>NC_066582.1:224166977-224498104 GCF_024323335.1 Lathyrus oleraceus
GATCTAGGAAATGTTTTCATTCAATCTGGAAAGTCCATGAGGAATTAGGAGACTTGGTTATGATAATTGGAATGTACATGAGAAGGCGGTTCGAATGATGTAAGCCTTGATGATTTTTGGAAAAAATTTGGTCTGAACTCGCCGGAATCGCGGCGGAGAAGACGACCGGAGACTGTAGCTCCGGCGTCTGAGTTGTTTAGGGTTTGTCCATGTGTGTTGCCATGTGTTTGCTGCGTGTCTGTTTGATTGGTTGTGGATTGTTTGACCAAGCTGCGTGTGCGTGTTCAATGCTGATGTGTGTGCCTTTAACCGTGTTTAATGAAACGGTGCGTTTTGATCATTTGAACCTGAGCCATTGATTCATGATGCGCGCCTTATCCAACGGCTGTTATATTTTCTGGATTTATTCAAATATATTTCGTTTCCCTCCATTTCTTTTAATATTTCATTTTATTTTGTTTGTTTTGTTTAATTCATTAAAAATGCAAAAATAGTTCAATTTAATCCCAATTTTTTTTTCATGGTTTTGTATGGATGTCTACTATTTTTTAGTGTTATATTCATGATTTGTTGAGTTCTAGATTTTTATGTGGATATTTTTGATTGAACATTGTGCTAATTTGACCTATTATGTTCAATGCTTTGTGAAATTCTCTATTTTGAGCCATTTGATCCCATCTTTTGCATGCTTGACATTCACACATGATATGAATTTTTGGTCACTAGTTTGGAATTTTTCTCACATGCTATCATTATTTTTGACACATAGAGAAAAATGTGACAAATTGTGTCACATTTTTGACATTGAATTATTGCATTTTTGTTCATATATCATTTGAAACTTTCTGGATTTGATCTTTTACATATTGATTGTTCATGACATGAGGAACTTGTACAAAAAATCTCAAAGTCATTGCATGCATTTCTTATTTGATTTGAATTTTCTAACTTGGAAGTTCATTTTGTGCCTATTTTTGGTCATTGCATAGCATAGGCCATTTGAGATACTTGCTTATTGATTTGATGCTGGTCCTTTTGAGGACATTTTATGGATTGTTTGAATGTGTAATGTGTAAAAGATTGGGTTCTGTTTTGGTCATTTGATTTGGTTTTGAATCTAGTCTTTGCACTAGTGTTTTGTACATAAACTAACCTTGTTTTGTGTTTCAGGTTTGGACATTTAGCATTGATGGTTGATTTGTTCTCACTTTGTGAGATGCAAATGATTTGAGTTCTAACTTGTTTTTGTTTTGTAGGATTTTAAGTGATGTGCTTGAGCTCATGAATTCATTTGAATGCTTGGGCATTGTTCATTGGATTGTGTAATTGTTGGAAGGATTCACTGTTTGTCTGTTGGTTTTATAACTGAAATATTAACTGTTTAGTCTTTGTACACGTACCTTAGTTGCTTGCTTACTTTATCTCTTGCTTGAGCTTTGGATTATGGTTGATACACCACTCAGGTAGTTAGCTTCTTACTTCATGTAGTCTGAAGTCCTGTCACCTTTTTTGCAGGCATTTTACTGGCAAGTCCTCCTTTAGAGGCTCTGTTTGTGTTTGTTTACAATTGTGCTCAAAGACCTCCAAGATGAGGCATGTGCTATCTGATAAGACCTCCAAGAGTTGAGGCAATTGACGGATAAAAGGGATTAGTAGCCAATCCCCCATTATTCAGTGAGTCGTTCTTTATGCTCGCACTACGTGCTGATGCTTCTGAACATGTACCCAAGATCTTTGTCCAGTGTCTGTCAAGTGGAATAGGATCCCACTTTCTGGATCCCCACGCTTTCTTTGTCATGAGCTCACCCTGGCCAGGGTTAAGAGCATGAGGTCTCATCCTCATTTCCATTTTGATCAGCTTCACCCTAACGTTCAATGTTAGTGGTTAAGAGCTATAGCCTACCCATTACAGTTTGGCTTGTTTGTCGAGGTTGACATGACCCCTCTTGACTAAAGCCCACCCATTTGTTTGAGCCTCTTGTATGGATATAGTGTGTGATGTTTGGTTACTTGTGAACTTTTGATGTGTGTGCTCTTGAACTAGGAGTTTCCATTTTTGAGCTTAATTGTGGGATCATTACCATGTTCATTCAAGTGAGGTACAAGATACTTTGAGGATCTCTTATGAGACTTATTTGATCGCTTATGCTTTGTGCTTGCTTATTCTAAAGGATGGGATCTACTTGGATCATCAATATGATCTCAAGAGAGGAACTCCTAGTGTGTTTTCATTTCTTATCCCTCACCTTTTTGTTCTCTTTAGAACTTACCCCCTATTCTTCATCTCTCCACCCTAACCCAAGCCAAAACTCTTTTTGTGCAAACATTTGACTTTGTTTTCAACATTAGAAACCTAAGCCTTATGCTTTTGATTTTCAAACTTTCTTTTCATAACACTCATTTTGAATTGAATCTTTAAGTCAACTTTGACCATCTTTTGTATATACTTCTAATTGGTAAATATAACCCATTCAAATTTCTTTTGTGGTTTCAATAGCCACTTTCTTAATCAAAATTTTCCATAACCTTTAGCTATTAGGTTTGAGTTATCTTTGTGGTAGATGTAATACTCACCTATATCCTTAGTGATGGACAATGAGCCTTCCATGCTTATTATAGGGTTAACCCCTCACTAGCATGTTGAAGCTATCCTCACATGGTGGACATGTGGTTTTAGGTTGAGTTTTCTCCCTTTGATAACAAAAGACCTTAAGGCTTTTGGACCAATCAATCCACTCATTTGTTTTGAGATTTTTACCCCGAACTAGATCCTAATCTTTTTATAAGAGGGTACATAGGCAATGGGTTTATCCATCCAAACACAAAATGTAAATAACTTGTATATTCTCTTCTCATCTCTTCAATCATGTTTGCACAAATAAAATTTTCACAAAACAATAACCGTTGCAACAAGTGTGAAAAGGGCTCCCTAGGAGTACCTAGGATGTTTTGGGTGCCTAACACCTTCCCATTGCATAACCAACCCCCTTACCCAGATCTTTGTTTCTTTTACTAGTTTTTGTTAAAACTTTTAGGTTTTTGTTCGCTTTCTAACCATTCCTTTGGATAAATAGAAGTGCGGTGGCGACTCGACTTTGTATGATTTACCTTGGATTTAGTCAATATCTCCAATGGTAACGAATACCCCGCTACAGAAAAGTGGCGACTCTGCTGGGGAAAACACCCCTAGTGGGTTTTGCCTACTTTTCACCTTTGTTGTATTATATTCTTTTGTGACATACGTTTGTGCAATTTGGGACTACTGTATTGTATGTAATGATTGAATTGCTTGATATTAATTCCTTGTATGCTTGATTGAATTGCTTGATATTAATTCCTTGTATGCTTAGTGATCCACCTGAAACCAAAAACTTAGATGAATTTCCAACTTAGACGAACTTCATGTTCTACCTCCAAACATCTTCTTCCATTTATTACACTTAATTTCTCCATTAAACTAAACTCAAAAACATCGTTTCTTACATAAACAAAACTCGAAAACATAATTTCTTTCATTAACAAACTTCAGAACTTCATCACCTCTTCTCCAACTTGAATGAGATAAGGAAACAAGGATTCAAGTTAGCAATGTTATTTGTTGTTGTTCTTGTTGTTCTTTTTTATTGTTGTTGTTGTTGTTGTTATTCTTGTTGTTCTTGTTATTGTTGTTCTTGTTGATGTTTTTTTTTTTTGTTTTGTTGTTGTTGTTCTTCTTCTTCTTCTTTTTGTTCTTCTTGTTGTTATTGTTGTTGTTTTTGTTCTTGTTGTTCCTGTTGGAGTTCTTGTTGTTCTTGTTGTTGTTGTTGTTGTTGTTGTTCTACTGCTGTATTTTATTTTATTTTATTAAAAGACATACAACAACGATTGTTTAAAATAACCATTGTGATAGGTTGAGATATACAACAACGGTTATTTAAAGTAACAATTGTGATAGGTAGAACACTACTTGACTTATTATCACGGTCACATGATCGTGGTGGAAAATATCATATATACATTCACAACTTACCACACAACAGTTGGTCCAGCGTGGTGGTATCCATTTTCCAACCGTTGTGATAAGTGTTTTTTTGTAGTAGTGTTTCCCTTAAAACAGAATTGTCTTTTTTTATTTATAAAATAAGCGGGATACCGGTAAATCGGGTTAGTTCGGTTAAACTTCAGGTCTCATCAAGTTGAGGAAAAATCCTGGATAATAAACGGACGTTACTTTTTTATTTAAGCCTTTTAGTTTTTCGTGCTTTTCATCCCATTCATGGTAGGCTCGGGTGTTTTTTCCAACTCTAGTTAGATAGTGTTGATAGGACGACCTTTGTGATGTTGAAAGTGGGGCGACCGATAATTATTGGTGTAGTTCCTAGAGATCAATAGTTTAACTTGATACTTGGATCGAATTATCTATTAATAATAATAATAAGACATTTCTTTATTATTCTTATTATTTTCAAAATAAAGAACCCCTAGAATAGCTAGTCCATTTGATGAAGCATCAATTGTGACTTAATCATGAGACGCCATTAAACTTAAGGACATTATTCTTAAAGTAGCAATGGTCAAGTTTTATTGTGAAGTGGAATAACATTAAAGCATTGCTATTATTATGTGGATAGATTAATGATCACATATTACGGATCATGGATAAAGAATTATCAAGCATTCAAATAAATATAAATATTATGACTAATATTTATACTGGATTGACCAATCATGAGAATACTACATAGATATTATAGAAATGTCATAAGTTATTTTCAAGGTGATAGTGGTTTATACAACCCTTCGACTAGAAACCACTATTGACACTAGATGTGGAGTCAAGGACTTTATTGTCGATCTAATATTGTCCTTAATAGGATGACCACAAATATAGTTGATGGATACTCCACAAATCATGACGAGGGACATAAGTGACCTAGATAGAATTTATCTATCCTACGTAACAAGGTAAATGTATGAAGGTCAAATATTGACCTAGACAAGGGTGATATAGTCTATGCCTTGTGTTCAATATCGATATGAGGGGAAAATGATAGTTATACACAAAACAATATCGCATAAAAGTTTTTTCGTATCACATGATAATTGAGTGACTTTGGTAATAGTGATGTGTTGCTAGATATCAATCCCTATTTAATATATTAAATATGATTTAATATAATTGCTAACATCACGATAACCTACAAAGTTACACAATAAGGATATATTGATGGGAGAAAATAAATAATTGAAGCTTAATTATTTTATTATGTTGTCTTACAATACAATGTCGTTAATTAAAGGAATCTAATACATTGTAATGTACAGTGTACTTAAGCGCAATATGGATCACTATAAAGTACAATGTACTTAAGTCAATAAAGAGCATTGTAAGATACATTGTACTTAAGTAAAATATGGAACATTGTATGAGACGATGAAATTAAGTGAAATACAGTACACCATAAGGTACAGTATGTTTAGTGGGCTTGTTCAGCTTGCAGCCAACACAAGCACTTTCTTGGTTGACCAAATTCGATTTGTGAAACCCTAATTTCACTTCTCTCTCTCCCTCTCTAAAATTTTTTATTCATAACAGCTAGTACTAAGATTGAAGGCACTTGTTTATGTGGACTAAGTAGAGGTATTGTTGTTTGTTTAACGCTTGTGATCATTCTCGGTTTTGCACCAATGGTTAATCGCCATAAGATATATTACAATTCTATCATTGGTCATTCCCATTCGTAAGGATCGCCTAAATGAAAATATTATGATGCATGTTTTAATCGTGATTTCCCTTAAGTGGTATCAGAGTCACTTAGTAAATCATGAGTTAGACAATTATTTGCTTTCTACCTTTATTTTAATTTTATTAAATGTACAAAACGAATTAAATATTAATATAGGAATTAAATATTGACTTAATGTTTGTAAAATTTGGATGTTCGATGTTGACTATGCTTTGGAATTCAATGTTTGTTTGGTGAAGCAATGATACTTCGGTCATCCATAATGATAAAAATATGTTCTTCAATTTATATATAATTTAAATAATTCAGGTGCAACATCAATATATTTGATACACTTCATCCATGTGATTAGTGTAATGATTGTTATACATTTGAATGATCAGTGTTAATTATACTTTAGAATATAATGTTTGTATGGTGAAGTAACGAAATTTCGATTAGTCATATTGAATAATTAATCATTATATTTTTAATGGTATGGCATATTTCATAAGGGTTTATGGTGGTGTAAGGGTTGTGTTACCATGAGTCATATGATTAGGTTTTATAACGATGTAAAAGTTTGGCTAATAGGGTTTTCAAAATGCATCAAGTGTTGTACCAACAATGAAATCCTTGGGTAATTCTGTGTAGTGTAATCTATCTAAATGTTTATTTTAATTTTTTTAATTAACTTAATTTAATAACAATTATAGTAAAGTGGTTTTTATTATTCTTATCTTGTGGTGAGCGGTTATGTCCTTAGTTTTTATTTTTCTTTGTTTTGGGATTTTTTAATACAACTTGCATGTTGATCTTTCTCTATTCTCTATGTGTAATTTATTTTCTCATCTCACTCTTTTGTATATAAAACGATTATTCCTTAATTTTAATGTAATGAAGAAAGAAAAGAAGAAAATATCAAAGGAGGACGCCAAGGAGTTCTTGGTTTGAGAAGCCTAAATCTTTCTTAGGTTTAGTTTAGGTTTTCTCCTTGACTTGAGGGATCAATTGCGCTATGGAGCATAACCTAACATTTTATATGAATATTGATACATGTGAGAGACGATTTATATGATAAATAATCCATTGTGATCAAATTAATCAGAAATTCTCTCAAAAAAATATTAAGTTTAAGTTATCTAATATTTAGCACTCATCAAGACTAGTATCTAATTATATAGATTTTACCCACCATGAGGTGCATGTTCTATATTAGTAATGTATGATGGGATAAATGTAATATCCAATTTCAAAAACTTTGGTTTTGGCTTAACTAAACTAATTATAATGAGGTTATAAATGTTTAGAGGCAATAATTAGGAACAACCCATGTGATGGATTAGAACAAGGAGTTATTCACTAAACCGATAAAACGAGTCATTCTTTATTCATCACATGTGTTTGACTTCCAATTTCAAGCATAATCAAGCGATAAGTGCATTTCATTATTCTATTTATAAAGTTATGTTTTCACTTAGGGAGTCATTTGGAGCCTAAAGGTTTATTGATCCAAAATTCAAGTAGAAACATTGACTTTTAAAGTTGTCCTCCAAAGGTTACATTCAATAATACATTGAAAATTGCCTAGAACTACAAAGAAAATGCTAGCATTTGAATTACGAATTATGTTAAGTTATATTTGGAATGTTTTATTCATTGTGACATCAACCTATCCCTAATCTTCAGAATTCTATTTGCGCATCATCAAACTACCTTTTCAAACTTCCACATTAAGCCATATTTAATCAATCACTCTTCACATTAATTCCACTTTTTTCATTGGGACCTATTAAAAAAGAGGGAGAAGTTAGTCCAAAGCATCACCAAACAAGTCTCACTACGATATGTTTCAAGTTTATAGCAACCAAAGGCAAAAGAAGAACAAAGGTAGGCATCATCCATATGCCAAGACCTTCCATAACATTCAAAAATGGACTCAATGTTAAAATACATCACAGACGACCATATCATTCTTTTCAAGCAAGAGTTAAAATCCAAAAATAAGAGAGCTTCAATTTAATCCAAGTATGTGATTGTATCAAAAATCAAAGTAGGTCACACTTAACATTTTTACAGCATTAGTAATTGGGGACCACACAAAATCATAGAAGCAAAAGAAGGTACAAGTCACGAAAAAACATTCTTCAGACAAAGGAATTTGTTGCAATTCTGCTCACAAACCATCTCATAAAATCAGGGATTTCTGAAAACCTCTCTAACGGTTTGATTCAGGAATATCTCCAGCTCACCTCTTTCTCAAATTTTCACACGAGCCAAGTAAAATATCTAAGCAAATTTTAGAAATACACACGTACTTCACCTCTCCCGTTTCACCTCCTATAAATAAGACACTGTGCTATTCACAAAGGGAGAGGATCCATACATTGTTACTCTGCCCAAAATCCATCATAAACCTTACCTAAATCTCAAATTATCATAAAAAATCTTAGAGTTTCACAATGAAACTCTAAGATGGTTGAGCTTGGCCTAACTCCATATACTCAAAACACAAACAACATAAAGTAGAGAAGAAATAAAAGGTAGAAGAAAAGAAGGAGAAAAGATCGAAAGTAATAAACACTTACCTTCGTGCCATCGCCGGAGCTGCATCGGACTAGCTTGGATTAGGTAACTTTTGAACCCCTCTCGCCATTTTATGGTTACCACTGTATAGAGCTCCCTCCGCTAATCCATATCCTTCTTGAAATTTCTTGATTTGCGTGAGTTTGGTGATTTAATTTTGTTTTATGTAGGTTAGGATTTTCATATTCAATCTCTGATCTAGGGTGTCTGGTTGAGTTTTTAAGTTGTTTGAGGCCAGATTCGCGATCCTCATCCAAAATTAATGGGGGTTGGTGTTTGGTTTATCATAGTTTAGGAGGAATCCGTCGGAGAAGACGGTGGTGGCCGTCGTGCATCGTCGCTTCTCGAGTAAGGGTGGCTCGGAGAAATTGTAGAGCGTCTTCGTTTAGTTTGTGTGAAGAGAGAGAAAGATATATATATATATATATATATATATATATATATATATATATAGAGAGAGAGAGAGAGAGAGAGAGAGAGAGAGAGAGAAATCTTGAAGTGAGCTAATCTTATTAAGGTTTTATGTTTAATATGTGTTGTTAGGATGACACTGTGGTGATAAGTGTCCCCACCATTGAGACGTTTGTCACTGGTTCTGTAACCTTTCCTTGATCCCACACGCTGACTCCCCACCCTTTACCACGCTCCTGCTCATCCCATCACCTTTAAATCTCGTTGACCAAGTTAGATCATCGGATCTGATGGTCTAGTTTGTCTCTCCTGGTCAACATGTATGACTGGGAGTCCGTTGGACTCTCCCTATCTGTGTGGGCTTCCTGGCTTGGGCCTATACTAATTTACTTTTCTGTACCCCCACCATTGCTTCTTGGTGTACCCCATTTGGGCTTGTTTTAGTTCAAAGGCCACTTGCCTTTCTCTTTTTTTATATGTTATTTTATTTTCTCTTTTGTTTTCTATTTTTCATGTAAATATTTAAATGGATTTATTTAATTTAGTTAAAAAATTATTTTATTCAATTGATTAATATTTTAGCTAATCCTATTCTTTTTATTTAATTTAATTTAGTTAACTATTCAATTGTTTATGTAGAATTTGGTTGAGTTATTTATCTTTTGCTGGATCAATCTATTCATTTGTGTGATTTCTCATTTCATCTAAGCCATGTATTGTGTTTTATTTTTATTATGATATCCAATTGTTAATCACTTCAAGCATTAAAACCATATTAAACCATTTTTAAAAAAATCAAATAATTCCCGATTCAATGTTGAGCCCATTTCAACACCTTTGTAAGTTGATCGACTTTAACATCGCCATCAACATCAGTTAGCTTACTCTTGGGCTTTCTTACTATGAGACTTATTAGATTTTAATTAATTGATTATGTGATTGATTAGCATGCTTGTCTGTACGGGCTTGTGATTATTGTTTTATCTTACCCTTATTAGACAAATATACCCTAAATTCATCCATAAATGCAAATAAAAACCTCGATCAATATCGAGTGCGATTTTTCTAAATTAAATAAAAGCACTTATTATCTTATTTTTACAATAATTGGATGAAAAAGGAAGGATTGGGTTTAGACCTTACTCCTTCCTCGGATGTTTGGACAATGATGTAGAGCTCTATGTCCGAATATTCGACTTCTACTCTAAAAAACACTTTAATTATTAGAATTAAGTTTTGTTCTCCTATAGAAGAAAAAGGAAGGGTGGTGTAGACCTTCTCCTTCCCCGATTATTTGTGCACTATCGTAGAGCTCCTTGTGTGAATAATCGTCTTCTGTTAATGAACCATGACATAATTAGCCACACACACTCTCATAATGCTTAAGAAGAAAAAAGACTAACTGGGTTTAAACCCTCCTTAGTCTCTGATTATCTGAACACTACTGTAGAGCTCCCTATTTGGATAACTGTCTTCAATTTCAAGATATCCAACACATTAATGTAATTTCTCACCCCCGTGCAATTAACAACTAAAATCTTTTCAAAAGAACAACGTTTAGTTATTTCTAAGGCTTATACAAACTAGTGCTTAAGCCTCAGCCTAGAAAAGACAAGTCAATGTTTATCCATTAGAACACGCTCTAAATACTTGTTCATAAAAAAACACAAACAAAAAAATTATAGCCTTCCCCCCCCCCCCCCCCCCCAACTACGAATATTTGAGTTCCTTATTTCACCTGAGGATATATTGGAGCGAGACCCGTAATCTTGTCAAGCACCCTAATAAAAATAGTTCGAAGAAAACAGATTAACAATAGCTATCATTCAATCACAAATTTGACTAAAAGGTTCCCGTTGAGTACAACGGACATGAGGGGTGCTATTACCTTCCCCTTGCATAATTGGCTCCCGAACCCTGAATTTGGTTGTGACGACCATTTTCATCTTCTAAGGGTTTTATCGATATTTTCTCTTTCTTTCTTTGGAATAAATAAAGTTCGGTGCCGACTCTGTTCAAACCAATTTTTCCACAACCATCGCGAATGATCGTATTTCTTGAGATGCGATAGGTTAGGATTATGCAACATGCAAGAGAGAGTCAAGCCTAACTTAGTTCAATTTGCAATAATGTTTACTTTATTGACTTGTTTTCTTCTATCTTTTTTTCCCTTATCTCATTGTATTATTGTTATTTGACATTTGTTATTTGTTCTTATGATGTTGTGGGGAACCTCTGATTATTGGCTTCATGAGATAGGCTTTGTACCCTAGTCTGAGGAAAACCTAAGTTAGGATAGTGGGTGTGTAGTGTTTAGCCTGCGAGATTTAGGACTCGTTAGGTTGGCATGAGAACCTCACTCAGATGAGATACATTGGGAGTATTGTTGTCTTACGATTATTCGTTATGGAAATAGTACTCTCAACCTCTATCCATGATTCTGAGGACCTTTAGAACCATTGTGTCCTTGGGTTCTTCCAACTCTATCCCAGTTTTATGATTCTCCTATGAGGTATTCTAATTTCCAGGATTACAAATTGGCACCGACTTTGGAAGAAGTTGAACATATCTTGGACCTTCCAAAGAAAGATAAGCTCATATTCTTATGAGCCTCCCAAGTGCTCTAGCCTACCAAATCCCACACATATTCCTATAGAGGATGCCGAGAATCTCAAAGCCATAATTTCTAAATTGAAGAAAAAAAATGAAGAGTTGCAGTTGAACCTCTACCACATCACTAATGAGAAGATTGAGATGAAGTGGGAGCTAGAGAGGAAAAAGACACAACTTTAAGAGAGATAGGAAATAACAAACAAGGAAGAACACAAGAAGAAAAACTCCAAGGTAGGCTTAGAGCAAGCCGACCTTTGCTTGGAAACCATCAATAAGCAGCTAAAGCATACTAAAAAGGAGTGTCAAAAGAATGAGTAATGGTGGAGAAAAGCCACATAAGAGAAAAAATAGGAGAGAGAAGAGTTAGAAGCTAAAATTAAGGAACTTACTATCTCTCTCCATAACTCGGAAGCTCAGGTAGAACATGAACACTGGCTTAAAGAAAAAGCTGCAGAAGCTTCTCGAGTTACACCTAGAGTTTGGCCCAAGAAGTATCAAGAGACCAAGGAATCCAGAGAGTGCACTCAACATTGGAAGGATAAACTTGAGACATCTCATCAGGATAATCTGATATGGCTGAAAGAAAGAGAGCATGTGGTTGAGGACTACGAAGTCTTCAAGAACACCATTGACTTTCTACAAAAGGATATGGATGGGTATCGTGAAAAACTCAATGGTTTGGTGGAGTTCTATAACTGGTTAGCCGGAGATATGCCTTGGAAGTTGAGGGATGTTATCGAGGAGTTGGACCGATATAACGCTCACCCTGGTATGATTAGTTTCATTTTTCTATGTGAATAAATGATGAAGAGCTTCAAAGTGGAGTTGGAGGAATCAAAGCACGGAAACCTGTTGTGAGACTTTCTGCTTTTGTACTCTTTTTTTATGCTTGCTAAAAAATTTAGTATTTGATTTGTATTGGTTCAGGCGTTTACGCTTTTGTACTCCGTACTTGGATGGAATGAATGAATGAAGGATTAACCTTTCTTTTATTTCTTGAGCTCGTGCTCTTTTGAATGGTTACTAACAACAACCTTTAGAAATGGTTCCCTAAAAATAAAATTAAAAACATAAAAAGCATTTTTTGCATCCACATGCATTCAATGCATATCATACATTTCATTTCAAAAAAAAGTTACACAACCTTTTACCCTTTGTCCAACAACTGTGATTGATCAAACTCGATATGATACACACAAAAACTATAGGATGACGCTTGAACAAGTTGAGGCCAAACAGGTCACAATGAAAACAAGTATCAATGTTATCCGGGAGAAGATGGACCAATTGCTCGAAACTATGATGGAAATTGCTCAAAGGGAGAGAGTTGTTGAAATGGGAGTTGGGGCTAAAAATATTGTTAGTCGGGTTGGCACTTCAGATCATTCCAAATCGTGACAGAATTCGACTCAAGATAATATAACCAATCCTTGGCAGCACCATATAGTGAACACGGGAAGGCTCTCAACTTGATGTGATCTTCGGTGATTCCTTCAGGTCTCAATGGTGTAGAGCAAACAACCTGAAACTCCTTAAGATGCTTATGCGGATCCTCACCTGCAAGACCACTAAACCTTGGCAACAAGTGTATTAAACCAGATTTCAACTCAAAAGGAACAGTAACATCAGCATATTCAATACATAAACCATTGTAATTCATATCAGGAGCAACAAGTTCTCTCAGGGTTCTTTGGTCAGCCATATTAAACTCGATAAAAAAAATCAACAAACAATGAGAAAACACATAACTAATTCAGCAATGCAGTAACGAATAGGAAAATACTGACAATGTCCCTATTAAGAACAAACAATTGAAATATGTAAAAAACTATTAAAATAAAAGGAAAAAAATACAAAAACACAAAAATTAATCTAATAACGTCAATTAAAATTTTTGAGATTTTTTTTGGAATTTTCTGAAACTATCAAAACATAAACAAAATCATAACAAATACAAAAATAAGGAATTTCATGTTTTTAAGATGACTTCCTCAATTTAGTTCCTAAATAGAGTTTTTTTCTCCTTGATTTTTTCCTAGTTAATCGACAAAGAATCCGAAAAATTTGAGACGATTTTCTTTAAAAAAATAGTTTTTTTTATCCTAAAACGCAAAAAACCAAAACGCAAGAAAGTTAGGGCAAAAAAATGCTAAAACACAACACCTAAAACTATAATAATTCTTAGACTATAATAATGGCTAAGATCTACAAGAATCCCTGACAACGACGCCAATTTAATTCGTTGTCGCACACGGGTCAAAACGAGTAATTAGAAAATTGTAGTTTAGCGGAAGCGACAACTCGAGTATCGTATCGAAAGGATTCTTGTATTATTGTTAACCTAATGAAATCAATTTTAGGGGGATTTATGTTTTAGGGGTCGATTTAGAAAACAAAGCAAAAAAAAAAGATTAAAATAAGTCAATTTACTGTTTTCAATTTCCGGCTAATCACTGGCTTTTACCTACCAATTCCCTAAGCGACTTCAATCTTTATTCGATTCAAATTCGATTGACAAGCACAGTAGATATATGAAAAATTTATATTCCTATATTCCGAGTTAAGCAAACAGATAAATACAATCGTCAATCAAGCAGCGAAAACAGCGATTAACGACAAAGCTACGAAAACAGCGATTAATAGTTAGGAATGAAATCATACGAATTTAATCAAAACCATTCCACAAAATATAGATTAAGCAAATGAAATTTCAAAGAGTAGAATTGAAAGAGAACGGAATTAAATTGATAGAATAAAAACCTCAAAGCCTTGGAAATTTGGTTACAGCAGATTGACTCTAGAAGATTAGTTCATCTTCATGATCGCACAAAAGCAAAATTTTATCATGAATAATGTGTATTTACTACAGTACCACGACTTCCCTTTTAAATAGAATAAGGGTTTCACTTATAATTCAAACTGGGGCGGAAAACCTAAATTCGGCCCAACAAATGGCCCAAAAGAAAATATTTCCTAAAGTACGAAACTTCAACGAATTATTTGAGATGTCTGAACTCCGAATAAGCTTTTGGCTTCAACATAAAAATTGTGGCTCTTTCTCTTAGCTTTCCAACGCATGTCAGAAATTGCAAAACGGCATCCTGTAGCTCAAGTTATGATCCGAGCAGTTGACATGTATCAAATAACCGCTAAAACTGAAAATAGAAAACGAAAATAGATTAAAGGCAAACATGAACTTAAATCTAAAAACATAATGAAATAGTAAAATAAGTAAAATAAACTAGATAAATTCCTAAGTATAATTATAGAAGAATGTACATCAAAATACGTTGATCAAATTCCCCCACACTTGAAGTTTTGCACTCCGAGCAAAATTACAATTTCAAAACAAATGGAAAGAAAACAGAGCATGCACTTCTAAAAGTTTTCAAGATACAAGGTATAAGCATAATTCTAAGTCTAAGCTTCAAGAATATGGTGTTAGTAAGCAACTTTTTGTGACATTCAAAGCAAATAGAAAAACAGATTACCAAAAAGTACATCAACAACAGTAAGATCCTCAAAGGATATAATTCACTCAACTCTCAAGTGTTTAGATTAACTGTTTACACTCAAAGCACAACATGAAAATTAGTACTACCTTAAGCTTGAAAGGACTCTAACATCCACAGTTGAAATACATGCACATAGAGATCATAATGACTTTTATTTGGTTGTAACGTGGCCAAGGTAAGGGTGAGATAAATCCTAAGGGATACTGGCTAAAATTCAAAGAGATAAAAGAGACTTGAAAGAAACTGCGGGAGTTGAATTTACAAAATATTTCATTCACTTGAACAACTTTATAACAATTGTTTTCTCTTCTCTTTCCTCTTTTTATTCTTTTTTTTTGAAGGAGTATGTATTGACATGTATTAAAATATTACAAACATAATTCCTTTTTTTTTCTTCCTCTTTTCCTTTTATTTTTTCTTCCTCTTATCCTTCTATTTTTTCATTCTTTTTTTTCTTTCTATTTTTTTTCTTTTTCTGCCAACTTCTGAAATATTACAACCATAATTACTCAATCTCACACAACTCCAAACAAGACTCTTTCAACCATTTGAATAGGGTGATAACATTGTTTTTCACTTCTCGGCTTGTAATGAGTTTAAAATAAATAAAAAAGATAATAGGCTCAAGGGGGTTTCAACACAAGGGATGCAATTATTTTAGGGTTGGCTTTTTGGTTAACTGGCTAAAAAAATAAAAGAAAACAAAATTTCCTTTATCATATTAGTGTGCACAAGTAAACAATAACATCAACAAGAGTCAATTCAAGTTCTAGAGACCAACATACATGAGTGAATCATATAAGAAAAAAAGAGATGGATTTTTATATGTTATCCATATAAGGCTCAAAGCTCACCAGGGTTAATGATCTATTGTTAAAGATATAAAATTTAGAGTCTAGTCTTACCTATTATACTAAATATGCACAACAAATTTTTCACATCACACCCCAAGACTTTAGTCAAGAGAACTAAGAAAAATACTCATAATTGTAACTCAAAAACCAAAGGAAAAAGCATGTAATTTTTTTAAAGAAAGCAAATAAAAACCAAAACAGAGAAAACCTGAAAACAAAACAAAGAAACAAAACAAATAAATAGTTCTCTCCCCCACACTTAAAACATACATTGTCCTCAATGAAAGAGCATAAATATAAAATAAGAGTGAGACAAAGGAAATAACACACCAGAGGAGTCAAGGCGGATAAATGATCGCATAAGCAGCATTTCCCAAAGGGAGCTCTTCTACAGTCTCTTCTTCCAAAATCGGGTTCTCATGGAGTAGCTTTGGGTAGTGTCCATTGACCTTGAATTTTTTATTAATGCATTTTCCTTGTATTCCAGGATCAAAAAAGTATCTTCTATAAGTAAAAGTGTTGAATGGGAACGTGAAAATGATCTCCTTTTTCACAACATCAAGAATTAAAGGATTACGGGGCTGCCTCACTACTTTTGTTTCATCTTTAAGTGAGATCCTATGCATACATATGGATGAGCTAATATCATGAGTGTCAGCCAAGGTCCATTCAATTACCTTCTTATATTTCTGCTTAAGTTGAAGCTTTGATGAATAATATGAATCCTCGGGAAGTGGTTTAGGCTCTAAAGAATGTGGTTGTTCAATGGATGATATGTTTGGGAAAGCCGGAATGTCAAGAGCTTCAGCCACATAAACAACTTCATTTATACTATCACCCTGCAAGGCATCATCAATCTCAGCACAAACAACACAAAGGTTAGTGTCAGTACAATCATCACATGAATAAACATCATCAAACTCAGATAGAGATGGAAAATCAAGTGAAAACAATTCAAAAAAAGTGTCATCAACCAACTCAGAGATCAACTCAATATGAAAAACAGAATGCTCCTCCAAGGGATGTTTCATGGCATCGAAAATGTTAAATTTTGCGACAATGTCACCAAATTCCATGGACATGGTTCCATCGTCGGCATCAATTTTTATTTTCTCTGTTCTCATGAATGGTCTGTGTAAAATGATGGGCGATCTGCTTGAATTTGTTTCTCCATACATGTCCAGAATGTAGAAATCTGCAGGAAAAATCAAGTCATTAACTTGAACAAGAACATCTTCCACTACTCCAATAGGGAGAGCATTACTTTTGTTCGCTAGTTGAATGATTAAACATGTATGTTGTAAAGGATCAAGATCAAGGTTATTATAAACAGAAGTAGGCATAACATTAATGCTTTCTCCCAAATCAAGCATGCAATTGTCGAATTTACTATCCCCAATGGTACATGAAATAGAAAAAGTTCCTGGATCCTTGCACTTTTGGGGTATGGCCTGATTGAGGGATGAAACAGTAGCTTTTTCAGGTGAATGTTTAGGTTGGATAAGGGCTGAAATGTTTCGGCCCAAATTTACTCTCTCATTGCCCTTCAACCTTTTCTTACTTGTGCATAAGTATTTTAGAAATTTTGCATACTTTGGAACCTGCTTAATAACATCAAGAAGTGGAATGTTTACCGCCACTTTTTTGAACACATCTAAAATCTCTCTCTCCTTGTCTCCATCACCATTCCTTTTATTTTTCAGTATTCTATGTGGGAAGGGAACTTGTGGCATATACTCCTTCTCTTTTTCTTTTTCAATTTGTACCACAACAGAGGGTTCAGTTTCTATCACAACGGAAGAAGGTTCAGGTGTTACCTCAAGAATTTTTTATTTTTTCCTGTGGCTGGTTCTGTTACCTTCTCGGATCTCAAGGAAATTTCACTCACATTAGCATTAGGGCCTTTTGGATTCACAACGGTTTGGGCAGGAAGTTGGTTTGATCCTTGGGCTTGCTGCATGACATTCATCGAAGTGGCAAGATGTCCAATCTGTGTCTGCAAAGTCTGAATACTGGAATCTGTTCATTGCTGAAATTAGAGATTGTTAACAGCCATTTGTTTGACAATATCCTCCAATGAAGGTCCGTAAGGTGCAGAGGTGGAGACTTAGGGAGTGGTCTATGGTTGTGGAAGGGGTATGACTAATTGTTATTGGTTGGGCTTTTGGTTTCCATATCGAAGGTTTGGATGGTTCCTCCAATTGGGATGATATTTGTTGGTGGACAAGTCAGGAATGTTGTACCCTCTCTGATTGTTGCTTTGGTTGAAAAAGTTAGTTGCATATGCTTGAGGCAACTGAGTGACCGAATCATCTTGAAGAATAGGACATGTTGTTTGAGGTTTACACACTGCCATTTTGTTTCACTAAAGAAGTAAACTCTTCAATTCTGGTTTCTAAAGCCTTGTTGGAAGAGGTAACCTGAATGTCATTCACACCTTTTGTTTGGACCATAGAATTATTTCTGGTTGTGAATTGTTGGGAGTTGAGTGACATGTTCTCAATCAGGGCTTTAGCAGCATCAAGAATGTTTCTATCCATTGGTAAAAATCCCTCATAGAAAGACTGAATAAGCAGTTGTTCGGTAATTTGATGTTGAGGGTAGCTGGATACTAATTGTTTGAATCTCTCCCAATACTCAGCCAATGACTCATTTCCCTGTCTAATACCACATATTTCTTTTCGGATTGATGCATCCCTGGAGGCAGGAAAGTATCTTTCTAGGAAGACTCTCTTCAAATCATTCAAAGTCGTGACAGAATTCGACTCAAGATAATATAACCAATTCTTGGCAGCACCCTGTAGTGAAAACGGGAAGGCTCTCAGCTTGATGTGATCTTCGGTGATTCCTTCAGGTCTCAATGGTGTAGAGCAAACAACCTGAAATTCTTTAAGATGCTTATGCGAATCCTCACCTGCAAGACCACTAAACCTTGGCAACAAGTGTATTAAACCAGATTTCAACTCAAAAGGAACAGTAACATCAACATATTCAATACATAAACCATTGTAATTCATATCAGGAGCAACAAGTATTCTCAAAGTTCTTTGGTCAGCCATATTAAACTCAATAGAAAAAAATCAACAATGAGAAAACACATAACTAATTCAGCAATGCAGCAACAAATAGGAAAATACCGACAATGTCCCTATTAAGAACAAACAATTGAAATACGTAAAAAACTATTAAAATAAAAGGAAAAAATACAAAAATACAAAAATTAATCTAATAATGTCAATTGAATTTTTTGAGAATTGTTTCGGAATTTTCTGAAACTATCAAAACAAAAAAAAAATCATAAAAAATAGAAAAATAAGGAATTTCGGGTTTTTAGGATGACTTCACCTATTTAGCCCCTAAATAGGGGTTTTTGATCCTTGATTTTTTCCTAGTTAATCGACAAAGAATCGAAAAAATTTAAGACGATTTTCTTAAGAAAAAAACTGTTTTTTTATCCTAAAACGCAAGAAAGTTAGGGCAAAAAAATGCTAAAACACAACACCTAAAACTATAATAATGGTTAGACTATAATAATGGTTAAGATCTACAAGAATCCCCGGCAACGGCGCCAATTTGATCTGTTGTCGCACACGTGTCAAAACGAGTAATAAGAAAATTGTAGTTTAGCGGAAACGATAACTCGAGTATCGTATCGCAAGGATTCTTGTATTATTGTTAACCTAATGAAATCAATTTAAGGGAGGTTTATGTTTTAGTGGTCGACTTAGAAAAAAAAAGACTAAAATAAGTCAATCTACTGTTTTCGATTTCCGGCTAATCACTGGTTTTTACCCACCAATTCCCTAAGCGGCTTCGATCTCTATTTAATTCAAATTCATTTGACAAGCGCAATAGATATGTGACATATTTATATTTCTATATTCCGAGTTAAGCAAACGGATCAATACAATCGTCAATTAAGCAAACACAATTTAACGATAAAGCGACGAAAACGACGACTAATAGTTAGGAATGAAATCATACGAATTTAATCAAAACCATTCCATAAAATATAGATTAAGAAAATGAAATTTCATAGAATAGAATTGAAAGAGAATGAAATTAAATTGATAGAATAAAAACTTCAAAGCCTTGGAAATTTGGTTACAGCAGATTGATTCTAGAAGATTAGTTCCTCTTCATGATCGCACAAAAGCAAAAAGTTATCATGAATAATGTGTATTTGCTACAGTACCACGACTTCCCTTTTAAATAGAATAAGGGTTTCACTTATAATACAAACTGGGTCGGAAAACCAAAATTCGGCCCAACAAATGGGCCAAAAGAAAATATTTCCTAAAGTACGAAACTTCAACGAATTATTTGAGACTTCTTTCCTCTGAATAAGCTTTTGGCTTCAACATAAAAGTTGTGGATCTTTCTCTTAGCTTTCCAGCGCATGTCATAAATTGCAAAACGGCATCCCGTAGCTCAAGTTATGATCCAAACAGTTGACATTAATCTAATAACCGCTAAAATTGAAAATAACAAACAAAAATAGATTAAAGGCAAACATGAAATTAAATCTAAAAACATAATAAAATAGTAAAATAAGTAAAATAAACTAGATAAATGCCTAAGTACAATTATATAAGAATGTGCATCAAAATACACTGATCATGGAGAAAGGCCACAAAAGAGAAAAAAGAGGAGAGAGAAGAGTTAGAAGCTAAACTTAAAGAACTTACTATATCCCTCCATAACTCGGAAGCTCACGTAGAACATGAACGCCGACTTAAAGAAAGAGCTGCAGAAGCTTCTCGAGTTACACCTAGAGTTTGGCCCAAGAAGTGTCAAGAGACCAAGGATTCCAGAGAGTGTGCTCAACATTGAAAGGATAAAATTGAGGCATTTCATCAGGATAATGTGATATGGCTGAAAGAAAGAGAGCATGTGGTTGAGGACTATGAAGTCTTCAAGAACACCATTGACTTTCTGCAAAAGGATGGGGATGGGTATCGTGAAAAACTCAATGGTTTGGTGGAGTTCTATAACTGGTTAGCCGGAGATATGCCTTGGAAGTTGAGGGATGTTATAGAGGAGTTAGACCGAGATAACGCTCACCCTGCTATGATTAGTTTCATTTTTCTATGTGAATAAATGATGAAGAGCTTCAAAGTTGAGTTGGAGGAACTCAAGTCACGAAAACCTGTTGTGAGACTTTCTGCTTTTGTACTCTTTTTTTATGATTCCTTAAAAATTTAGTATTTGATTTATATTGGTTCAGGCTTTTACGCTTTTGTACTCCGTACTTGGATGAAATGAATGAATGAAGGATTAATCTTTCTTTTATTTCTTGATCTCATGCTCTTTTGAATGATTACTAACAACAGCCTTTAGAAATGGTTCCCTAAAAATAAAATTAAAAACATAAAAAGCATTTTTTGCATCCACGTGCATTCAATGCACATCATACATTTCATTTTAAACAAACCTTACACAACCTTTTACCCTTTGTCCAACAACGCTAACTGATCAAACCCAATATGATACGCACAACAACTACAAGATGACGCTTGAACAAGTTGAGGCAAATCAGGTCCCAATGAGAACAAGTATCAACGCTATCCGGGAGAAGGTGGACCAGTTGGTCAAAACTATGATGGCAATTGCTCAAAGGGAGAGAGTTGTTGAAATGGAAGTTGGGGCTAAAAAGATTGTTAGTCGGGTTGGCACTTCAGGTTTGGTCAATCAAGATGATATCTTTATTCGTACTGAAGGAGGCCATGTTCATATACATGTAGGAAATGTGGGTAATATGGAACCTTCTAATGCATCTGCTCAACATGGATCTAAGGTCGGTGAAGATGAGCAATATAAAGATTTTTATATACCTGAGTCACCAAGATCTAAAATTCTTCCAGACCCCGCTGCGGAAAGACTTCTCTCCTTGGAGAGAAAGTCAATGCCATTGAAGGCAACAACATCTTTGGTACATCAGCTATGAACATGCACTTATTATCGAATTTGGTCATCCCGTTTAAATTCAAAACTCCTTACTTTGAGAAATACAAAGGCCAAACTTGTCCAAGAAGTCATTTGGTAATTTGTTTTAGGAAGATGGTTGCTCACACTGAGAATGACAAACTAATCATACACTATTTCCAAGACAACTTGAGCGGGGAATCATTGAGGTGGTATATGAGCTTGGAGTAATGTCGGATCTAGAGTTGGAAAGATTTGGCTGATGCTTCCCTGAAACAATACAAGTATAACCTCGACATGGCACCTGACAAGATGCAGTTTCAAACCATGGAGATGGAGGAAAAAGAGTCATTCAAAGAATATGCTCAACGATGGAGAGAGCTAGTTGTAGTAGACATTCCTTATGAAGCATATAACGTGTAAATCCTTATCACGTTGTTGGTTATTCAATTTCCAGCACCTTTTTAAAATGAAAATGAGAAAGCAATACCATGGATTTATGAGCCCAAAGCTTTTAAGCATAGATATAAGGACCATCCTTTGATCATTATTGAACTGAATGTGAGATCTATTATGGGGCCTATGGGAATGACTCGCAGTGGTCGCGTATTCTCTCCAAGAACTGTTGAATCTGCTACCAAAGCCAAAGGAAAGGAAATTGTCCATGATATTCCAATATCTATTAACATTAAGGAATCACAAGAGGAGCCATTGACTCCTAAAGCTACCATAAATCAGACAGAAGCTGAAGAATTCCTGAGGATGATTAAGAAGAGTAACTACAAGGTGGTTGACCAGTTAAAGCACACTCCTTCTAAGATATCCATGTTGTCACTATTATTTAACTCTAAAGCACATATAAACTCATTGATGAAGGTTATGAGTGTTGCTCACATTATAAAAGATATCACATTGGATCAATTTGATGAGGTGATATCAAATGTCACTATTGAAAATTTCTTGGGATTCAAAGATGAAGAACTACCCTGTAAAGGGAAAGATCACAACAAAGTTTTGCATATCTCCCCAAGATATGTGGATACCGTTGTGTCAAGAGTTCTCGTGGATACAAGTTTTTGCTTAAACGTCATCCCTAGAACTACCTTGGTGAAGTTACCCTTAGATGAAGTGGATATGAAGCCTAGTACTTTGATAGTGAATGCGTTTGATGGCTCCAGGCGAGCAGTGATTTGGGAGGTATACCTGCCAATTAAAATTGGCCCGACTACTTTCACTATTACATTCCAAGTAATGGATATTCATCTTGGTTATAGTTTCTTGTTGGGAAGACCTTGTATCCATGTTGCGGGTGCAGTTACCTCAACGTTACATCAAAAGTTAAAATTCATTACAAATGACAAGATGATTGTGATTGGAGGTGAAGAAGACATTATGGTCAGCCACCTGACATCTTTCAGGTTCATTGATGTGGAAGGAGAAATTATTGAAACACCATTCCAATCCTTATAAGCGGTAAATGTATTGACAATTCAACAGATATCAGAACCACCAAAACCTGAGTTGACAATGGCCTCTTGGCAAGGAGATAAAGATATTATAGATACTAGGGATGCCCAAGGTTATGGAAAGCTGATAGAGGTGTGCAAGAAGAAGGACAAGTTTGGGATAGGATATGAGACATCCTTGGTTAAAGCAAGTGATCAATCTGACAACAAGCAAATCCCTTAAGTAACTAAAACATTTACTAGTACAGGCCATATCTTTGGTGGTCAGGTTGAAATAATCAGTGAGGAAGATTACAATGAAATGGTGTCCATTTAGATGCGTTAAGAAGCACCTGTACCGGTAATTTTTTTGAGATTAAGCTATTGATTAACTTAACTCATAAAGCAAGAGTCGCCGCTGCGCTTTTATTATTTCCAATGGAAAGAGAAAAGGAATGAACAAAACCCAAAGAAGTTATAAAATAAAACTAATAAAAACAGAGGTAAGAGTTCAGGGGTTAGTTATGCAAAGGGAAGGTATATGAAAAGGGAAGACAAAACCCAAAGAAGCACTTGTAGTGGGAAGAGAAATATTTTTTTATAATTTTTGTGTTTTCCAAGACTTTCTAAGCCTCATGCCTACATATCAACTAGCCACCCACATGTATGAGAACTTTACATCACCAAAGAGAAGGGCTCCAACTTGGATAAAGATCGATAAGTATGCCATTATCTCTCTTAGGTGGAAAAGATTTATCATCAATACTATAGGGATAGGGGAATTATATTTCAACTATGGAAATGACTCATGTCTAAACTTTGAGAATGAGTTTTAAAAGAAAAAAGTGCACAAAGGGCAAAAGATAGTTTTAATGAGTTATGTATTTTTTAGTCTTTTGAAATTGGTTTTGAATATGCTTAACATGTATTAACATTTATTAAGAAAAGGGATTTGAAAATCACTTGACACAAGTCAAGATTTATTAAGAAAGTGGTTCAAATTTTAAAACAAGAAAGTATTGAAAGGGAGAGGAGATTTTGAAAATCAAAGAAGGAAAGGGGAAAAAGAGACTATCATAGAGCATAAAAGTAAAAGCTAGGGAGGAAAGATCTAACCAAGAGATAGAAAGCTTCATGACATAAATTAAGCAAGAATTCCCTCATTTGGATTAAGCCTCGTGCAAACCAAATAAGCAAAAAATAAACCATGTGTCAGATGAAACCAAAATAATCAAGCCAAGTCTTCAAAAGAAGTCCAAAGTCAAAGGTACCAGATGAATCCCAAGGTCTCAAATCACAAACTCCCAAAGCAAGAGTCAATGTCCTAGTTCTAAGTCCATAACTCCACAACAATGATAAGGATAGTAACCATAAGTCCGTGAATTAAAGGAACCAATTTTAGGGGGGTTATCCTTTATTAATGTCTTAAAAAATAAGTCCAAATGGATACAGGAAAAAGAACATAAACATAAACAATAGATATGATATGCTAAAATAAAAGCATAAAGTAAATAACAAAAGGATAAAAAGCATAAGATAAATGACATTAAAGTAAAGTTAATCCAATAAAATGTTAGTAAGAGATGTTAGTGATCAAAACGAGAAAGATGGTTTTTCATTTTTTGGAGAACACTCAACTATTCACCCATAAGTATGAAAATATGGACCTCTACATCACCTATGAGAAAGGCTCCAACTTGGATAAAATCAACAAGTATGTCACTAGCTCTCATAAATGAAAAGGATAGAATATCCTTCACATAATACCATGAGGAGTAGGAGACTTATAATCTGACTTATGAAAATGACTTGCATTCAAGACAAACTTAACGTTATGTTAAGCAATAATAATTGGACTTATGTAGAAGTCACAACTATCTGAGATCAGTCAATAATAATGTTTTTGTTAATACATGCTAGATAAATGATGTGTAAATCATTCTCCTAAAGTTATGCCACACAAAAAAAGAAAAGAGAATTGATCAAGCACAAAGGCTATGAGAGTGGTACATTACATCAATTAATACTTCATAGTACTTAGGATAAACTTATGCATCATTCCAAAGTACCTTAAATGATCCATGATCAATTAGGAGGTAGATTTGAAATGATGAAAGTTTATCAAGCATCAATACACGCATCATGAACAAGATAGAAACAAACCATTCAATTGATTAGAGGAAAAGAAAGAGATGAAGAAGAAGAGGGCAAAAGATATCACACCCAAATTGGATCAAAGGCTTGATCAAGTCATCATCAAAATCAATAATCCATTTTGGTGGATTAGGATTTTCACCCCATCAACACCCAAGGTCCATTGAGTTTCATGAGACCAATGATCAAATCAACTAAGACCCAACGCCAACAAAAGTCAACAAAGGTCAAACAAATATAAAATGCATTAAAAATATTTTTAAAAAGAATTTTAAGAGGGAGATAAAAGATAAAATCCATAAATCCCTTCAAAACACCAAATAAATAACCAAGAAATTTATAGAGGGTTGGAAATAAAATAACAAGCATAAAATAAAATTTCCAGAATTTAAAAATGCATAAAAGTATTTTTAAACTAATTAAAACGAAAGAGAAAAGGGAAAGTCCATGAAAAAATAGAAAATCAAAAAAGTAAAATATTGAAAAATAAAAATCAGAAGAAGAAAAATAAAAGAAAATTTTAGAAATTATTTTGAGATTTTTTGGATGAAAAATGATTTTTATATGAATTTTAAAAGAAAAAGCAATTTAAAATGAAAAAAAGAAAAAGAAATAAAAATAAGAAAAAACACGTAGCGTTGGATCTGGCCTCATTAATTGACATGGCAGATCTAACAACTATCAAGCTAGGGCGCGCGATGGTAATTAGCAAAAATGAAACACGAGATCTAATTCAAAATCGATCAATCAGAATATTTCAAATTGCCAACGTGTAAGCAAACTCAGATGAACTGAGATAACTCCGTTCGTCTTACTGATGATCCCTCACCCTAGCTTCATCGTTTAGAAAATTTAGAGCATGAGACTACCACCAATGTGATCATTTCCTCATCACGAAATCAACCTCATGCTCCAAATTCATTTATCTAAACTGAGCATGTGGATTTCCAGGAAAATTTTAAAAGCAAGCAAGCCATAAAAAATTAAATTAAATGATGAACACGATCAATCAACATTAGGTAAGTTAGGGGGAAGAATCAGAGAGAGAAGGACTACATTGTGATAATTTGTTTGAGTTCAAATGATGCTTAGAACTACCTTGTCTAAATAGTGATCAGAAGTTGATGAAGCTCAATCTGGTTAGAGCACTTTAGAAGTTCCTAGATCTTGGGAATTGTTGCAAAAGCTTCATAAAAGACCAAAGATGCTAATGGAATCAAGAAATTGGATTGAAACAAGCTATAAATCAAAACACAATAATTCAAATTTTTGGAAATATTTCAGAGTGAAACATGGATTTCTTGGCTCTCGAAAGCTTGAAAATGAATGTAATACGTTTATCTATTTATAAAGAATATGTTGGGATCCAAATACGTGTGGAATGAAGCTCAATTCATGCAAAACGAATTGGATTAGAAAGTGAGAAAAGTGTGACTTGCAATCCATCAAAACTCAGCCAAATGATGCGTATTAAGAATCAATTAACCTCTGGAGACTTGGTTAAACATGTTTAGGTCCAAAACGTATGGTAATTTGGCTTGCAATTAAGATTAGTGAAGTTCAAATTTTGGAACGTGGTGATTTCTTCAGTTCCAAGTCACCATGTTCAACTCAATGGGGCATCTTGCTCAGGAGGATTTTTAATCCAATTCTTCTTGCAATGTGTTGATATCATATAAAATATGACAATGTGCCAAGAAAGGTTACATTTAGATTCTTGAGCACAAAGTTAGGGCATGTTGAAGTTGGCATGAAAACTCGAGCATGTAACTTAGAAAATTCTAAGTCCCAAATGGCTGAAAATGACCTATAATGTCTCAGAGAATTCCATGGCCTTCCAAGCATAATTTGGCTTTGATCCTTGAAGAAAAATTGTAGAGGGCATCACAAATTATATTTTTTTAAAAGAATCAGCCTGAAATGTTTAAAATTAAGGAGGTTATAATCCTTAAAACTTGGGAAAAAGCCACTTGAAAATATGTCAAATTTCACAAAGTCCAAAAGTGACCTATAATGTCTCCAAACTTTTGATGATCCTATAAGCCCAATTGACTCTTGTCATGTAAAGAGAAGTTGTAAATGTTAATGATAAGAATCATATGCAAAATGAAGCAATTAAAAATGTTGAGAATTGAAGGAGTTGTGATCCTTTTAACCTTGACTTCAAATGTTGACGTTTAGGTCAAACCTCTTGGAATAAACTTGTGTACTTGGGATTTTCTTTCATTTCAAGGTACATGGATGATCATATGAACTCAAAATAAGGTGTCCTTGAATGTCTCTTGATTTAATTTATCAAAGTTCGAGTTAACTTATTGAAGAAGGCATGAAAATAAACACATGAACCTTTGACTTTTCTTGAGAAAATAAGCAACAAAACATTGAGATGCTCTTGATCCAAATGAGATTGAAATGTGCTTGAGAAGCTTATAGATCGTGTTTTGAGTGATAGCCACGTGAGAATCAGTGGTTGATCAAACTTTGCTGAGGAATTAAAGAAAATCTAGCTGAGGACCATTGCTTGATACTCTTGATGAAAGGTCCTAACTTGTGCAATAAATTTAAAGAAAACAAAACTTATTTTTTCTATTTTGGTTAGTGGTTATATAAGAAATGAACATATAATCACAAAGATAGAACACTAATAAAGGGGTGCTTGATGATCCCTACAAAAGGCAACCCCAAAGAAGACAGGGAGAGGACAAAGATGTGATCTTGTTTGTATACAATGATGCAAATGACTTGTCAGATCTTAGGGTTAAAAATAACGGTATGACAGCTGCTCCTATTTAAGTTTCTTCAATTCAGAGATATGAAGATTGAGATCTTCGTCTCGATGAGATTGAGGGGACTTAAATACAGAAAACCCAATTTTTCGCCCTAAGATAATGTAAAAATGCTTATGATATGATATGAATGCAGATTGAAATTCTGGTATCAGATATGAGATGTCGAAGGTAATGTCACGACACTAATATCTGAGTGAAACAAACAGGATAAAGATAAAGAATAGTAATGCAAGAGACATAAGCAATTGTTAACCCAGTTCGGTCCAACTCACCTACATCTGGGGGCTACCAAGCCAGGAAGGAAATTCACTAAAATAGAATTAGTTCAAAGACTCTCCATACACTTCAACAAGTTACAGTCTTTCTCACCTAATCTCTACCCGTGCAATTTCTACCTAAGCACTCTTAGATATGAGAACCCACTCACTTCCCTTCAATCGCACCTATGATTTTAAACAACAATTCCTTGTGAAAAGAAAACACTTTTCAATAACACACACTTGATTTTACTTCACAGTTTCAATCAAGTAGATACACACTTGATCTTACTTAACAGCTTTGATCAAGTAGACACACACTTGATATTGCTTAACAACTTTGATCAAGTAGACACACACTCTTTCTTAAAAGCTTTGAGTGACAAATTACAACCCACAAATTAGACCAATTCAATCATCTATGGATGAATTGAATGGCTTACAAGTCTCACGACTAAAGAAGACACAAACCCTTATATTCTCTCAATATTTCGCTCAGTATTGGTTGTGTAACAAATTAGGTTTTCCATGTCCTATTTATAGAAGCATTCAGCTGGGCTTGGACATCTTGAAAACTCTAAAACTATTTTCCAATTAAATCTTCTCATGACAGCTGGTTAGATCTCCTTGGAAAATAAGTAAATCAGGTTGTAATTAATGATTGAATGCGCCTTCAAATCAGATCTTCAATCATACATAGATTGCCATTAAATGCGCAATCACATAACACATAACATTCACCCTGAATGTTTTATGTACAGGATGTCATGACATCGGGTCTGACATCCTGGAACAATCCTTTATAATTCCATAATTCCATTTATAATTTCCAGCAGGTACAAACATATCACATGCCATGACATTGTGTATGACATCCTGAAACAATCCTGCATAATTATGTTTTTAAACTCCATCAGGTACATAATATCATATGCCATGACATGGTGTATGACATTCTGAAACAATCCTGCATAATTATGTTTATAAACTCCAGCAGGTACATAGATATCTTATGTTAAGACATCACAAACAACATCTTGTGAACATTCTTTGTTTTACAAAAATTGCTGCCAACATTTAGAACCAACAAACTCCCCCTTTGGTAAATTTTGGCTAAAACATATATCTGTCCATTTTGTTCACAAGGAAATAACACATCAGCAGTTAAACAGCATAACAAAAGTTTAAGCAGCAGCAGAAGCAAACACAATTACTGGCTATAGCTACTAGTAATACACACATGCACAAGGGTACTTCTTCTCCCCCTAAATCTGTGCAACACAAACAGAATTACTAGTTATAGAGGCAACTAGTAAAACACACAAATGCACAAGGGTACTTCTTCTCCCCCTAAAGTTGTGCATCACAAACATCTCCTTTAATAATAACAGCACGTGTAACCAGAGCACCTATAACAATCAGAATATCATTCTGACATCTGCTTCAACATCACTTGTGCACCACATCAGACATCTCCTTTGACATCTGTAAATAGAGCAGCATTCTGTCTTACAACAAACACATCTCCTTCAATAATAGTTGTTCATCTGTTCAACTACACCAGCACATACATCTCCACATCTTTAACTGCTCCACATAAACACTTCTCCCCCTTTTTAGTCAAAATTTACCAAAGGTGACCAATTAGATAAAATAAATGTCAAACAGCCTAGCAGAGAATGTCACAATAGATGTTATAACATATAAAATGTTAAAACGTAAATGTTAGGAGATACACACCATAATTATACACAGCTGTAATAGTTGAGATAATTAGAAATCCATGGAACTCATTAAGAGCCCAAATATTACATAAAGGCATCAGTAAGGACTGCCACAAATTACAGAAGAACAACAGTAAAACACCAAATTCTTCAGCATCCAAAGTAGCCAAAACAGCAGAGGGACCAGTCTTCACAACAGCACTCAGAACTGCCAACCCAACCCAGTCTTCATCACCGCACACAGTCTTCATATCAGGGGGAACTTCACTACTCAGTCTGAGGAAGTAACATCTTCTTTTCACAACCACCTTGCAAAACTCCTTGCTATTTTTGTAAGAACTATCCTCTGGGATATTGACCACAAACTCCTTTGATTTCTATAGATTCTCATGAACACAAATCCCCAATTTCCCTCTTAAACATTCAAATTGATTGGCATCCAAAGCTTTTGTGAATATGTCAGCTAATTGCTTTTCAGTAGTAACATGCTTCAGTGCTATGATCTTCTCTTCCACAAATTCTCTAATGAAGTGATGACGAATATCAATGTGCTTTGTCCTGCTGTGCTGAATAGGATTTTTGGAGATATTTATAGCACTCAGGTTGTCACAGTATAATGTCATGACTTCTTGTGTGACATTGTATTCAAACAACATTTGTTTCATCCAGACCAGTTGAGTACAACTACTCCCAGCTGCTATGTATTCAGCTTCAGCAGTGGATAGAGATACACGGTTCTGTTTCTTGCTAAACCATGATATCAGATTGTTCCCCAAGAAGAAACATCCACCCGATGTGCTTTTCCTATCATCGGCACTTCCAGCTCAGTCAGCATCACAGTAACCAGTCAGCATAGATCCAAATCCATGAGTATATAACATCCCATAGTCACTGGTGCCATTGACATATTTCAGTATTCTCTTCACTTGGTTTATGTGACTGACTTTTGGTTCAGCTTGATATTTAGCACAAACACCAACAGCAAAAGAAATGTCAGGTTTGCTTGCTATGAGATATAGCAGACTACCTATCATGCTTCTGTATAGACTTTGATCTACACTGACACCATTTTCATCTTTGGAGATTTTCACATGTGTAGGAGCAGGTGTCCTTTTATGGCTTGCATTCTTCATGCCAAACTTCTTAACAATGTTCTTGGCATACTTGCTTTGAGATAGAAAGATAGAGTCTTCCATCTGCTTGACTTGTAGCCCAAGAAAGTAGGTCAGTTCTCCAACAAGGCTCATCTCAAACTCAGACTGCATTTGTCTAACAAAGTGTTCAACCATCTGATCTGACATCCCACCAAACACAATGTCATCTACATATATTTGTGCCACCATGAACTTCCCTCCTTCATTCTTCACAAATAGAGTTTTGTCAATACCTTCTTTCCTGTATCCATTGTTAGTGAGGAACACTGTGAGTCTCTCATACCAAGCCATGGGAGCTTGCTTCAACCCATATAGGGCTTTCTTCAATCTGTATACATGTTGTGGAAGATCTGGATATGTGAATCCTTTAGGTTGTTCAACATATAGTTCCTCATTTAAGTAGCCATTCAAGAAGGCATTTTTTACATCCATTTGGAAGAGTTTGAATTTCAGAATACATGCCACTCCAAGCAATAATCTAATGGACTCAAGGCGAGCTACATGAGCAAATGTTTCATTAAAGCCCACTCCTTCAACTTGAGTATATCCTTGTGCTACTAATCTTTCTTTGTTTTTAGTAACAACCCCTTGTTCATCAGATTTATTCTTATATACCCACTTTGTGCCTATGACATTTACTCCTTCAGGTCTAGGGACCAATTCCCATACTTCATTCCTCTTGAATTGACCTAACTCCTCCTACATGGCATTGATCCAGAACTCATCATGTGAGATCACTTCCTTTGCTCTAGTAGTTACCCCTTTATTTGGATCTCCTATAATGAGATCTTTGGGATGATCCTTCTGAATTTTGATAGAGGGTCCCTTGTTGATTTTGTCATCTTCAGGTTCAGCTTGGGGAGGTTCACTTTCCTTATTTTTGTCTGAGAAGTCAGCTGGGGAATCATTCAGAGATGTCTCGACATCGTCTCTGACATCAGTCTGTTGGTCATCAACCACAACATTAATGGATTCCATCAATACATTAGTTCTGGAATTAAAAACTTTGTAAGCTTTGTTGTTTGTTGAATAGCCCAGAAATATTCCCTCATCACTTTTGGGATCCATCTTCCTTCTTTGTTCACGATCAGCCAAGATATAGCATTTACTACCAAATACATGGAAGTATTTAACTGTAGGTCTTCTTCCTTTCCAGACTTCATATAGGGTTGTAGGAGTCCCTTTCTTCAATGTCACTCTGTTGTGAACATAGCAGGTTGTGTTCATGGCTTCAGCCCAAAAATGGTATGGCAATTTCTTAGCATGAATCATGGCTCTGGCTGATTCTTGAAGAGTTCTATTTTTTCTTTCCACCACACCATTTTGATAGGGAGTAATGGGAGATGAGAACTCATGATGAATTCCTTCTGAAGAACAAAACTCAGCAAATTTGTTGTTCTCAAATTCCTTCCCATGATCACTTCTTATTTTGATAACAGGACTTTCCTTTTCTCTTTGTAGTTTTAGACAAAGCTCCTTGAAGACTTCAAAAACATCAGATTTTTCTCTTATGAAATTTATCCAGGTGTATCTGGAGAAATCATCCACCACCACATATTCATACTTCTTCCCACCAAGGCTTTCTACTTGCATGGGTCCCATCAAGTCCATATGGAGGAGTTCCAAAACATTGGTAGTGGTGTCATGTCTGAGCTTCTGGTGTGACATCCTTGTCTGTTTTCCAATCTGACATTCTCCATAGATTTTTCCTTCATCAATCTTTAAGTTGGGAATTCCTCTAACAGCTTCAATAGATATGATCCTCTTGATTCCTTTAAGATGTAGATGGCCCAATCTTTGATGCCATATCTTCACTTCTTCCTCTCTCTCCAAGGTACACATTGAAGAGTAACCAGTTTCTTGAAAACTCCACATGTAGCAGTTGTCTTTAGACCTAACTCCTTTCATGATCACTTCATTTTCTTTGTTAGTAATCAGACATTCAGTTCTAGTGAAGTTTACATTCAGACCTTGATCACACAATTGAGTGATGCTTATTAGATTAGCAGTTAATCCCTTAACAAGTAGGACATTTTTAAGGTCAGGAACTCCAGGGCAATCCAGCTTACCAATTCCCATGATTTCACCCTTTGCTCCATCACCAAAGGTAACATAACTTGTGGCATGGGGATGAAGGTCAGTTAGTAGGTTTTTGTTTCCAGTCATGTGTTTGAAACAACCACTGTCAAAATACCAATCTTCTTTGGCTGAAACTCTGAAGGAAGTGTGAGCTATTAGACTTATAACATTTGTCTTAGGAACCTATTGCTTCTTGTTCACAGGCCTATGATGTTTGGGTCTTGGTTAATATTGAGTCTGATGATGAATAGGGCTAGGATAACCATATAGCTTATAGCAGAAGGGCTTTAGGTGGCCAAATTTTCCACAGTAATGGCATTTCCATCTTTGATGTTTCCCTTTATGATGTCTTCCCTTCTGAGGTTGTGACATATGATGTGACATCTCAGGTTTGCTTTTAATATGGCTGCACTTAGGTTTGGATTTTTGTTTGCAACCAGTGTAATTGCACTCAGCCTTAGATTCATTGAATCCAATTCCAGATTTGTCTCCTGTTATTTGACCAGTCTGGAGAACCTTATCTAAGATGTCAGATCCATTGTTAAGCATTCTTACATACTTGGTCATCTCATCTAGTTTAGAGTTCAAGAGAACAGCTTCAGTCTTCAACTTGAAGATGGTTTCCACATATTTTCCCTTTTCATTTTCTAGATGAGCTATCACTTTCTTCTGGTTTTCAACTTGTCTGCACACTTCTGCACTTTTGTGACACAACTCTTTGTAGGTAGTGGCCAGCTCTTCAAAGGTTACTTCATCATCACTTGACTCTTCATCAGAACCCCATCTTCCTATCAATGCAGTCACATGATTTGCAGCTTCTTCTGTTTCACTTCAATCAGACCAAGAGGCAGCAAGACTCCTCTTTTGTTTCTTGAGGTAGGTCCCACATTCAGTTTTAATATGACCATACCCATCACATTCATAACACTGAACTTCTTTTCCTTCTTTGGGCTTTTCTTCAGACCTTGATCTTCTTCCAAAACTGTTGGATTTACTGATGTCAGATGCGATGTTCTTGACATTGGCCTTAGATCTGACATCTATCTTTTTCATAAGTCTGTTGAACTGTCTTCCCAGCATTGCTACCTCATTTTCCAGATCTTCATCAATATCTTGATCACCTTCCTCATCTTCCCCTTCAGTGTTTGACATGAAAGCTATGCTATTGGCTTTCTTTTCAGATCCATCACATATTCCCATCTCAAATGTTTGGAGGGATCCAATTAGCTCATTAACTCTCATATTTAAGATTTCTTCAGATTCTTCTATGGCTGTCACTTTCATAGAAAATCTCTTAGGGAGTAACCTGAGTATTTTCCTTACTAACTTTTCATCTCACATCTTCTCTCCCAGAGCTCCAGAGGCATTGGAAATTTCAAGGATACTCATGTGAAATTTATGAATATTTTCATCTTCTTTCATCCTTAAGTTTTCAAACTTGGTGGTGAGCAGCTGTAGTCTAGATTTCACTCTAGAGGTGCCTTCATGAGTGGTTTTGAGAATGTCCCAAGCCTCTTTAGCCACTTCACAGTTGTTTACCAATCTGAAGATGTTCTTGTCTACTCCATTGAAGATGGCATTCAATGCTTTATAATTTCCAAGGGCTGGGTCATCCTCCTCCTTGGACCATTGTCCTTCAGGCTTCTTATCAGTAGTGGCTTCTCCTTCCTTAGTAACTACTGGATGTTCCCACCCTGTTAACACAGCCTTCCAAGCTTTATTATCAAGAGATTTTAGGAAAGCTACCATTCGAGGTTTCCAATAGTCATAGTTAGATCCATCCAAAATTGGTGGCCTGTGAATAGATCCTCCATTTCTCTCCATAGTACCAGAAAGTGTTGTCCCTAGATCTCACCCAGAACCAGAGTAGTATGCCTGCTCTGATACCAATTGAAATTATGGTATCAGATATGAGATGTCGAAGGTAATGTCACAACACAAATATCTGAGTGAAACAAACAGGATAAAGATAAAGAATAGTAATGCAAGAGACATAAGCAATTATTAACCCAGTTTGGTCCAACTCACCTATATCTGGGGGCTACCAAGCCAGGAAGGAAATTCACTAAAATAGAATCAGTTCAAAGACTCTCCGTACACTTCAACAAGTTACAGTCTTTCTCACCTAATCTCTACCCGTGCAATTTCTACCTAAGCACTCTTAGATATGAGAACCCACTCACTTCCCTTCAATCACACCTGTGATTTTAAACAACAATTCCTTGTGAAAAGAAAACACTTTTCAATAACACACACTTGATTTTACTTCACAGTTTCAATCAAGTAGACACACGCTTGATCTTGCTTAACAACTTTGATCAAGTAGACACACACTTGATCTTGCTTAATAGCTTTGATCAAGTAGACACATACTCTTGCTTAAAAGGTTTGAGTGACAAATTACAACCCACAAATCAAATCCAATTCAATCATCGATGGATGAATTGAATGGATTACAAGTCTCACGACTAAACAAGCCACAAACCCTTATATTCTCTCAATATTTCGCTCAGTATTGGTTGTGTAACAAATCAGGTTTTCCATGTCCTATTTATAGAAGCATTCAGCTGGGCTTGGACATCTTGAAAACTCTAAAATTATTTTCCAATTAAATCTTCTCATGACAGCTGGTTAGATCTCCTTGGAAAATAAGTAAATCAGGTTGTAATTAATGATTGAATGCGCCTGGAAATCAAATCTTCAATCATACATAGATTGCCATTAAATGTGCAATCACATAACACATAACATTCACCCTGAATGTTCTGTGTACAGGGTGTGATGACATCGGGTCTGACATCCTGGAACAATCCTGCATAATTCCATAATTCCATTTATAATTTCCAACAGGTACAAACATATCAGATGCCATGAAATTGTGTATGACATCCTGAAACAATCCTGTATAATTATGTTTTTAAACTTCAGCAGGTACATAATATCAGATGCCATGACATGGTGTATGACATTCTGAAACAATCCTGCATAATTATGTTTTTAAACTCCAGCAGGTACAAAGATATCTTATGTTAAGACATCATAAACAACATCTTGTGAACACTATTTGTTTTACCAAAATTGCTGCCAACATTCAGAACCAACACAGATAAGGATCTATGTGGAGGATGTAGCGCCACGAGACAAAGGACTGTTGGAGAAACGAGGAGATTGAAATTCCATAGGGGGATAACAAATTCCAAAGGGGAAACCGGTTGGGGACAAACAAAGTTCCACAGGGGAATGACTTGGCTCGGGAATAAATATTGTATTGGAAAGAAACCAATGCATAGTTAGAAAAAAATTAACGAAAGGACCAATGGGGGGAAGACTTATCAAAGCAAGATTCCACCGGGGAAAAGATCAAACAAAAGGGATGCCTAACTCCATTAAGGGAGAAAGTTACCTAACTACTAGCCAAGTGATAGCTTAACAAAGGTAATAACCTCAAAAGGAAAGATTACCAACTACCAGCCAAGTGATAGCTTAACAAAGGTAACCAACAAAAGGTAAGAGAAATATTACCTAACTATTAGCCAAGTGATGGCTTAACAAAAGGTAATAAGCTTAAGAGGAAAGGATACCAACTACCAGCCACATGATATCTTAACAAGGTAACCTACCGAAGGTAAGAGAACTATTACCTAACTATCAGCCAAGTGATAGCTTAACAAAGGTAATAACATTGAAAGGGAGGGTTACCAACTACCAGCCAAGTGATAGTTTAACAAAGGTTACCAACTAAAGGTAAGAGAAATATTACCTAACTATCAGTCAAGTGATTGCTTAACAAAGGTAATAAGCTCGAAAGGACCAAATTTCAACCCAGGAATAAACTGGAGAGAAATGGTCAAAGAAGACTCAATCCAATGAGGAAATAAACTCAATCGGGGATTAATTCCATCCAGATAATGAACTAGAAAGGAAAACTAAAACAAAACCTTTCATGAGGATTAAACTATTTGGGGAATTAGAAAGGATAAGAGCTATATGCTTAAGGTTGACACTCTATTGGAGAGAGGACACACACACACTCTGTGGGGAGAAAGAAAACACCAGAGAGCGGGGAAGCACCAATTAGTGCAAGATGCATAAATAAACATCATGATGTTATGCATATGCATATGAATATGTTGACAAAACTGAAACAAAATAAACGCCATGATGTTATGCATATGCGTATGAATATGTGTATGAATATGTTGACAAAACTGGAACAAAAGGATTAGATTAATAACATAGTACAATCGGATACTCGGCTAATCTCAACAAAATGGAAATGCTACTGGAGATTTTGCTAGGGATTCAGTTGAAGAAAGCCCTACAATGAATGATCATAAGCCATCTAAGGAGCTAAATCATGATACAAGGCTTAAATCCTTCTGGAGAGAGAAAAGAGAGATATTGCTTGGAGACCCAAAGCTAATCTTCGAAAGAAATGAACTCCGCTCCGAGGAAAGGTTCGCTAGGGATAAGAAACATTTAACAAACTCTTCTACAAAGACTTATTGGTAACTTCATTAGGGATTTTACCATTCCCACAAACTCAATACTGGGGAAACTGGTGATCTTGGATACATTCATAAGGAAAATCCTATCTTAAGAGAACATTGAGATCCGCCCTTCAAGATCTTACCATCCTTGAGATCACTGTTGACATTCTTCTTTTATATTCACAAATCGAGGAAAATATTTTGATAAATTTCAAAAACATGATTGTTCATATATCTTTTTGTTTCAAAAATTATTATAAAAAATAAATGAAATTTCGTAAACTGAAACAAGATGAGAACAACAAACAAATGGGCAAAAAGTTCAAATTTTATTGATAGAATGGTAGTCTGCAAATGATGTGACTCCATGGATCACTACAAAGTTGAAAAACGGTAAATACACAGAAAGGGCTATATTGAAATACAATGACCACTATTCTCCCTAACAACTTTGAATTCTGCTATGCTTAAAACTTTGGTCGAGGATGACTGAATGAGAATCTTTGATAAGCATTGTTGCTTCAAATGATCAAGTCTTGCCTTATGCAGTTACTTGCCATAATCCCTAACTTTTACCTAGATTTCCCTCTCGGGTATTCAATCTGCCAGGATGATTATTTTATGTTTTATGTCTCTAATTTTTTCTTCGACCACCCTTTCGGGTTTTCAAACCACTGAGACGCTCATTCTTTCCTAAGTCCCCCTTTCGGGTTTTCAACTTAGTGAGTTGTTCTTTTTTATTTTTCTAGGAGAAGTATTTCTTGACTGCATCGGCATTCATAGGACGAGGGATCTCCTCACCATACATAGTCATAAGAGTCATTGCATTTTTAGAGAAGGGTCTCTTAACAACATATGGGCCTTCACAATTAGGAGTCCACTTGCCCCTAGAATCAGTGTTGAAATATAAGATCTTCTTGAGCACGAGGTCGCCTTCTCTGAATACGCAAGGTCGGACCTTCTTGTTAAATGCTTTCTTCATTCTTTTTGATATAACTGGCCATGTGATACGAGTCGTGATTGTATATAAAATATAGTCTATCGGATACTTGACTGCAAGTGCACAGTCCAGTCATTTAGTTTTAAAAGATATCGAACCCACAGGGACCGATGGTCAAACTAATGTTATCGATGTTGCTATGTTTAGCTAAGGCGGTGATTTTTAGAGGTTCGGTTCAACAAAAATTAAATCTGAAGAAAATTAAGTTTTTAAGAAAATATTAACAAAAGGGATATCAGTATGCAACGCATTAATTGTCAGGGATTCGATAAGTCACCGGTGTATATTTTAATTACCAAATACCTTTCAGTAGAAAGTACTCATTTAAAAGGCTTTATCTCACACGCTCGTGATTGTTGACTCGGACTATAGTTTTAAGTCAGAATGTACGCCCTCGTTGTCCCATTTGAAGTTAAAAATACTTTTGAAAATAAATAAGTTCTAATTGCTTTTAAAGTGCTCTCATTGTTTTTAAAATCAATGCCTAGTTTTTACTATCCAGTTCAACCCTCACGCTGTCGCGATTGTCGGTTCTAACCTTAGTTAATTTCCCACTCTCGTGGCAAAAACGTATTAAATAGCTTCTCACTCTCGTGACAAAGTTAATTAAATTCAAATTAAAAACCACAACCAGAAAGATTATTTGAGAAAAGAAGTTTACACCGATTATTATTAAATCCCGTCTAATTAAATTGTTTACATACCGATACCGGTAGTTTAGCCGGACATGTTAAATAATGCAAACACAGACGAACAGAAACAAAATAACAATAAAGAAAACATGATTATTTAATAATAATTGAATAAAAAACCTGGAACTTTGATTAATTGAATAGGCTGAATCTTGAAGTACTTGAGCAGTCCTCCATAGGTCGGTAGGATTTTGCTTCTTCGAAACAAATGCTTAAACTAAACTAACTAAGTTTCAGTACCCCAATGTAGGAAACTACTACTTTTGGCTAAGTGAAAAACAGAAAGGAAAGGGAAAAATCAAAGCTCTGAACGAAAAAGTAAACAAATTGCAGTCAAAGAAAAATAACGTGAAAACAAAATTGCAGGAGCGAAAAAGGGCAGAGAGATAGGATGAGAGAGAGTCCGGGGAAGTTTCCAACTTCCATTCTTTTATAGTACCCCTTGGTCTTCGTGCTTGAGAAAAATAAGGAGTACTTAGTTGAGGGAAGGATTCATGAGAAGGTGCTTTAAGGAGCGAAAACTAGGGCGACGTGGACCACTTCTATTTGAAACCCATTACGCTGACATTGCATACGTGACGGTCGTGATAGACTTGTGGTGTTCATCACAATCAAGGAGAGCGTGACGATCATGATGGTGTGTGACGGTCGTCACATTCACAAAATTCATATTTTCCGATTTTTCTGTTGTTTCTCTTCTGTTTCTTCTTCTTTTCCTTCCTTTTCTATACTTTTCTCATTTAAGCATGGGAATTGAAATACCTGCAAAAATAACTCGACACTTGCGGAATAATTGGAATATAAATGAAAATGGTATGATTTTTGAATGTAAATCAAGGCAAATATACGATACATTTTCGTGTTATCAAACTCCCCTATACTTGAATCTTTTCTTGTCCTCAAGCAAATAATCAGTATAGAATTAGAAACACTAGTTAAACGCGAATACATGACACAATTCCAATTCGTACGTGGTTGTTAGGTATTTCGTTAGAATGACAGATACTCAAGTAAAACACTAAAGATACAGTAACGACACAAGCAACAAGCATTAACATAAATTTCTCCTCTATACAAACCAGTTCGAATCATGCTATTATAGCTCAACCTAATGCTTCTTGTTTCTATTTCACCCGGTTTCATTCTAGCGCAATCACATTAAGCCCTTTGCCTTTACACGCACATAGTGAAGTAGCCGGTTAGTGGTTTTGATCCTTTTTTAGCACAAGGTCTGGTACACGAGTGTGGTAACCCTTTATATATCCCAATTGAAGGTTGTGGGGGATCGAACCTTAGTTCGCCCTACCGAGTCCAGTACCAGGTACCTCTGAACCAACTGGCAACGGGTTTTTCTTTCCTTTTGTATATCTTGCAACCGTTTGTATGGTGCATTTTCAATTTTGTCAGGATCAAAAGTATGAAGGATTTTTTCAATTCGTAGGTATCAATCACTTATATTCATCGGTTCTTCACATGGTTTGTATTTAGGACAGTGCTGACTGCTAGTATAAACTACTAGGGGTTAATCTAGAACGGAAACTCAAGGTATCGATATAATGGGTATTCAAACTGATCTCGTTGAAGTGAGAGATCTAAGGTGTCTGGACGGTATCAATCTTGTTAGATTTTTCTCAGCTTCCTAACATAACCTATGTAAGACAACCTATATACTCGTAGGGTATGCATTTAACATAAAAACAAATTTTTTTGTTATGGCTAATTAGATAGAAATAAATAAACTAAAGACAAAAATTTTGTTATCGCTAATTAGAAAGAAACAAATAAATGAAACGGCAAGGATTCCCTCCCACACTTAAACAAAACATTATCCTCAATGCGACAAAATAAAGTGAGAAAAAGGGAGAAATAGGAGGATCACTACTCTTCGCCACGACGTTGGGCTCTACGTGATCTAACTCTTGCTCGTGCACATTCAATTCTACCATGCTGGTTAGGATCCAAACCCACATGTTGAGTGTATTCCTGGATGGAATCAACACGATGTGTCAAGGCATGCATTTCTTCGGATAGTTCCTCCATCCCTTGGTCATGCCAGTATGCATAGTCATGTTGGTCTCTTTGTATTTGCTGGATCGCTTGCATCATTTTGGTTTGGCGCTCTTCCATCCTTTGGTTATGTCGCAACATCTTAGCATAGATGTCTTCCATGGTGACGGGTCGGCGCTCATTTCTTCGTTGGTTTCAAGAAGATGTCTCTACAGCATGCTCAGGAGGTGGTTGTGGGATCTCAGCAGGTATAGGTTGGGGCACCTGTTGGTCCAACTCTTCTTCAATTTCATCAGCTCCATTATTATTAGGATCTTCTTCAATGGGCTCAGGAGCATTCAGATCAAAAATCCAATTTGCCATGTTTTGTGGATCTATACGGTTCCTGTTAGGCATAATGACACATCGGACTATCTTGTTCAAAACCACAGGGTGGTATCTCCCATCGTCTCTGATTTTGATAAGGTGCGGGGAGCGGTAATAGTCGATATTAAGGAACTCGGCCGACAAGGAAGGTAAGTTAGCAAGCCTATCTCCCAAATTCAGGCCCAATGCCATGGAAGTGATGATTCCTCCAAAATAGAATGTTGTGTTTCCTCTCATGCAGTTAGCCTGGATGTTGGCCAATAAGAATCGGGTGGCATTGAACGCCACCGGAGTGAACACACATTGAAGGAAGAAAAGATCGTTAGAGTTTACTTTATGGTTGTTGACTCTTCCGAAGACCGTGTGTCCTAAAACTCGATAGAAATATCTGATAGCCGGGTTGTGAATGTATGTTGCGTTGAGTGCATCCCAGCTTGTGACGTTAACATTGGTAAGACTGTTCCATACTCCAAACGCTATTTTAGACCATCCTTCAGGGATACGACAGTGAACTCCATCTCCATGTCGGAAACCAAGTATTTGGGCTATTTGTGTTTGGTTCAAAGAATACTCAGTGCCGAACATTCTGAATGTGGCGAGTCCGGTGAGAAACAGAGTTGCACCGGGAGGTGTTATGTAGGAGAATGAACTCAAGAATTCTCGGGTCAAAGGTTCATATGTTGGTTGTGGGTTGGTGCAGAGTTGTGTTAAACCAGAGATGTTCAACATCCATCCCATGCCATCTAAAAGCCCTAACTCCTTTAGACAATCATTATCAATGAACCTCGTGGGTTGAACTGAGCGTTGATAGAACTCGAGGTAGTTGTCTCTTTGCCATTTACCGGCCTCTCCCTCTTTGAATATGATTGTTGAAAGGTCGGGAGCAGGTCTCTCTTAACGGGTCGTGGTGTATGCAATGGTCGTGACGTTCATGTGACGAGCGTCACATGCAACGGTCATATTTTTGCCTATGTAAAACGGAAAAATTGAATGCATGCTTTATGATTAATTTCTAACTGTTTACATGTTATGAGTAAATCATACTGTTAGTACCATAGCAAAAATAGACATTATAATAACTAGAAGAAAGTAAAGACAGTAACAGTATAGAAACAGAGTAATAAAACAATAGCAGCAATATGGAAACAAAATAACAAGACAGTAACAGTAGTAAAAGTAACAAAATTGAACTGACAGAGGTAAATTATATTGATCATAGAAGCAAGAAATAATAATTGTCATTTAAATTAAACGTAAAGACTAAAGTTAAAAGTAACAGTAAGCATTAAAGGAATAATAGCAGTAAAGTGTTCCCTCCCCACAATAAAACAAAGTAGTGACCTCATTGCTTTAATGTGAGTAGGAAAATTCAGCGACCGATGTAATTAGCCATGGTGCTGTCCCAGAGAAGCTACAGCCTGGTTCAGGTGATCAAACTGTTCGACGGTGACATCCATTAAGCCTAAGACATCAAGGCGTATGCTTTTAGTTCATCTTCCACATTAGTAATTTCAGTACGGAAACCATCCAAACGGGTAAAATTATGGTCAGATTTTCTGCATAAGACAAAATTGCTGGTTCATTCAGATTATAGTAGTTTGGAGAGGTTTCAGGGTCAGATTCATCAATAGAGATAGGGTCAGACAAAATACTCATAAATAGGTGGTGTCATAGGAGGTGATGGTGGAGCCATGTGATGTTCATCTAAATCATATAGCCAATTATTATGGTTATGAACACTTGTTCTCTCATGGTTTGGTAAGGTAAATAGCTGGACAACTTCATTACTAATTAGGTAGTCAAAAGTGTCCGGTCCAAGGTTTCCTAAAATTCTTCAGTCGAAACAAAAGTCAATATCCATAGGTCGGATGGGTCCAAAAGGTGTACGCTTGTTAAGTGGGTGTCTAAGTCCAATAGCATTACCTATCATGGTCACTAGGCCACCTATTAGGATTGGGGCACGATTGTTCTGTGCAAGGTTACAAATTTTTCCATCATGAATGTTACAGCATTGACATGTCGACCTTGGTCGACACAGAGTAAGATGAAAAGTTTATCCCTTGACACTAAGGTGTTGTTCTCTTCTTTTTCAAATAGGGTGTGGGCTAGTATTTTGTGGAAGTAACAGATAGCATGGTTGTGTATCGCTTAAGAGTGCATCTGGTGTGGGTCAGGGTGGTGATCTCCAGTTAAACTACCCCAAAAGTAATCCAAGTCAATGTCATTGATTAATTCCTCCTGGCGGGTAGTGAATTCAAATGGGCCATAGGAAATCCTAGAAGGTCAGCAAGGTCTCTATGGTTATAAGTGAAATCAATACCAAACAGCCTAAAGGAAATCAACCCTTTGTTGAGCCTGTAACCATGCTCGGGTATGTAAACTATGGAGCTAAGGAATTCTAGGGTAAGCTCACGGTATGTGATATATCAGTTCGACAGTAACGTCGTGATATATCAGTTTTGGGGTTTAACGGGCAGCTCTATAAGTCTTAGACTATTTGAATAGTTTCTATTATCAATATTATGATAATGCTTTAATCGCTGCCCGTTTACAATGAACGGTTCACTATTTCTACCCTTGATTTCTATTGCACCGCTTTTAAAAACTTTAGTAATTTCGAAAGGACCTGACCACCTAGATTTAAGTTTTCCCGGAAAAAGCTTAAGTCTTGAATTAAATAGTAACACTACGTCGCCGACATTAAACTCTTTCCTAGATATACGTTTATCGTGCCATTTTTTAGTTCGTTCTTTGCATATCTTGGCATTCTCATAGGCGTCTAGTCTAAGTTCTTCCAATTCGTGATTGTCTAAAATTCGCTTCTCGCCTGCGGAAGTATAATTTAGATTTAGGGTCTTAATTGCCCAATAAGCTTTGTGTTCTAACTCTACAGGGAGATGACATGATTTACCATAGACTAATTTAAAGGGTGTGGTCCCTATTGGGGTCTTCTAGGCTGTCCTATATGCCCATAAAGCTTCATTTAGTTTAGATGACCAGTCTTTTCTGGATATTCCGACAGTCTTTTCTAGAATTTATTTGATCTGTCTATTCGAAACTTCGACTTGCCCACTAGTTTGTGGGTGATAAGGTGTTGCTACACGGTGTTGGACTTCATGCTTCAGAAGAAGTTTTCCAAAGATATTTGATATGAAATGGGAGCCACCGTCACTAACTACTAGTTTTGGCACATCGAATCTAGGAAAGATTACGTTCTTGAACAGCTTAATCACTACTCGTGTGTCATTTGTCGGAGAAGCTACAACGTCGATCCATTTTGAAACGTAATCGATAACTACGAGTATGTACTTATTACCAAAAGAATACGGGAGTGGTCCCATGAAGTCAATCCCCCACACATCAAAGACTTCCACTTCTAAGATGCCTATCTGTGGCATTTCGTCGCGTCTTGAAACGTTACCAGTGTGTTGGCACCGGTCGTAATTTATAACCGCATTATGGACATCTTTCCATAGAGTAGACCAAAAGAGGCCAGATTGTAAGATCTTAGCATAAGTTTTTGAAGTGCTTGCGTGCCCACCATAGGGAGCGGAATGGCAATGAGAGATTATATCGTCTATTTCATCCTCAGGAACACATCGACGGAAAATACCGTGGGCACCTCTCTTAAAAAGCAGAGGCTCATCCCAGTAGTATTGTTTTAGATCATGAAAGAATTTCTTCTTTTGTTGGTATGAGAGGTCCGATGGAAGTGCTCCAGCAGCTAGGTAGTTTACAAAGTCAGCATACCATGGCAGAGTTATATTCGTATGAATTTCTTCCACGAAGTCTTCTATTTCGGTATCATTTAAGGTTAGCTCAGACATGTCGCTTTCCATTTGCGCTATAAGTCATTCGTAAGGGAAATCATCATTGATTGGAACTTGTTCAGGCTTACTCCCTTCGTTTCGTGATAAGTGGTCTACTACTACGTTCTCAGTACCTTTCTTATCTTTTATTTCTAAGTCAAATTCTTGTAAGGGTAGAATCCATATTAAGAGTCTTGGTTTGGCATCCTTCTTACTTAGTAAGTATCTAATAGCAACGTGATCAGTATAGATGATGATTTTCGCCCCAACTAAGTAAGAACATAATTTGTCTAAAGCGAACACAACAGCTAGAAGTTCTTTTTCAGTGGTGGCGTAGTTCATTTGGCCAGGATCTAAGGTTCTACTTGCATAGTAGATCGCATGAAGTTGTTTATCCTTCCTTTGTCCTAGCATTGCGCCTACGGCATAGTCACTCGCATCACACATGATTTCAAATGGTAATCTCCAGTCAGGTGCTTGAATGATAAGTGCGGTGATTAAAGATCTTTTTAATTGTTCAAATGTTGTTAAACATTTCTCATCAAAGATAAAGTCAGCGTCTTTAATTAATAAACCAGTCAGTGGTTTGGTAATTTTTGAGAAATCTTTGATAAAGCGTCGATAGAAACTGGCGTGTCCTAAGAAGCATCGTATTTCTCGTACGGTTTTCGGAGGTTGAAGATTTTCTATAATTTCGACCTTAGCTTTGTCTGCTTCAATTCCTTTATCAGATACTACGTGTCCTAGCACGATTCCTTGTTGGACCATGAAATGGCATTTCTCCCAATTCAATACGAGATTCACCTTTACGCATCTTTCAAGTACCATTTCAAGGTTTGATAGACATCCTTCAAAGATCTGACCACAAACAGAAAAATCATCCATAAAGACTTCCATAATGTCGTCTATAAAGTCATCGAAGATCGACATCATGCATCTTTGGAATGTTGCAGGAGCATTGCGTAGTCCAAATGGCATTCATCGATAAGCAAATGTACCATAAGGGCATGTGAAGGTTGTTTTCTCTTGGTCGTTAGGATGGATAGGAATTTGAAAGAATCCTGAATAACCGTCTAGATAGCAGAAGTGGGAATGCTTAGCCAATCGTTCAAGCATTTGATCAATGAAAGGCAGAGGAAAATGATCCTTTCGAGTGGCTTTGTTAAGTTTCCTATAGTCGATGCACATTCTAATTCTGGTCACAACTCTTTGTGCTATAGATTCAACCTTCTCGTTCTTAACAACTATAACACCCTCTTTCTTGGGTACTACATGAACGGGGCTAACCCATTGACTATCGGAGATCAGGTATATGACTTTTGCATCTAATAACTTCTTTACTTCATCATTGACTACAGTACTTAATATTGGGTTGATCCTTCTCTGGTGTTCTCTAGAGGTTTTACAATATTCCTCTAGCATAATGTGATGCATACAGATAGAAGGACTTATTTCTTTTAGATCAGCGATGTTGAAGCCTAACGCAATTGGATATTTTCTTAAGACATCTAGTAACTTTTTTAGTTTCAGTTTGTCCTAAGTCTACCTTGACTATTACTGGTCTTTTGAGTTCAGTGTCTAGGAATTCGTATCTTAGGTTCTTGGGTAGTGTTTTTAATTCTAAGTTTGGTTTCTTCGGGCATGGCATGTGATTGGGTGTAAGTGTTAAGCATTCGCTTAGACTGTCATTTTGGTATGGTTCACGCCAATTATCATCTTCAAAGATTTGAGGGATTTGGATTTTCATTATATCAGAATATGTGGTTTCTTGCATCTCCATCTCTCTTACGCACTCGTCTATGACATCAAGTAGATAACAAGTATCGTCTATAGCTGGCGCTTGTAAGAATTATGTCAAGATGAATTCAACTTTTTCTTCTCCAACTTCGAATGTTAGCTTACCTCTTTTCACGTCTATTATGGCTCCGGTGGTAGCTAAGAATGGACTTCCTAATATAATAGGTGTAGTGGCATCTTATTTGATGTCCATGATTATGAAGTCGGTAGGAATGTAGAATTGTCCTACACGTACTAGAACATTCTCTAGTATACCAATAGGATATTTGATTGAGCGGTCAGCTAGTTGAACAGACATCTTAGTTGGTCTTAGTTCTCCCATGTTGAGCCTTTTACAAATGGATAAGGGCATTACAATAATGTTGGCTCCTAAGTTGTATAGAGCTTTGTCTATGAAGAACTTTCCAATGACACAGGGTATGGAGAAACTACTTGGGTCTTTCAGTTTGGGAGGCATGTTGTTTTGGATTATTGTGCTACACTCAGTAGTAAGTGTAACTGTTTCGTTATCCTCGATCTTTTTCTTATTGGATAGGATCTCTTTAAGAAACTTGGCATATGAGAGAATTTGTGCGATAGCTTCTGTAAAGGGTATTATGATGTTCTGTTGCTTCAGAAGTTCAACAAATTTCTTAAATTTCCATGCAGTTCTAGAAGTTGTGAATCTTTGAGGATACAAAATGGGTGGTTTATAAGGTGGTGGAGGCACATAAGGTTTTTCTTTCTCTTCGGCCTCTTGGGTATCATCTTCCTTCTCCTTCGGTTCACTTACCTTCTCAGTTGTTGTTTTGTTAGGTTTTTGGCACATGGCAGGATTTTGAAGTCTTTGATCTACGGATCTGTCTAGTTCTTTTCCACTTCTCAATATAACGACATTTGAATGTCCTTTTGGATTAGGTTGTGGTTGTCCAGGAAATATGCCAGCAGGAGCATCAGTAAATGCTTGTTGTTGAGCCACTTGTGAAATCTGTGTTTCAAGCATTTTGTTGTGGGTGGCTAAAGCGTCTACTTTGCTTGCTAACTGTTTAAGTTGCTCAATAGTGTGTATGTTTTGGTTCAAGAAGTCTTTGTTTGTTTGAGCTTGGGTAGCTATGAAACTTTCCATCATTAATTCAAGGTTGGACTTCCTAGGAATGTTAGTAGAATTAGTAGCTGACTTTTGATATCCAGGTGGAACAGTAGGTGCTTGGCCAGGTGCATACAAGGCATTGTTGTTATTGTACGAAAAGTTAGGATGGTTTTTCCAACCTAGGTTGTAGGTATTCATAAGGGTTTCCTCGTGCATAATTTACTTGATTAGTAGCAACTCCTGCTAATATTTGACATTCTAGTGCAGTGTGTCCAGGAATTCCACATAACTCGCAATTTGGAGTTATGGCAGCCACGGTGGCTGCGGGTGGTATGGTCAAGTTATCTAACTTTTGAACAAGGGCATCTACCTTTGCATGGACATGGTCAAGGCTACTGATTTCGTACATTCCACCTTTTGTTTGGAAATTTACTACTCGAGTTCTTTCACCTCCCCATTGGTAATGGTTTTGGGCCATGTTTTCAATGAGTTGATAGGCTTAGTTTTGTCCATAAGTGCACCGCCCGCGGAAGTGTCTACTGTCAGTCTTGTGTTATACATAAGCCTGTTGTAAAATGTGTGAATGATCACCTAGTCTTCGAGACCATGATGTGGACACATCCTCATCATGTCCTTGTATCTCTCCCACGCATCGTAGAGAGATTCTGCATCTTTTTATCGAAATCTGTTGATTTAAGCTCTCAGCATAGCAATTTTGCTCAGCGGAAAATATTGGGCTAAGAAAACATTCTTCAGTTCTTCCCATGTAGTGACTGAGTTGGATGGCAAGGATTGCAACAAAGCCCAAACTCTGTCTCTTAGAGAGAAAGGAAAAAGGCGTAGTCTTATCGCATCTTGAGATACACCATTCGCCTTCACAGTGTCTACATACTGCACAAACTTGGTCAAATGTTCATTAGGGTCGTCCTTAGGATTTCCAGCAAATTGATGTTGTTAGACAGCTGATAACAATGAGGGTTTCAACTCGAAATCGTTTCGATCGATAGCAGGGGCAGCAATGTTGTTATGAGGTTCTTGTTGGGACGGGGTAGCGTAGAACTTAAGAGGACGATTCTATTGTCCTACTACAGCCATGGTTGGTTTTTCAACTAGTTCAGTAGTAGGAAAGAAGATATCGGGAATATTGTACCTTCGTTGGTACTCTAGTTGTTGGTTCTTGTGTTTGTAGCAATTTCGGTAAAACCTAGAGTGTTCACAAGTTGTCACATGTGTTGTCTTGACATAAGATAACTTATACCTGCAGGATGTTTAAAATGTGATTATGCAGGATTTTACTGTGATGTCAGACCCGATGTCATGACATCTGTATACAAAACATTTAGTCTGAATGTTATGTATTATGTGATTGTGTTTTTAATGCAAATCTATGTATGATTGATGAGATGATTTAAACGCGCATTCAATTATTAATTACAACCAGATTTACTTATTTTCCAATGAGATCTAATCAGCTATCATGAGAAGATTTGAATGGAAAATAGTTTTAGGGTTTAATGATGTCCAAGCCCATCCAAATGCTTCTATAAAAAGGACATGGAAAACCTGATTTTATACATAAGAAATAACGAACAAAATATTGAGAGAGAATAAGGGTTTTAGTCTTGTGTGGTCGTGTGAATTGTAAGCCATTCAATTCATCCATAGATGATTGAATTGGTCTCATTTTTGAGTTGTAATTTGTCACTCTAAGCTTTTAAGCATGAGTGTGTGTTTACTTGATTGAAGCTTTTAAGCAAGATCAAGTGTGTGTCTTTGAAGAGTGTCTTCTTTTCATTGTAATTCTTGGTTTATATGACTGCTGTAATTGAGGGGGAGTGAGTCGGATCTCATATCTAAGAGTTCTTAAGTAGAAGTCACATGGGTAGAGATTAGGTGAAAAGATTGTAACTTGAAGTTGTTTATTGAGAGTCTTTGAACTGATTCTATTTAGTGGATTTCCTTCCTGGCTTGGTAGCCCCCAGACGTAGGTGAGTTTGCACCGAACTGGGTTAACAATTGCTTGTGTCTCTTGCATTACTATTCTTTATCTTTTATCCTGTTTGTATTGTTCGGATATTAATGTCGTGACATTACCTTAGACATCTCATATATGATACCATAATTTCAATTGGTATCAGAGCAGGCATCCTGCTCTGGTTCTGGGTGAGATCTAAGGACGTTACTTTCTGGTACTATGGATAGAGACGGAGGATCTTTCCACAGACCACCTATTCTGGATGGATCCAACTATGACTAATGGAAACCTCGAATGGTATCCTTCCTAAAACTCTGGATAATAAGGCTTAGAAGGCTGTTTTAACAGGCTGGGAACATCCAGTTATTACTAAGGATGGAGAAGCTACAACTGATAAGAAGGCTGAAGAACAATGGACCAAGGAGGAGGATGATCTAGCCCTTGGGAACTCTAAAGCATTGAATCCTATATTCAATGGAGTAGATAAGAATGTCTTCAGATTGGTAAACAATTGTGAGGTGGCTAAAGATGCTTGGGACATTCTCAAAACCACTCATGAAGGCACCTCTAGAGTGAAGATGTCTAGACTGTAGCTGCTCACTACCAAGTTTGAAAACTTAAGGCTGAAAGAAGATGAAAATATTCATGAATTTCATATGAATATCCTTGAAAGTAACAAGGGAACCAACATCAATCTGCTTCTAAACCTCCTCTTTGATCTTAACAGTCATATCATGATAAGTTCTTCTTAACTTCTGTTTAACTCGCGGACACTCTGGCTTTAATGGTAATCTATGCTTCACAATATCAGTATCAAGACCTGGCATATCTTGATAAGACCAAGCAAACACATCCATGTATTCTCTAAGAAGATCTACCATCCTTTTCTTAATATCTGGACAAAGCAGTGCCCCAATTTTGACTTCTTTATTGTTCTCTTCAGAACCCAAATTAATCACTTTGAAAGGCTCTTTATGAGGCTGAATGGTTTTCTCCTCGTGCTCAAGCAAACAGGAAATCTCATTAGGAATCTCTTCAACATCCTCTTCTTCCATTTCAACCACAGGGAATTCAAAGTTGGGAGAGGACATAGAGTCATTGTTTTCAATGGTTTTATCAATTAATCTGCACAATGATTTTATGCTTGATATAAAAAGTGATTATTATCTCGGTTTTTTATGTTACCATTTTTTAGAAAAAAGCAAAAAGAGAAAACATAACATGGATAAACAATATAACATTTTATTAATGAAGATAAAAATTTGAAACAAAGTCCACATAGATTCAATTTCACCTTGGGCATAGTGAAAGGATTTTTGAAAATGACAAAAACATATTACTTTGACAAGTGAATAATAAAGGGAACATCAACAACAATCTAATTCTGGCATATCAATCAGTGCGTCACAAAGTTTGGCGCTTCTTGCTCTTGATCATCTTCTAGGATTGCAAAAACGGACTGGCCTTTGGAGTGGATGAAACCAGCACTATGAAAAACTTCTTGAATATGTTTTAAATCTCTATGGGTTGAACCGGACGATAAGCCTAAACCAGTTATGTTGTTGTTCTCAGCAAGTTCAACTATTTGACCCTATCCAACAGACTGGCCATTCTCCCCAACTTTTTGGGCGTCCTTCAAAGATGTCATGGATACCCCATTCTTCTTAATAACATTATCAACAAAAAAAAGAGCTTGGAATGGAGTTCCCACATCTTCGTCAGCATCAACGTACGAGAATGAAGAGAGATTCCTCACCAACATGGCCTATTCGCCACCCACAGTCACTAATTTTCCGTTCTTCATAAATTTCAACCTCTAATGAAGGGTTCACGCCACTGTCCCATATTTATGAATCCATGGACGACCCAGGAGACAACTATAAGCGAGATGGATATCCATCACTTGAAACGTAATCTGAAATAAGCACATACATATCTTCATTGGAAGATCAACCTCTCCAATCACAGTTTTCTTTGAGCCATCAAAGGCTTTTGCAACAACCCCACTAAACCTCATCGGAGAACTTTGATAAGAGAGCTTGGACATAGTAGACTTTGGCATAACATTTAGAGAAGAGCCAATGTCAACCAGAACATTGAACAGAGCATCTTCTTGACAAATCATAGAAATGTGAAGCCAAATTATGATTCCTCCCTTGCTCAGGCAGTTCCTCATCACTAAAGTTTAGATTGTTACATGCAGTAATAATGGCTACAATGCCATCGAACTGACCAATTGTCACATTGTAATCCATATAGGCTTGCTCCAAGACCTTCAGCAAAGCCTCTCTGTGAGCTTCTGAATTCATCAGCAAAGGTAAGACAAATATTTTGGACGGGGTATGAAATAATTGATTGACCATATTAAATTCACTTCTCTTAATCAACTTCAGCACTTCATCATGATCAGATTTCTGGTTCATACAGCTAGACTAGCCAGATTGCACAACAGGAGTTTCCACTTGATATTGCTTACCCATTGAAGCATCTTCAATTCTTTTAGGGGACACATAAGCAAATACTCGACCACTTCGGGTTACACCACTTACATAAGCAATATTCACAACTTAAGAAAGGGGTGGAATGGGGACTTCTTTTCCATCTTCAACATTGTAGCATTGTATTTGTAAGGAACAACTCTATCAGATTCATAGGGTGTATGACCTACCAAGCAAATAACCAAAGAAGAAACGACAGACTTCTGACTATTGTAGGCAATCACAACTCGTTCTGGTATATTGAAATGATGAGCTATAACATTCACACCATGCTCATCTTCATCCCTATCTCTGGAAATCTGAATAAGATTTTAATCTAACATCTCTTGTAAATCCCTTTTTACCATAACACACCCTGGAGGGTTTCTTGAATAGATACGACAAGAAACATGATTGTGCTCATCATAACTCAACTCGCATAAATTTTCATGCATCTCGACCAAGGATCTTCTAATCAAGTTGACATCAAAGACACATTACTTTCTAGGACATCCCTCGACCATATTCATATTTGCACCACCATGTTTAGGTAATGAATTGGCTTACACATTTGAACCCGAGTCTTCAAAAGACAAAATACCATTTTGCACTAGTCTTCTCACCTCAACTTTCATAGCAAAATAGTTTTCAATGTCATGACCGAGTGCACCTTGATGGAATGCATAATGATGATCAACTTTATACCACCATGGAAGTTCCTTTGGAATAGCTGGCGGAGCCCTTGTCTGTACCAAGTTCTTTTGTATCAAAGTAGGAAATAATTTTGCATAGGACATCAGAATTGGATCAAATTGTGCTAGTCTCTAGACGCGGTTCTGTTAATGATTTTGTTGATGAGTATGTTGCGGAAAATATGGTTGATAATTTGATTCTATTTAAACAACTGGAGCAGGATTAATAATCGAGGTAAATAACGCCACATGCTAATGACGCTGATTGCTTCTCGGAGATCTCCTATTCTTTTCCTGCGAAATAGAATTAACATCATGTTCCTTCTTCTTGGGAAAACCATTCCCATAATTCTTGGAACTATCAGAAAAACCATTGTCTTTTAATCCTCCCTCAGGGACACCCTCTTCAAGTCTCATTCCCATGTTGACCATCTCGATAAAATCACTGGGAGCGCTTGCAACCATTCTTTCATAGTAAAATGGACTCAAAGTCTTCAAAAATAGCTTTTTCATCTCTTTCACTTCTAACGGAGGACTGACTTACGCGGAAATCTTGCACCACCTCTGTGCATACTCTTTGAAAGTTTCCTTATACTTTTTGGACATAACACGAAGTTGGTCTCGGTTCGGCGCCATGTTAACATTATACTTGTACTTGACGAACAAAATCTTCTCCTAGATCTTTGAAATTACGGATCTGGATGCTATTAAGTCCCATGTACCACTTCAAAGTAGCACCAGTCAAACTATCTTGAAATTAATGAATCAATAGTTGATGGTTATCAGTTTGAGTTGACATATTGCGAGCATACATCACGAAGTGACTCAAAGGACAAAAGTTACCCTTATATTTCTCGAAATCTGGAACTTTGAACTTATGGGGGATCTTCACATTAGGAACTAAGCACAGATCATGAGCATTCTTCCCAAAATAAAATTTCATGTTAGAGCTTGAATCTCTTTCTGCATTGCTTGAAACTGATCTTGATATTTAATCCATCCTTTCATAGACATCAACACTTTCACTCTGATCAGCATGGAAAACAGATCCTTCCACATAAGGAGTAGCATGAACAACAGGAGGTGGTACATATATAATAGGTTGAGTAACGGGGACTTCAAAGGTTGGTTGATATCCTTCTAGCACAAAGTGAGGAGGCATACCCCTAGGGAAACCAGGAGGCATATGGTGTTGTAGAGCACTTACCGGAGCCACAGAAATGGGCACAAAAGTGATTTCAGAAATCACAGTCCTCTGAAGTGGAGTCTGAGGAGGAGGAGGTTGATTCTGAGCCCACCAAAGCTTCCATCATAGCATTGAACCTTTCCAAACTATCCCTCAAAGTAGCCGCTTCTTCACGGAGTTCACAATTCTCTTGCTCCAAACAATCCATCTTCTTCAGCTGATTAGTACGAGTGTTGTACTGGTGCGACAACTTGTTTGAACAAAGACCAAGAAAAGGAAGAAATAAGACAATGGCAAATATACACAAAGCAAGACCAATATGCAATATGATGCATGATATGCAAATTCAAATGCAAAGTTTTCAAGGAACTTCAAGATATAGAGAAAATTGTAAACATCATAAAGGAAATAACACATTTTGAAATACTGAAAATCTCATCTTATTAATAATGGAAAGGATTAAAATCTGAAATACAATCTCAATAATCCTAAAGTATAAGCGAAACGAAATTAGGTCTATGGAATCATATTCGAAGATGACCCAACTCCAAGATGATACTTCTTGCAAAGTCTTTTGATCTCTCTCTCTCATAGTTGCTTTTCATGGCATCCTTCTCAATCACAAGCTGATCTACAATGCCTTTCCAAACACCGGAAGTATGAAGATGAGTTGATGATGAAATGTTAGATGAAAATAAATCATATTGGTTCCTTGACCTCTTCATAGCACATTGCTCAAGAAACTCTATAAAGTTGTCCTTTTCCTTCCCAAGCATCCTTATATTGCCTCATCCTAACCAAAGCTTCTTGTAACTCCTTTATGCCTTCAATATGAATAATAGGTGATTTGGCCACTACTAAAGACATAAGTCTCTCATAAGCGTAAGGCGTCTTGAATTCTTTTGCTCTCTTCTTCACCCAACTAGTGTAAGGCTCCAAAGATACACAATTCTTCAATCCAAACTCACTTTCTCCTTTCCTATGAGTATTGTGCCAAGCACGCACTATCCTAGCCTTCAATACTTGAGTTTCTAACCTATCTTGGAAAAATAAACCTTCTTACAAAGTTTTATTAGGTTTTTCCTTCATAGAGAACCCAAGATGAGGTCTTGTCAAAGTTGGATTGTAGTTAATTCCTCCTTGTGTACCAAGAAGAGGCACATTAGAGAACTCCCCACAACTATCAATAATATTAACATTGTTGTAAACAGAAGAATACCAATTGATGTCATCATTGGTGAGAGACATCAGTCTTTGATACCACCTTAAACAATCATTGTTTTCTTTGAAGATATGAGACTGTGGAAAGTGCGAAATAAACCACTTGTACAGAAAAGGTGCACAACAGACAATAGTTTTGCTTCCCTTAGAAGTCCTATGATGAATGGAGAAATAGGTCCCACCAAGCAAGGTTGGAATAGGATTCCCAACCAAAAAGATTCTAATAGCATTAACATCAACAAAATTGTCAATGTTGGGAAGCAAGACCAAACCATAGATGAGTAAGGTAAGAATAATTTCAAAGGCCACCATGCTACCAGAATTAGTAAAAGAAAAGGCTTTCTCAATCAGAAATTTTGAAGTCAACCCTCGTATACCTCCTTTGACAGTGAGATTAGCATTTACGTCAGATTTCTTCAGGTGAATAGCTCCAGCAATAACTTGAGACTCTAGAATTCCTTCCAAACCATAAATAGGAACCCTATCAGAAACTGGTATACCCAAAAGATAAGCATACTCCTTCATGGTAGGCAACAACTGATAATCAGGGAAAGAAGCACCGCTAGAAAAGATCGTAGAACTGAACCAGAATACAAAGAAGACAATCTTCAGCATCAGTAGATAGAACAAACAAAAGTCTTTAAAAAAGGTCTCTGAAATCCTTTGGATCATCCATAAAAGATGCTAGCTTTCTCAATTCCTTAAGATCAAGATATCTGAAATTGTATTTCCGAGTATTCCTTCTTCCATTATCCATGGTCAAAATATCCGCGATGTTTGCAAAGAGAATCTCTAAGTTCCTTGAAAACTGAGAAAAATTCCTATGAATGTAATTAATGCATGATGCAACAACCACAAATAAGATCACACAAGGCACATAAACAAGGTCCAAAGGTTCGGAGCCACAAGCATGGAGCCAAGGGTAAGAACCAACCCACAAGGTATGTACTAAGGGTATAATCACATGTAGAATAAAGTTCTAAAAAGTTCCCAAAGTCATAATTCCATCTTTCAAATATTATCGGCTTAAATGACTACTCGTCAACCAATAATATTCTTAAGAGAAACTCGTCTAAGTGTAGTATCGCCTAATAACTAATTCAAGTCTACACCTGAATAGCCACTACACTACGTCCTAAAAGGCCAAGATGGGTTAAGGGTTCTAAGGTCCTTAGCTTCTCGGGCTCCTAGGTTGGATAAAGTAATGCTAATTACAACTACTCGTAAGACATCAATAATACCAAAGGGCTTCCATTGATTAGAGGATCTCAAGTCATCTCATTAAGGATTAACTCCATGTAAGCCAAATAAGACTATACCACCCTCATATCATAAGAGCACTCAAGCCTGGGTATAGGACTTATCTCATCACAGAGATCACCAAGCACCATACAAAACAAATAATAACAAACAACAACAAACATAACATACACAGATAAACAAGGACGGGCTAAACCCACTAGGGACTACTCCCCAGCAGAGTCGCCACTTTTCTGTAGAGGTAATCATTTTTAGATTTAGATATCGATCAACATAACTCATAAAGCAAGAGTCACCACCACGCTTTTATTATTTCCAAAAGAAGGTTTAAAATAAAACTAATAAAAATAGAGATAAGGGTTTGGGGGTTAGTTATGCAAAGGGAAGGTATTAGCACCATAAAAATATATAGTATTCTATAGGAACCTCTTTGAAAATATGTGAATTTTGGCTTTAAAATGGTGTTTTTTTCAAATGATTGGGGAGGTGGGAAGAAAAATAATTTTTTTTTTATAATTTTGTTTTTGCCAAGACATCCTGAGCCTCATGCCTACGTACCAACAAAGTGCAATGGAGGATCAAAACCTCGTAGTTCATGGTAAAAATAACAATAATGTTTGTTTTGATTAGTTTTAATGAAAAGACATTTTGTCATTTTAAGGATAACACTCAACTAGCCACCCACAAGTATGAAAACTTTACATCACCATAGAGAAGGACTTAAACTTGGATAAATATAAATAAGTATGCCACTTGCTCTCTTAGGTGGAAAAAATTAGCATCAATACTATAGGGATAGGATAATTATATCTCAACTATGGAAATGAATCATGTCTAAACTTTGAGAAAGAGTTTTAAAAGAAAAATGCACAAATGGCACAAGATAGTTTGAATGAGTTATGTATTTTTTAGTATTTTGAAATTGGTTTTGAATATGCTTAAGATGTATTAACATTTATTAAGAAAAAGGTTTTGAAAATCACTTGACACAAGTCAAGGTTTATTAAGAAAGTGGTTCAAGTTTGAAAACAATAAAGTTTTGAAAAGAGAAAGAAGTTTTGAAAATCAAAGAAGGAGAGGAGAAGAAGAGACTATCCTAGAGCATAAAAGTAAAATCTAGAGAGGAAAGATCTAACCAAGAGATAGAAAGCTTCATGACATAAGTTAAGCAAGAATTTCATCCTTTGGATTAAGCCTCATGCAAACCAAATAAGCAAAGAATAAACCATGCATCAGATGAAACCAAATTAACCAAGCCAAGTATTCAAAAGAAGTCCAAAGTCAAAGGTACCAGATGAATCCCAAGGTCTCAAATCACAAACTCCCAAAGAAAGAGTCAAGGTCCTAGTTCTAAGTCCATAACTCCACAACAATGATAAGGATAGTAACCATAAGTCCATGAATCAAAGGAACCAATTTTAAGGGGTTTCTCCTTTATTAATGTCTTAAAAAGAAGTCCAAATGGATAAAGGAAAAAGAGCATAAACATAAACAATAAATATGAGATGCTAAAATAAAAGCACAAAGTAAATGACAAAAGGATAAAGAGCATAAGATAAATGAAATTAAAGTAAACTTAATCCAATAAAATTCTAATAAGTGATGTTAATGATCAAAACTAGAAAGATGGTTTGACATTTTTTGGAGAATACTCAACTATTCACCCACAAGTATGAAAATATGTACTTCTATATCGCCTATGATAAGGGATCCAACTTGGATAAAATCAACAAGTATGCTACTAGCTCTCATAAATGAAAATGAGACAATATATTTCACACAATACCATGAGGAGTAAGAGAGTTACAACCTCCTTTATGAAAATGACTTACTTTTGGGACAAATTTAGCGTTATGTTAAGCAATCGTAATTGTACTTATGTAGAAGTCAAAACTATCTGAGGCCGATCAATAATAATATTTGTGTTAATACATGCTAGAGAAATGATATGTAAATCATTCTCCTAAAGATATGTCACACAAAAAAAGAAAAGATAATTGATCAAGCACAAAGGCTAGGAGAGCGGTCCATTACATCAATCAATACTTCATAGTACTTAGGACAAACTTATGCATCAGTCTAAAGTACCTTAAATGATCCATGATCAATTAGGAGTTATATTTGAAATGATCAAAGTTCATCAAGCATCAATCCACACATCATGAATAAGATGGACACAAACCATCCAATTGATCAAGAGCAAAAGAAATACATGAAGAAGAAGAGGACAAGAGAGATCACACCCAAATTGGATCAATGGCTTGATCAAGTCATCATCAAAATCAATCATCCATTTTGGTGGATTAGGGTTTTCACCCCATAAAAATCCAAGATCCATTGAGTTTGATGAGATCAATGATCAAATCAACTAAGACCCAAGGCCAATAGAAGTCAACAAAGGTAAAAAAAAGCATAAAATGCAAGAAAATAAAAAAAATGCATTAGAAATATTTTTAAAATGAATTTTAAAAGGGAGATAAAAGAGAAAATCCATAAAGCCCTTCAAAACACCAAGTAAATGGCCAAAAATCATTATGGAAGGTTGGAATTAAAATAACAAGCATAAAATGAAATTTTCAGAATTTAAAAATGCATACAAGTTTTTCGAAACTAATTAAAACAAAGGAGAATAGAGAAAATCCATAAAAAGTAGAAAATCAAGAAAATAAAGTGTTGAAAAATAAAAATCAGATGAAGAAAAATAAAAGAAAATTTTAGAAACTACTTTTGGATTTTTTGGATGAAAAATGACTTTTCTGTATTTTTTTAATAATAAAAAAAGCAATTTAAAATGAAAAAAAGAAAAAGAAATAAAAATCAGAAAAACCACGGAGTGTTGGATCTGACCTCATTAATTGACGTGGCAGATCCAACAACTATCAGGCTAAGGCGCACGGTAGAAATTAGCAAAAATGAAACACAGGATCTAATTCAAAATCGACCAATCAAAACATTTAAAATTGGCAACGTGTAAGCAAACTCTGATGACCTGAGATAAATTCGGTCATCTTCCCCGAATGTGATCGCCTCCTCATCACGATTTCAACCTCATGCTCCAAACTCATTAATCTAAATTGAACACGGCGAATTTCATAGAAGTTTTAGAAATAAACAATCCACAAAAAATTAAATTAAATTATGAACGACTACATTGCAATAACTTGTTTGAGTTTAAATAATGCTCAGAATTACCTTGTTCAAATGGTGATCAGTAGTTGATGAAGCTCGATATGGTTAGAGCATTTCAGAAGATCCTAGAGCTTGGGAATTGTTGAAAAAATTTCAGAGAAGACCGAAGATGCTAATGGAATCAAGAAATTGGATTGAAACAAGCTAGAAATTAAAACATGACAGTTCAATTTTATGGAAAAAATTTAGAGTGAAGCAGGGCTTTCTTTGATCTCAAAAGCTTCAAAATGAATGAAATACACTGCTCTATTTATAGGGAATGTGTTGGGATCCAAATACATGTGGAACGAAGCTCAATTTATGCAAAACAAATTTGATCAGAAAGTGAGAAAAATGTGACTTGCGATCTATCAAAACTCGGCCAAATGATGCGTTTTAAGAGTTAATTAAGCTCCAGAGACTTGGTTAAACATGTTTAGGTCCAAAACATGTGGTAATTTGGTTTGCAATTGAGATAAGTGAAGTTCAAATTTCGGATCATGGTGATTTCTTCAGTTCCAAGTCACCATGTTCAACTCTATGGGTCATCTTGCAATGTGTTGACATCATATCAAAGATTACAATTTGCCAAGAAAGGTTGGGTTTGGATGCTTGAGCACAAAGATATGGTATGTTGAAGTTGGCACGAAAACCTGGTCATGTAACTTAGAAAATTCTAAGTCCGAAATGGCTGAAAAATGACCTATAATATCTCAGAGAATTCAATGGCCTTCCAAGCATAATTTGGCTTTAATCCTTGAATAAAACTTGTAGAGGGTATCATAAACGATGTTGTTCAAAAATAATCAACCTCAAATCTTGAAAATTGAAGAAGTTATAATCCTTGAAAGTTGGGAAAAGTCACTTAAGAATACGTCAAATTTCACTAAGTCTACAAATGACCTATAATATCTCCAAACTTTTGATGATCCTTCACGCATACCTGTCTCTTGTCATGTAAAGAGAAGTTATAGAGGATAATGAGAAGATTAATATGAAAAAAGAAACAATAAAAAATGTTAAGAATTGAAGGAGTTGTGTTCCTTTGAACCTTGACTTCAAATGTTGACTTTTTTGTCAAACCTTTTGGAATAAACTTATGTACTTGGACTTTTCTTGAATTTCAAGGTACATGAATAATAATATGAACTCAAAATAAGGTTCCTTGAATTTATCTTGATTTAATTTCCCAAAGTTTGATGTAACTTGTTAAAGAAGGCATGGAAATAAACACATGAACCTTTGATTTTTCTTGAGAAAATAATTACAAAACTTTGAGATGCTTTTGATCCAAATGAGATTGAAAGGTGCTTGAGAACCATAAAGGTTGTGTTTTGAGTGATAGCCCCTTGAGAATCAAATGCTGGCCACACTTTGCTGAGGAATCAAAGAAAACCTAGTTAAGAAGCCATGCTTGATACTCTTGATGAAAGGCCCTACCTAGCACAATAAATTTAAAGAAAACAAAACATATTTTTGTTATTTTGATTAGTGGTTAGATAAGAAATGAATATATAAACATAAAGTTAGAACATCAACAAAGAGGTGATTCATGATCCCTTTAAAAGGCAACCCCAAAGATGAGAGGGAGAGGACAAAGATGTGATCTTGTTTGTATGTAAGGATGCAAATGACATGTGGGATCTTAGGGTTAAAAATTATGGTAGGATAACACCCGGCGAGGAGTTGAAGGCTTGAAAGACTGTGGAGATCCCTCAATTCTTTCATAATCAAAAGTAATTTTACTATTTTAATCAAAAAACTTATGCTTTGACCAAGGCAGAACGACATGTTGTAGGCCCTCCTTGTTTTAAAAGATTTGATTATCATCAATAAAATGACTATTTGAATTCAATTATGTTCCTTTTCTTTCGCACCATTTTCCTTATATATAATAAAATAGCAATGTTTTTATGCACACACTTTCTGAATGAACTGCATGAATCATAAAATGCAGAAACGCCATTGAGACCATTGATAATGATATTTATATGGTCTTGTATGAATTTGATTATCCAATTAACCAAGCCGAAGATGAAGGCGAGGAAGATTGTGAACTCCCTAAAGAGCTAGCTAGACTACTTAGGTAGGAAGAGAAAGTCATTCAACCGCACCAGGAAGATATCGAAGTTATCTACCTTGGAACATAGGAGGATAAGAAAGAAGTAAAGATAGGAACTTCCCTTCAAGATACAGTAAAGACAAGAATGATAGAGCTCCTTCATGAGTATGTTGATGTAATTGCTTGGTCATATCAATATATGTTTGGATTAGATATTAACATTGTTATGCATAAGTTGCCACTCAAGGAAGATTGTCCCGCTATCAAGAAGAAGTTAAGAAGAACTCGCCCACACATGGCTCTCAAGATCAGAGAGGATGTACGAAAGCACTTCGACACCAAATTCTTAGCAGTAGCCAAGTACCCACAATGGATTACCAACATTGTGTTGGACCAAAGAAGGATGGAAAAGTCGGAATGTGTGTTGACTACCAAGACCTGAATAGAGCAAGTCCAAAAGAAGATTTCCCAATACCTCACATTGATGCATTAGTTGATAATACAACTCAGTTCTCGGTATTTTCCTTCATAGATGGTTTCTCCAGATATAACCAGATTAAAATGGATCCATAAGATATGGAGAAAACTACATTCATCACCCCTTGAGGAACCTTCTACTACAACATGATACCTTTTGGATTGAAGAATGTTGGGGCAACATATCAGCATGCAATGGTCACTCTCTTTCAATATATGATTCATAAAGAGATCTAAGTATATATCGATGATACGATTTCCAAATCCCAAACTGAAGAGGATCACATTACCAGTTTACAAAAGTTGTTTGCTCGATTGAGAAAATTTAGGCTAAGGCTTAATCCGAAAAAATTGACGTTTGGGGTTCGGTCTAGAAAGCTATTGGGTTTCATTGTAATCCAGCAAGGGATCGAGGTGGATCCTAACAAAGTCAGAGCCATTCAGAGAATGCTTGTGCCAAAAACGGAGAAAGAGGTTTGTGGATTTTTGGGGAGATTGAACTACATCGCCAGATTCATTTCACATATGACTGCCACATGTACACCAATATTCAAGCTTCTAAGGAAGGACTGAGAAATCAAGTGGAACAATGACTACCAAGTCGCCTTTGACAAGGTCAAAGAATATTTACAAGAATCATCAATCTTGATACCCCATGTTCAAGGAAGACCTCTAATCATATGCTTAACAATACTGGAAGAATCAATGGGTTGTATGCCAGGGAAGCAAGACGAAACTGGTAAGAAAGAGCACGCCATTTATTACCTCATCAAGAAGTTGAATGATTGTGAGACCAGATACTTATTGCTTGAAAAAACTTGTTGCGCACTCGCATGGGTTGCTAAGTATCTCAGACAATACACGTTGACTCACACAACATGGTTAATCTCCAAGATGGACCCCATCAAATACATATTTGAGAAACCATCCCTCACTGGTAGAATTTCTCGATGGAAGATGCTATTATCAGAGTACAACATCCAATATGTCACTCAGAAGGCCATCAAGGGTAGCATGCTGGTGGATCATCCTGCTCATCAACCGATGGAAGATTACTAGCCTTTAAGGTTTTATTTCCCATATAAGGATATCATGGTCATCAAAGACTATGAAAACCCCAGACCTGATGAAGGACCCAAACTAGGGGAGCGATGGTCTCTTATGTTCGACGGTGCTTCCAATGCTACAGGGCATGAAGTTGGCGAAGTATAGAGGTATCCCAAGAATTTTCATCTATCATTCACAACAAAACTTTGCTTCACCTATACAAACAACATGGATGAGTATGAAGCTTTTATACTAGGACTAGAGGAAATTATTAACTTAAGGATTAAGATCCTTGAAGTATATGGAGACTCTGATCTAATAATACATCAGATCAGAGGTGATTGGCAAATGAGACATGCTAATCTAATTCTAGATAGGGATCATGTGCTAAGGTTTCTCCCAAAGTTCGACAAAATCACTTTCTCCCATGTTCCTCGAGAAGAGAATCAAATGGTAGATGCTATGGAAACTCTAGCATCCATGTAAAAATTAATATGGCCTACCACCAACCTAATATTAAAATCAGGAGTTTTGACGATCTTGCTCATTGTCTGACAACAGCAGAAGAGTCAGATGACAAACCATGATTATGTGATATTAAACGCTATCTTGAGAAATAAGAATATCTGGAAGATGCTTCCATCCTTGACAAAAAACTCTACGGAGGTTAGAGTCAAAGTTCTTCCTGAATGAAGATGTATTATACAAGCGGAATTATGACGTGGTCTTGGTCAGATGTGTGGATGGACACGAAGCAGACCAACTCATGAAGGAGATACATGTAGGATCATTTAGAACCCATGCAAGTGGACACACGGTGCTAAAGAAAATCCTGAGGGATGACTACTACTGGCTAATAATGGAAGCTTATTATTACCATTATGCTAGGATATGCTACAAGTGTCAGATATATGTCGACAAGGTGCATGTACCACCTATTCCTCTGAATGTCATAACATCACCATGGTCATTCTCTATATGGAGAATTGACATGATTGGGATGATTGTACCCAAAGCTTAAAGGACATTGATTTATATTAGTTGCCATAGATTACTTTACCAAATGGGTCCAAGCTACATCTTACACTAATGTCACTAAGCAAGAGGTTGTTCGTTTCTTGAAGAACAACATAATATGTCGATACGGGGTTCCCAACAAAATCATCACTGATAATGGGTCCAACCTCAACAATAAACGATGAAGGACTTGTGTGAAAACTTCAAAATCGAACACCATAACTCATCACCATGACAACCAAAGATGAACGACATTGTTGAAGCAGCAAACAAAAACATCAAAAAATTATTCAGAAAATGGTGATCACGTATAAGGATTGGAATGAAATGCTACCTTTTATGATGCATGGCTATCATACATCAATATGTACTTTAACAGGGGCAACCCCTTATTCCTTGGTCTATGGCATGGAAGCGGTCCTTCCCGTAGAAGTTGAAATCCCCTCGATGAGAGTCTTAATGGAGGCTAAGTTAGAAGAGGAGGGATGGGTCCAAGCAAGGTTCAATGAGCTCAACCTTATCGAGGAGAAGCACATGACAACATTGTTTCATGGTCAACTTTATCAGAGGCATCTTAAGAAAGCATTTGACAAGAAGGTTTGTCCTCGAATATTCCAAGAAGGCGACCTGGTTCTAAAGAAGATCTTACCGATTCACAAAGATTCTAGGGGCAAGTGGACACCAAATTACAAAGGTCCATTCGTGGTGGTTAGAGCCTTTTTTGGAGGCACTCTGATCCTCGTGACTATGGATGGAGAGGATTTTCCACTCCCTACGAATGCTGATGCAATCAAAAAGTACTTTGCCTAAAAAGTGGAATACAAAAAGCCACTAAGTTGAAAACCTGAAAAGGCGATTTAGGCATACAAAAAAAGGCTATCATGGTGGACAAAAAACCCGAAAGAGTGGTCCAGGAATAAATTAGGGATGAAAAAAATATTAGACACGCTAAGTTGAAAAGCCTAATGGGTGGCTCAAGCAAAAAAGGGTATCCCGATGGATTGAAAACCTGAAAGGGAGAACTAGGAAAAATGTAGGGACATAAAGAGAAGAATATGTTCTATCCATGGAAAGGTATAAAAGAGAAGAATCAATTCATTCGTCCTCCTCAGAAGCAATGTGTTCAGACCTTCAGAGACATGAACATTATAGCAGTATTGAAACTCAATGGAAACTCAACTTCCATTTCATTGTATTTTCTTTCTTGCACAATAATCACCTTATTTAGTAATTTCATATTTATGTAGACTTGCCTATTTATGGGTCAAATTAGTGAAAAGAGAAATTTCTCATCAAATTGAGCCTCATTATTTTTACTTTATCTGCTTGTTTACAAAATATCATTATTTTTCATAAACGCTGCATTAAAACTTTGGTCAATAACAAAAAAAATTTGAAAATAACATTAAGATTACTCTTGACTTTTGAAATATTGAGAGGGAGATTCATAGTACCCAATGATTCCCTTGTCGCATAAAGACATCTGATCGTTTGCAGGCCACCATGGTCATTTTATCACAAATAGCTCAAGAATTTATTGGTATGCAGCCTAATAGCAATAAATCCCCAGCTAATTCAATAGGGGCATTCATGATTTACTAACTGAGTGTCATGTCTCTATAGTATCTAGTGTTGAGAAGTAAATTCCTTTCACCCACCAAAAGTCCAATCCATATTGGCAACTACCAAAAACCCAAAGTATAATCTCTATTGGTCTCCCACCAACAAAAGTCCATGTTGTTGGCATCATTATAAACTCAAATCCAATTAGTATTAGTACCCAGAAAACCCTTACCTTCAAAAAGGGATATCAATTTCAAACAAACCCAATCAACCATCAGCATTCGAATACACTACATACATAGCTCTCTCACCAAAATAGGAAATTGCATCAAAATACAAGAGTTATCATGCACCTTATGCATACCTAGCCTTATTGCCAAGATAAGATTGTCATCATAAACAATCATATCAATCATCAGCATATGCATAGCCCTCCCTCCGAAATAGGAAGCTTCATTAAATTGAATAAAATTATTTGCACATAAAAATCCCCAGCAATTACATACTATATGCATCTCATACATCATTACATGCATAGTACTTCCATCCAAAGTGGAAAAATATACTAAAATCAAACATAACATATTTCAGGATCCAAGGTCAATCATAAGTGTCACGGTCAGTCCTCTTTCTAAGACGGCTGTATTTCTCTAAATAGAGTTACTACCCCTTATTTTTCTTGTGGAATTATTTCCCGACAAGTCATTCTTCAACTTTATGGTTGATAATAATATTCCCCAACATCTTTGCTTTTGTTGTTCCCTAAGCAGAGGTTGTCCTAAAAAGATCTCTTATGAGTTTTTCCCATGCAAAACATTTCCAGTCAATCTCCTCCAAATGGAGTCTTTCCTAAACTATTTTCCGCAACAAATAAATGTTTGAGATACTAATCTAATTATCCTCAAAGAATTTTTATATACGATTGAGGTATCATTTCCTTGTGGGAATATCTTAATTTTATCATATAAGATGATGCTTTGTTGATTTGGAGAATCTCATTTATTGTTTGAGATACTGCTCTAAGTATCCTTGAAGAATCTTTAGATAAGATTAAGGTATCATTCCCTTGTTGGAATATCTCTATTTTATCATATAAGATGTTGCTTCGTTGATTCAGAGAATCTTGTTTATTGTTTGAGATACTTCTCTGAGTATCCTCGTAGAATCTTTATATACAATTGAGGTATCATTCCCTTGTTGGAATATCTCGATTTTATCATATAAGATGCTACTTTGTTAATCTGGAGAATCTTGTTTATTTCTTGAGATGCTATTTTAAGTATCCTCATAAAATCTTTAGATATGATTGAGGTATCATTCCCTTGTTGGAATTCTCGATTTTATCATATAAGATGCTACTTTGTTGATTCAGAGAATCTCTTTTATTTTTTGAGATATTGCTCTAAGTATCTTCGAAGAGTCTTATATACGATTGAGGTATCATTCTCTTGTTGGAATATCTTGATTATATCATATAAGGTGCTGCTTGATTGATTTGGAGAATCTCGTTTATTGTTTGACATAATACTCTAGTGCCCACGAAGAACCTTAGATAGGATTGAGGTATCATTCCATTATTGGAATATTTCGATTATATAGTATAAGGTAGTACTTCGTTGATTCAGATAATTTCATTAGCTTTTGTTTGAGATACTGCTCTAGTATCTATAAAGAATCTTAGATACGATTGAGGTATCATTCCATTATTTTAATATTTCAATTATATCATATAAGATATTGTCTTGTTGGTTCGAAGAATCTCAATAGATTTTGTTTGAGATACTTCTTTAGTATCCTCGAAGAGTCTTAGATACGATTGAGGTGTCATTCCCATGTTGTAATATCTCGATTATATTATATAAGATGTTGCTTCATTGATTCGGAGAATCTCATTGGCTTTGTTTGAGATACGAATCTCGTATCCACGGAGAATATTAGATATGATTGAGGTATCATTCCATTATTGGAATATTTCGATTATATCATATAAGGTACTGCTTCGTTGATTCGAAGAATCTCATTAGCTTTTGTTTGAGATACTTCTCTAGTATCCTCGAAGAATATTAGATACAATTGAGCTATCATTCCATTGTTTGTGTAGCGTTAAAAAAACTAATTTAAGTTATGAATTAACTTAACTCGCAAAGAAAGAGTCATCACCGTGCTTTTATTTTTTCTAAAGGAAGAAGGGAAAAAGTATGAAAAAAACCTAAAGAAGTTTTTAAAACAAAACTAATAAAAATAGACAAGGATCTAGGGGTTAGTTATGCAAAGGGAAGGTATTAGCACCCTAAACATATATAATATTCTATAGGAACCTCTTTGAAAATATGTGCTTTTGGCTTTAAAATGGTGTTATTTGCAAATGATTGGGGAGATGAGAAAAGAATTTATTTATTTTTGTTTTTCCCAAGACCTTTGGAGTCTTATGCCTACGTATCAACAAAGTGCAATGGAGGATCAAAACCTCGTAGTTCGCGGTAAAAATAATAAATATGTTTATTTTGATTCATTTTTAATGAAAAGACATTTTTCTATTTTAAGGAGAATAGCCACCCACAAGTATGAGAACTTTGCATCATCATGAGAAGGCTTCCAACTTGAATAAAGTTCAACAAGTATGCCACTAGCTCTATGAGATGGAAAATATTTATCATCCATGCTATGGGGATAGGAGAATTATATTTCAACTATGGAAATGACTCATGTCCAAACTTTGAGAAAAGTTTTAAAAGCAAAAGTGCACAAAGGACACAAATTGATTTGAATGGGGATAGGAGAATTATATTTCAACTATGTAAATGACTCATGTCCAAACTTTGAGAACAATTTTAAAAGAAAAAGTTCACAAAGGACATAAAGTGATTTGAATGGGTTCATGCATTTTTTAAGTCTTTTGAAATTGGTCTGAATATGCTTAAGATGGATTAGCATTTATTAAGAAAAGATTTTTTGAAAATCACTTGACAAAAGTCAAGGTTTATTGAGAAAGTGGTTCAAGTTTGAAAACAATAAGATTTAAAAAAAAAAGAGAAGATTTTGAAAATCAAAGAAGGGGAGAAGAAGAAGAGACTATCCTAGAACATAAAGTAAAAGCTAGGGAAGAAAGATCTAACCAAGAGATACCAAGCTTTATGACATAAGTCAAGCAAAAATTTGCTCCTTTGGATAAAGCCTCAATAAATCCAAATGAATAAAGAATAGATCATGTATCTGATGAAATCAAAGTAATCAAACCAAGTCTTCAAAAGGAACCCAAAGTCACAGATGTCAGATGGATCCCAAGGTCTCAAGTCACAAACTCCCAAAGCAAGGGTCAATATCTTAGACCTAAGTCCATAGCTCCATAACAATGCTAAGGATAGTAACCATAAGTCCATGAATCAAGAGGATCAATTCTTTTTTTAGGTCTTTCCTTTATTAATTTCTTTTTACAAGGAAATCAAAGTCCAAAATGGACAAAGAACAAATAACATAAACACAAATAATATGACATAAGATGCTAAAAATAAAGCATAAAGTAAATGACAAAAGAGTAAAAAGCATAAGGTAAATGACATTAAAGTAAAGTCAAGGAAAAAATATGTTAGTAAATGTTAGTGATTAAAATGAAAGATGATTTTGTCATATTTTCGAGAACACACAACTATTCACCCACAAGTACGAAAATATGAACCTCTAGATCACTTATAAGAAGGGCTCCAACTTGGATAAAATCAACAAGTATGCCACTAGCTCTCATAAATGAAAAGGAAAGCAATATTTTCACACAATACCATGAGGAGTAGGAGACTTACAATCTCACTTATAAAAATGACTTACTTTCGGGACAAATTTAGCACTGTGTTGAGCAATCGTAATTGGACTTATGTAGAATTCACAACTATCTGAGGTCGATCAATTATAATGTTTGTGTTAATACATTCTAGAGACATGATATAGAAATCATTTTCCTAAATCCATGCAACAGAAAAAAGAAAAGAGGATAGATCAAGCACAAAGGCTAGGAGGATGGTTTATTACTTTAACCCATACTTCATAGTACTTTGGACAAACTTATGTCTCAATCTAAAGTACCTTAAATGGTCCATGATCAATTAAGATGTATATTTGAAATGATGAAATTTCATCAAATACCAATCCATACATCATGAACAAGATGGACACAAACCATCCAAATGATCAAGAGGAAAAGAAATAGATGAAGAAGAAGAAGACAAGAGAGACCACACCCAAATTGGATCAAAGGTTTGATCAAGTCATCATCAAAATCAATCATCCATTTTGGTGGATTAGGGTTTTCACCCCATCAACACCCAAGATCCATTGAGTTAGATGAGACCTATGCTCAAAATAATCATGATCCAAGGCCAACAAAAGTCAACAAAGGTCAAAGAAATATAAAATTCAATAAAGTACAACAAAAATGATTTTAAAATGAATTTTAAAATATAAATAAAGTGGAAAATCCATAAAGTCCTTCAAAAACACCAAATAAATGGCAAAAACAATTATGGAAGGTTGGAAGTAAAAGAAGAAGCATATAATAATTTTTTAGAATTTAAAAAATGCAGAAAAGTATTTTTAAATCAATTAAAACAAAGGAGAAAAGAGAAATTCCAAGAAAAATAGAAAAACAATAAAATAAAATGTGGAAAATAAAAATCAGATGAAGAAAAATAAAAGACAATTTTAGAAATTATTTTGGAATTTTTTGAAAGTAAAATGAATTTTCTATGAATTTTAAAAGAAAATGAAATAAGAAAAAGAAACAAAATCAGAAAAAATACAGAACGTTGGATCTGACCTCATTAATTGACGTGGCAGATCTAACAATCCTCAGAATGGGGCGCACGATGGAATTAACAAAAATGAAACACGGGATCTAATTCAAATTGGACCAATCAGAATATTTCATTTGTCCAACGCGTCTCCAAACTCTGATGACCTGAGATAAACTCTGGTCATCTTCCCCGATGGTCCCTCACTGGAGTTTCATCGTTTGGTAAATTTAGAACACCATACCACCACTAATGTGATCTCCTCCTCATCACAAATTCAACCTCATGCTCCAAATTCATTTATCTAAACTGAGCATGGGGAATTTCAGAAAGTTTCAGAAGAAAGCAAACCATGAAAATTAAAATTAAATGATGAACACGATCAATCAACACCAGATAAGTTAGGGGAAAGTATAAGAGAGTGAAGGACTACATTATGGTAACTTATTTGAGTTCCAATGATGCTCAGAGCTACCTTGTCCAAATGGTGATCAGAAGTTGATGAAGCTCGATCTGGTTAGAGCACTTGAAAAGTTCTTGGAGCTTGTGGATTGTTGCAAAAGCTTCAGAGAAGAACCAAGATGCTAATATAATCAAGAAATTGGATTAAAACAAGCTGGAATTTAAAACACGATAGTTCAATTTTTTGGAAAAATTTCATAGTGAAGTAGGGATTTCTTGGATCTCAAAAGCTTGGAAATGAATGTAGTAGCTTCCATTATTTATAGGGAATGTGTTCGGATACAAATACATGGGGAATCAAGCTTAATTCATGCAAAATGAATTTGATCATGAAGTGAGAAAAATGTGACTTGCAACTCATCATAACTCAGCCAAATGATGCATTTCAAGGGTCAACTAACATCTAGAGACTTGGTTAAACATGTTAAGTGTAAGACCCCAATTTTGACCCTAAGATCCCTCATGCAATTTCATCATATGCATTAGCATTGGGATCATACTTTGGCATCCTCCTTACCCCTCTTTCATTGGGTTTGTTTTGGGAGAGATCACCAAGCATCATGTGATTGTATCATACTTGTATTTTATCATTTCACTAACCAAAATACCAAAAATATGTCTTTGCATTTGCCTAATCTTTTGTAGGTAGGGCATGATCCCATTGATTTATCAAGTTCATATCTAGGGTTTGAGACCCTCATGGCAAAGAGCACAACCAAGGATTGATCCATAAATGGTTATAAGCATCATATATGAGTCCTAATGATTCCTACATGTTATATTGATCAAGTATTCTTCAAGATTTTGGAGGTGATTTGCCTTGGAAACCCTAGTTTGACTGGGTATCTTGAGTAACTTCTCCAACAAGATATCTCACCAATTGATCAAATTTCTCAAGGTACACTTCAAAATTCATCATCTTATGCATATGTTATCTACCATGAGCCAATAAAGTCAAGAGAATTGAAGGTTAGCAAGTTGGTTGATGGTGGTTGGCCAGATGCATTCATCTAATCAAAATTGGGTCTCCCTAGACCCTATCTCCTACAATTTTCACCATATGAAAATTATTCCAAGATAAACGTTACTCTAAGTTACATTCCAAACAACTTTCATGTTGAGACCTAGAGCTAGTTTTGCTTGTAAAATCATTTTCTATGTTGAAACATTATAGGTCATTTTGTCTAAACCCTAATTTGATAGTCAACTTCCCAAGGCCATAACTTTCTAAATTTTTATGAGATGAAAGATTTCCAAGTTTCACAATCAAATTCAAGATGTCTAATTCAACTTTTATGTTTGGAGTGATAGCTAATTCAACTTTTATGAGCATATGATATGAGGATACATTGTAGGTCATTTTTGGCCTATACCATTGAACAAATGATTTTTCCAAACTTCAAAAATGAATAACTCTATCATTATAAATCCAAATGCCATGACATTGCTGACCATTTTAAAGGTCTTTGAAATATATACAACTTTGATGAAGACACTTTTATCATTTGAAGCTCACATAAAAAGTTAAGCAAGGTGGAATATTGAGATATATGACTTGACACTTAGAAAAAATTTCAAGATGTTGAAATTTCCAAACTTCCACCTCCACATTCACCATGATACAAGTCCCAAATGAAAAAGTGTTCAACATAAAACTTGATTGACCTATGATAAATCTCATGGCCATTTCTTTGGTGTTTTGATGAGGTTTTAGGAATTTGACAAACCATATTTAATTTAAATGCCTTATTTTAGTATTTTTAATTTGAATAAATGCCAAATAATTGTGTTGACCTCTTGTGATGATTTGTGTAAGTTTGACTTATGTTGTTGGGCCTTGGTCAAGGTTTATTTGACTTTGTTGAGTTAATATCATTGGATTTAGGGGATTGATGGAGTGTACATTCCATCTCCCAAAATGAATAAATGAATGATATTAATTTGGTAAAAGTCCTCCTTTGACCAATTTGAGTTTTGATTCATTCTCCTCCCTCTTCATCTATCTCCCATTCTTTATGCATTCATCTGATTTGGCCTATGATGTCTCTAAGTCCTAAGGCTAGTTGATTGCAAAATCAACATAAGTATGGATGAGATTAGGCCACCTCTTTTGCATATTATTTTTGTGTGTGGTATGTTTCATGAGCATAGTCCATCATACTATGTCTCTAACATGCATTAACACCAAAATTCTATGGCCCGACCTCAAATAGTTGTGACTTCTACAGAAGTCCAATTATGATTGCTTAACATAGCGCTAAATTTTTGACACAAAAGGCATAGCATTCTAGTTAGTGAGATTGTAAGTCTCCCCTCTTTCATGGTATTGTATGGGAACTTGGCCTTTTTTCCTTCCTTTGGAAGATGTCTTGGTTCAAAGATCCATGCTTGTGATAAGTGGGTTGAGTGTTCTCCAAAGAATGACTTAAAATGAAAAGCAAAAGCAACGCAATACTAACTCCTAACTCATTAAAAACTAACATTTAATTTCAAGCCATTTACTTTAACGCCATTTAATTTTAGTCTTTATTCATTTGCCATTATGCATACCATTCTAATTGTTTATGTTAATGCAATTTTCACTTTGTCCACTTGGACCATATTGTGTGATATATTTTGTTTATGTATATTTTGTTTGATTGTGTGGTCTTTGACCACTAATGTACATAATAACAACAAAAAACCTAAAAGACTTTTGTGTGGACTGTTGACTTGATCTTGGATAAACTGGACTTAGAATCTAGGCAACCTCCCTATGCTAAAGGACTTGGCCAATGCCAACTTTTGTGAAACCAAGTGCTTGCAATTTGAAACTTCACCTGATACATCTTTGAAGACCCCTTTTGAGTTCATCTGCAACATGATCATTGTGAAGCTGTTATTTTGAACCTATGACTTGTTGAATTCATCTGTTAAATGGGCTAACTTGAAGAGGATCATGGAGTGGCTAAGCTTGGATGTGGCTATCTTTATTTGATGCCTTTCTCTTCAAGATTGATATAACTGTGCATTGGGTGTTGCTTGATTCTAAATGTCCAAGGGAATTTGGGTTTCTATATGACATTCTTGTCTATTGGATTTCTACCCATTGGTCAGATCTTTTTCAACTCTTAATTTTTAATTTTATGCATAGGATTAGTCTCTTCATCTCCTCCCCATTTCTTTAATTTCAAAATCGCTCCCTCCTTTTAAAAATCTCCTTTGATTGAACTTATTTTGTTCTAAACTTTGACCACATTGCAAACTAGAAACTTTGGCCTTATGCCATTGCCCTTTTAAACTTCTTTTCTAAATCAAACTTGTAAATAAACTTAACCATACTTGACTTAAAATTTTCAAAAGACAAAAATAACTAACTCATCCAAACCATTTTTAGGTCTTTGTGCCTTTCAAACTTAATTTTTGATTAAAAGCAATGCATCCACTTTGAAATTTGTATCACGAACTACGAGGTTTTGATCCTTCATTTTTATGTTGGTACGTAGGCACAAGTCTGGAGGTCTTGTCAAACACAAAAATATAATTAATGAATTCTGTTCTCATCCCTCCATTCTATTTTTTTGTATACATCCATTTGTACAAAATACATATGCACACAAAAAAGGGCTCCCTAGGAGTACCTAGGACACTTTGGGTGCTAACACCTTTCCTCTGTGTAACCAACTCCCTTGCCTGTAATCTCTGGCATTTTATTAGTTTTGATTTGAAAACTTCTTATTTTTAGGTTTTGTTCGTACTTTTCCCTTTTCCCTTGGAAACAATAAAAGCGTGGTGGTGACTCTTATTATTTGATGTCTTGCTTATCCATAGCTTGATGATCATGAATTTCCCACTACATTTAGGTCTAAAATGCGTGCTAATTTGGCTTGTAATTGAGAATTATTGAAGTTCAAATTCAGACCATGGGGATTTCTTCAATTCCAAGTCACCATGTTCAACCCAGTGGGGCATCCTGCTTAGAAGGCTTTTTTATCTCATTCTTTTTGCAATGTGTTGACATTATGACAAATATTATAATGTGCTAAGAAAGGTTTCATTTGTATGCTTGAGAACAAAGTTATGGCATGTTGAATTTGGCACGAAAAACTGGTCATGTAACTTGGAAAATTCTAAGTATCAAATGGCTGAAAATGACCTATAATGTATCAATGAATTTCATGGCCTTCCAAGCATATTTAAACTTTTATCTTTGAATAAAACTTGTAGAGGGAGTCATAAATGATATTATGAAAAAATAATCAGCCTTAAATGTTGAAAGTTGAAGAAGTTGTAATCCTTGAAAGTTGAGAAAAAGTCACTTGAAAATAGCTCCACAAATGACCTATAATGTCTCCAAACTTTTGATGATCCTCCAAACATAATTGGATTTTTTCATGTAAAGATAAGTTGTATAGGATATTGAGAAGAATCATATGCAAAAAGAAGCATTTAAAATGTTGAGAATTGAAGGAGTTGTGATCCTTGGAACTTTGACTCAAATGTTGACTTTTTGGTCAAACCTTTTGGAATAAACTTGTGAACTTGGACTTTTATTGCATTTCAAGGTACATGTATGATCATATGAACTCAAAATATGGTGTCCTTTAATATCTCTTGATTAAATTTCCCAAAGTTTGAAGTAACTTGTTGAAGAAGACATGGAAATAAACACATGAACCTTTGACTTTTCTTGAAAAGTAAGCCATAAAACTTTGAGATGCTCTTTATCCAAATTAGATTACAAGATGCTTGATGGCCTTAGAGATCATTCTTGATATATAAACCCCTTGAGAACCAATGGTTGACCACACTTTGCCGAGGAATCAAAACAAACCCTAGTTGAGTAGCCATGCTTGATGTTCTTGATGGAAAAGCCCTACCTTGCATAATAGACTTAAAGAAAATCAAAAATATTTTTGATATTTTGATTAGTAGTTAGATAAGTAATGAACATATAAACACAAGAGGTAAAATACTAACAAAGAGGTGCTTGATGATCCCTGCAAAAGGCAAACCCCAAAGATGAGAGGGAAAGGACCAAAATATGATCTTGTTTGTATGCAAGGATGCAAATGGCATGTGGGATGTTAGGGTTAAAAATTATGGTATGACAGTTTGAATACCTCGATTATATCATATAATATGTTACTTTATTGATTAAGATAATCTCACTTGTCGTTTGAGATAATGCTTTAGTAACCTCGGAGAATCTGTAGATATGATGGAGGTATCATTCCCTTGCTGGAATATATCGATTACATCTTATAAGGTACTACTTCGTTGATTCGGAAAATCTCATTATCTTCTGTTAGAAACACTGCTCTGTTGTTTTTAAGAGAGTCTTGATTGTTTCATTTACCTTCTGATGACTACTTCACTATATTTCTCACAACATTTTCTTTTTGCATTTCATCATTGCATCTCGAAGGACAAATTTTGGGGTCTTTCCGTATTTAATTATCTTCCACCATTAATGTACGACATTCGTTGTCATTCATACCTCTTAGTACACGGTAATTAAATAGGGAAAGTTGTCATACCTCAATTTTGTCATACTCAGATTATATTACATTCATCTGAATTCATATAATCATTTCATTCAGTCATGTCTCTTTTCATCTCCATAAATTCAGTCATTGGTCTAACCATGTGGTCTTGATCATTGCACACATTTGTTTTAATATAAATTCCATTTGCATCATTTCCACATGACCGCTTCATTTGGCTATGAACCCTAATAAAACATGCATTTGGCCAATTTAGTAGAATGCTAAGAAAAGTCAACATTTGGTTTTGTCATCTGAACATCGACATGGTCAGGACATGCATCCAAATATCAAAATATGTGTGGACTCATCCAATTATTTCACCCATTTCATCATTCCACATTTTCCATAATAGATCCATGTGAGTTTTTAGTATGAAGTCGTGATTTTTGGTTTCATTACTTTAAAGGTCATTTATTCGTAATGCTAAGCCATTTGTTCGAAATCCTTTTTCATTCCAGTGTACAAATACACTTGATTATGGGAGAGGTCTTTGTTCAATTTGGGCACACATTTGGCCTTGGTCATTCAATCGAGTCATTCTCTATCCATCAAATGTGTTGTGTCTTCCAATTTCAAGCATAAGCAAGCAATACGTTCATTTCATTCTTCTTTTTATAAAGTTATGTTTTCACTTAGGGGGTCATTTTGGATCCTAAAGGTTTATTGATCCAAAATTCAAGAAGAAACAATGACTTTCAAAGTTGTCCTTCAAAGGTTACAGTCAATAATACATTGAAAATTACATAGAATTACAAAGAAAAATCTAGAATTTGAATTATGAATTATGTTGAGGTACATTTGGAATGTTTTATTCATTGTGATATCAACCTATCCCTAATCTTCAGAATTATATTTGCGCGTCATCAAACTCCCTTTTCAAAACTTCCATATTAAGCCAGCTTTAGTCAATCACTCTTCACTTAAAAAAAGGGAGAAGTTAGTCCAAAGCATCACCAAATAAGCCTCACTATGATATGTTTCAAGTTTACAGCAACCAAAGGCAAAAGAAGAACAAGGGTTGGCATCATCCATATGCCAAGACCTACCATAACATTCAAATATGGATTCAGAGTTAAAATACATCACAGAGAGCCATATATTTCTTTTTAAGCAATAATTCAAATCCAAAAATAATATATTCAATTCAATCCAAGTATGTGGTTATATTAAAAATCACAGTCGGACACACTTAACATTTTTACAGCAACAGTAATTGGTTATAATAATGGAAATATCATCATCACACATAGAATACAATTGGGGACCACACAAAATCATAAAGCAAAAGAAGGTACAAGTCACGAAAAAACATTCTTCAGACAAAGGAATTTGTTGCAATTCCACTCACAAACCATCCCACAAAATCAGGGATATCACATAACCGCTATAACGGTTTGATTCAGGAATATCTCCAGCTCACCTATTTCTCAAATCTTCACACAAGCTAAGTAAAGTATCTGAGAAAATTTTGAAAATCGGCAAGTACTTCACCTCTCTCATTTCACCTCATATAAATAAGGCAGTGTGTTATTCACAAAGGGAAAGGATTTACACATTGTTACTCTGCCCAAAATTCATCCTAAACCTTACCTAAAGCTCAAATTCTCATAAAACTTCTTATAGTTTTGTCATATCCCAATTTTTTCCTGACATTTTAAGTTCATATGATACATGTCCATTTTTTAAGTTTTGCATTTTTAGCCATATGCATTTTTATCATCATTTATAGTCACCATAATTATGCATATATGCATATATAGTAAAAAAGTCAATATTTTACATGTTGAAGAAATTGACTAAAATTGTATTTTTTTTCATTATGCATTTTGAAAAATAAATTTATGATCATTTGATTTATCATCAAAATATCCATTTAAGTTTTATTAATCATTTTCATGCATCATAAAACCAGAATCAATATTTCTAGATGGCCCAAAATATCTCTCATTTATTACATCATTATTCCATGCATATATTATATCATTATTCACTATTTAATTAAATAAGTTTCTAGAAGGCACTCACACTCTTTGCATAATTTTTAAACTGTCTTTTTTAAAGCCTATAAATAAAATCATTCTTATTCACAAATCACATCACTCATCTTTCACAAAAAGTAAGTCAAAACTCTCTTCATTTTCTTTCAAGTCATTTCTTTCTTTTTATTGAATAGGTAGGCTCTTATGTTTGTTCTTTATTTAATTCTATTACATTTTTATTCTTGCTTTATATATTTAGTACCTTAATCATCATCATTTTATATCGAAACTCAATTGAATTTAAATCAAGAGTTGAAAAGTGTTCTTGAACCCCCATAAGCAAAAGTGATTTGTTGTCGTTTAAATGGCCCTTATGCTTGTTCTTTATTTAATTCTACAGCATTTTTACTCTTGTTTTATTTATTTAGTATCTTAATCATCACCATTTTGTATGGAAACTCAATTAAATTTAAATGAAGAGTTGAAAAGTGTTCTTGAACCTGCATAAGAAAAAGTGATTTATTGTTGTTTAAATGACTCTTATGCTTGTTCTTTATTTAACTCTATTGAATTTTTACTTTTGCTTTATTTATTTAGTACCTTAATAATCATCATTTTATATAGAAACTCAATTGACTTCAAAATCAAGAGTTTAAAGTCTTCTTGAACCTCCATGAACAAAAATGATCAAATGGAAATTTATGCTAATTTTACATAAATAATGTATCCAATAACTTCTCAACATCGCCCCAAGCATAAATTCGTAGTCAGTTTTTCAAGAGGATGTATAAAATGGTCAAATCAAGTAAATATATGTTGCTGTATTTGGTTGATTTTTTATTTTTGTTGTTGTTTATTTTCTGATTTTGAATATATCATTGTATTCTTGAGATCGAGTAGATAAATTTTCATTATTTATTTGCTTAATTTCATGAAAATTGAGAAAGTTATGGTGTTTTTACGTTTTCGTTGTAACAATTTTCTTCAATTTTTGTTGCTATGGGATTATTAACCAAATGTGGGGTTGAGGAAGATGAAGTCTCCACACCCCTTGATTGCTTAGCACACCCTTGTGAGGGGGCCCTCCTTTAGGCCTAGAGCATTTTTCTAACTACACCCACAATTTTCAGTCTATTTTTTTTTGTCTTTCGTATGTTTTTTTATTTATTTATTATTTTCTTATTATTACTTTATCTATTTTTTTTATTCTTTATTTTATTTCATTTAGTTTTTTTAATTATTTTACCTCTTGAGTTGATAGTGTGTGTCCTCCTTATTATTATTTCTTTTACCTTTTTATTGTTTTATTTTTTAGTTTATTTAATTATATTTTTAGTTGATGCATAATTGTTAATCCAAAAAACAAAATGACTATTAAAATTAACCTTTCAAAAATAATAAAATCAAAGGTATTTGATCAACATCAAGTACATTTTTCAAAATCATTTCCAAATCCCTTTCAGTTTCAAGTGTAAATTAAAACTTCGATCTATATTGAGTATTTTATCCAAATTAAACTAAGATACTTAATTATACTTAAAACACCATTTCATTTAGATATGAAATGGGGGATGGTCTAGAGCCTTCGATTCCTCTCCTCAATTGTTTGGGTTGAGTTCCCTTACTCAAATATTCAAACAATTGTCATCTCTTAAACATTCCTAATCCGATCAAATCCAGATCATTTTTACAATACCTTAGACGAAAAAGGAAGTGGTCTGGATCCTTCTATCCTCTTCCCCGAATACTTGGATACGAGTTCCCTTAGTCGATCATTCAAGTTTTTATCTTCCAATCAAAATACCCTAATACCATATAAATCCTTTTGCAATTAAGGATGAAAAGGGAAATGGTTTAGATCCTTCCATTCCTCTCCTTAATTATTTGGATACGAGTTCCCTTACTCGACTATCCTAGTAATCGTCATCCAACAAAGCACTCAACACATCAAACCTCTTTTTCTCACCCCCGTGCATTCAAAACCTTTTCATAAAGAACGTTGTTTAGTCCATTCTAATGTGAATACAAACAAACGCTTTAAGTCTCCAATTGCAAGCACAAGTAACATTTAACCATTAGAATGTGATCTAAACACTTGTTCACTAAAACAAACAAATCAACAAACTGTAGCACCCCAAACTACGAAGCTTTGAGTTTCTCATTGTGCCCGAGGATACATAGGAGTGAGACCCGCAATCTCGTCAAGCACCTAATAAAAACATTTTTACGACCCCTTTCTTTTGCAAATTTTATCACTCGAAGAAAACAATGAATATAAGCTAACATTCAATCGCAAGTTTGACTAAAAGGTTCTCATTGAGTACAACGGGCGTGAGGGGTACTAATACTTTCCCCTTGCATAATCGACTCCGGAACTCTGAATTTGGTTGTGACGACCAATTTCTTTTTTAAAGGGTTTTAACGATATTTTTCCTTTCCTTCATGGAACAAATAAAGTTCGGTGGCGACTATGTTCGAATCATTTTTTCCGCGACCATCACGAAGGATCGTATTTTTCGAGATGCGACAAGTTTCACACTGAAACTCTAAGATAGTTGAGCTTGGCCTAACTCCATATACTCACTAAACACAAACAACACAAAGCATAGAAGAAATAGAAGGTAGGAGAAAAGAAGGAGAAGAGATCGAAAGTAAGAAATACTTATCGTTGTGCCATCGTCAGAGCTACGTCGAACTAGCTCCGATAAGGTAACTTTTGAACCCCTCTCACCATTTTATGGTTACCATTGTGTAGAGCTCCCTTCGTTGATCCATATCCCTATTTAAATTTCTTGATTTGTGTGAGTTTGGTGATTTAATTTTGTTTTATGTGGGTTAGGGTTTTCATATTCAATCTCTGATCTAGGGTGTTTGGTTGAGGTTTTGAGTTGTTTGAGTCCAGATTTTTGATCCTCGGCCAAAACTTATGGGGGTTAGTGTTTGGTTTATCTGGTTTGGGAGAATCTGTCGGAGAAGACGGTGGCAACCGCCACATACCGCCGCTTCTCCAGTAACGTTGGCTTGGAGAAAAAGAGCTCATTTGCATAGCGTCTTTGTTGGGTTTTTGTGAAGAGAGAGAGAGAGAGAGAGAGAGAGAGAGAGAGAGAGAGAGAGAGAGAGAGAGAGAGAGAGAGAGAGAGAGAAAGAGAGAGAGAGAGAGAGAGAGAGAGAGAGAGAGAGAAATCTTGAAATGAGTTGATCTTATTAAAGTCTTGTGTTTAATGTGTATTGTTAGGCTGACACGGTGGTGAAAAGTGTCTCCACCAATGAGACATTTGTCATCGGTTCTGTAACTTTTCCTTGACCCCACACACTGACTCCACAACCTTTACCATGCTCCTGTATATCCCATCACCTTCTAGTCTTGTTAACCAAACCAGACCATCGGATCAGATGGTCTAGTTTGTCTCTCCTAGTCAACATGGTTGACAGGGAGTCCATTTGACTCTCCCTATCTGTGTGGGCCTCCTGGATTGGGCCTAGACTAATTTACTTTTCTACACCCCCACCGTTGATGCTTGGTGTGCCCCACTTGGGCTCGTTTTGGTTCAAAGGCCCACTTCCCTTTTTCTTTTTTTATATGTTATTTTATTTTCTCTTTTCTTTTCTATTTTTCATGTAAATATTTAAATGGATTTGTTTAATTTAGTTAAATAGTTATTTTATTCAATTAATTAATATTTTAACTAATTCTATTATTATTTTTATTTAATTTATTTAGTTAATTATTCCATTGTTTTTGTACGATTTATTTGAGTTATTTATCGTGTGCTTGATAGATCTATTCACTTGTGCGATTTCTCATTTCATCTAAGCCATGTATTGTGTTTTATTTTTATGATGATATCCAATTTTTAATCACTTCAACCATTAAAACCATTTAAACCATTTTAAAACAATCAAATAATTCTCAATTCAATGTCGAGCCCATTTTAACACCTTTGTAAGTCGGTCGCTTTTAGCATTACCATCAACCTCACTTAGCTTACTCATGGGATTTCTTAAATGATAATTATTTTATTTTAATTAATTAATTAGGTGATTGATTAGCATGCTTGTCTGTGTGGGCTTGTGATTATTATTTTATCTTAACCTTATTAGAGAAATATACCCTCAATTCATCTGCAAACGTAAATAAAAACCTCGATCAATATCGAGTGCACCTTTTCTAAATTACATAAAAGCTATTATTATCTTATTTTCACAATAATTGGATGAAAAAGGAAGTATAGGATTTAGACCTTTCCCCTTCCTCGGATGTTTAGACAATGTTGTAGAGCTCTATGTCTGAATATTTATCTTCCACTCTAAAAAACACTTTAATTATTAGAATTAAGTCTGGTTCTCCTATAGAAGAAAAAGGAAGGGTGGTGCAGACCTTCTTCTTCCTTGATTATTTATGCATTATTGTAGATCTCCCTGTGTAAATAATCGTCTTCCGTTAATGAACCATGACTTAATTCACCATACGCTCTTTCATAATACTTAAGATGAAAAAAGACTAATTGGGTTTAGACCCTTCTTAGTCTCCAATTATTTGAACACTATTGTAGAGCTCCTTGTTTGGATAATCGTCTTCTGTTTCAAGATTTTTAACACATTAATCTAATTTTTCGCCCCCGTGTGATTTACAACTAAAATCTTTTCAAAAGAACGATGTTTAGTCCTTTTTAATGCTTATACAAACTAGTGCTTAAGCCTTTGCCGAGAGTAGACAAGTCAATGTTTATCCACTAGAACACGATCTAAATACTTGTTCATAAAAAAACACAACAGATAAATTGTAACCTTCCCCCCAAAATACGAAGCTTTGAGTTCCTTATTTCACTTGAGGATACGTAGGAGCGAGACCCGCAACCTCGTCAAGCACCCTAATAAAAACCTTTTTTAGGACCCCTTTTATTTTACACTTTCAATAATCTGAAGAAAATAAATTAACAATAGATAACATTCAATCGTAAATTTTACTAAATGGTTCCCTTTGAGTACACGGACGTGAGGGGTGCTAATTTCTTCCCCTTACGTAATCGACTCTCGAACCCTGAATTTGGTTGAAACAAGCATTTTCTTCTTTTAGGGGTTTTATTAATATTTTCTCTTTTCTTATTTGGAATAAATAAAGTTTTGTGGTGACTCTATTCGAACAATTTTTTCTGTGACCATCTCGAAGGATCATATTTTTTGAGATATGACACCACCTCGTCCTAAAAGAGTCAACGCAATGTATGAGCATGGTGTGCCTACCACACGATGTAGGAGCATGGTGTTCCTATCATCGCATGAAATGCCATCACACTGAGGAATGTCACCACTTGAAAAGATAAATAGAGACTCTAATTAAGAGGGGTAGGCTATTATCATATAAAAAGGAAACAGAAGGAGCAGTAGAGAAGAGGAGCCTTTCTAAGAGAGACTCAGATTTAGAAAATGCTTCTACCAAAAAAGGAAAGAACCTAGAGGAGATACGTGAAACTTGGGTAACTATACATACACTTAATACCATCTTGGGAGGCTTTGTTGTAGAAGGAGAAACAAGCTCGACCAGGAAAATATATGCCCAGTTTGTAATGCATATATCACATAACTCTATACTCAAGAAGGAAGGAAAACCAATTGTCATAGGTTTTTAAAACGAGACTCAAAAGGAGTTATGGTGCACGAGAAAGAACCGGTGGTCATAAACATGCATATATAGGACTGGAGTGTGAAAAGGGTGTTGATCGATCCAGCTAGTTCAACCGACATCTTGTACTGGGTCACTTTCAAAGTTATGAACATGGATACCTACGAGTTATTACTTTTCAAGGGCATCCTAGTCGGCTTATCCGAAGAATAAGCTCAGGTATTGGGACACTTGCCTATCGTGATTATTTTTGGAAGTGGAAGCAACATAAAAGGCATCAGAGTAAGATGCCTAATAGTTAACAACATTTTTGAAGAAGCTTAAATGGTTTGGAGGTTAAAACAACATTTTTGGCCTTGAAATAAATTTTAGAAAACTTACCTTTCTGACGTGTTTCACAAAGAGCATCTGAAGCAAACTTCAGATTTAGCAGGCCTATGACTAAATTAAGCTTATTTAGCTAAGAAATCCTCTTCATGCTAGCCCGATCGTCTATGCCACGTCCATTGATCTTCATTTACATACATAAAAATTTTACATTTTGATTCTTAAAATCAAAAAGTCTTATCTTATAAATGTTGTTCTTTCTCTTTCCATTGAAAAGAACTGAGCCATCCTTTTGACTGACAACTTTATGGGACATCTGTTTGAAACTAATGGCATAAACATTGTCACTTAATTGACTTATGGACAATAGATTATGCATTAATCCTTCAACAAAAATAATATTAGTAATGGAAGGAAGGGTAATGTTACCTACTATTCCGAAGTCAATGATCTTCTCTTTCTGATCACTTCTTAAACCAACTCTGCTACTAAGGATATCTACAACATATACTATCATGTCCTTAGGTACCAACATCTTTCTAGGTCCTTTAGGTTAGTCTTCCTAGAGTTCTTGATCAGTCATCATTTATCCTATAGTTATTATTATTTTAATGGATGAAATTAGGCGAGTTATTTGCATTTTTTATATAGTTTAAGTGGTTTTTACACCTGCTTTTACCGTTAATGCCATTTAATCTTTTCACTATTTTTCATCAATTTATTTCCATTTTTCCGCATTTTATGCTTGGGTTGTGTGTTTTAACTATTTTTAGGATCAAATAAGTATTCAAGAAGGATTTCGGCTAAAAACTGTGAAGATTCGCGAAGAATCGGAAAGTATGCTCAAGGAACAGTGGGCTGCTACAGCCACCCGTAGTGCATGCTACGGGTCGTAGCAGAGGAGCAGTTGAAACCCCTATTTCAAAGCAAAAGGACAGAAATAGTGGTCTGCTACGGCCATGCATAGCACCTGCTACTGATCGTAGCAGACATAACCCCCCAGCTTTAGTTGGAAAGGCAAAAACTAGTGGTCTGCTACGGCCACATGTAGCACCTGCTACTGGCCATAGCAGACAAAATCCCCCAGCTTCAGTTGGCAAGCTAGGTCCAGTGGCCTGCTACGGCCACCCGTAGCACCTACTACAACCATAATAGGTAGGCGTGTGATTTTCGAAAACTTTCCTTTTTTAGGCCAGATTTGGAAATTATTGTGGATTGGGCTATTTTCATACCTAATCTTATTGTCCAAAAAAATTTGATTGACTAGGGGAATCTAAAAAAGGGGAATTTCTCCATTAAGCGAGATTACTATCATATTTGGAGGGACTACTCCTTGGACGGCAAAAAATACAGAGAGAAAGATTGGAGAACACAGATGCTTTGGTGAAAGGAGGATTTTCATGAACGGAAGTGATTGAAGATTCAATTTCGTATTAGTACCCGTAATGTCTAAACTTATTATTTTGTTTTCATTGAATCTTATGAGTAGCTAAACCCCTCAATGCTAGGGTATCCCTGGTTTGGATTTGTAATGATTATGACTCTCAATTTGCAATAACAATGTGTTTTTCATAATTAAATTATTCTCTTGATGTTTGTAATGATTTCTCTTTCGGAAAAACTGAGATGATGTATGATTAACAACTAGGTTGGACCGTAGTTGGTAATGGTTTCATGAGAATATGTTATGGTAGATATCTCCTAGGACTAGGGTTACCCTATAGTAACCAGATAATTCTTGATATAATAATGCTTAATTTAATCAGTAATTATCAATTGACATAGTAAATTGGGATGAATGATTAAAAGTTTTCTCACTAAGGATTTAGGATTAAATAAATTTAAGAACTCGTGTGATTACGTAAAATATGTTGTTGCAATGATGATTCATAGTTATTACAAGAAAGAATCATGCACTCTTCCTTGCGTGATGCTCATATCTGTACAAGCCATTTAAATCATCTATTTATTTTATTCATAATTATTTTTATATAAATTCACACAATAAATCCCAACTTTAGTTTTTGTTTGATTGAATGACAATTTGAACTCATTATTGATACATAGTCCTTGAGATCAACATTCGGGGAACACATCCTCATTATTACTACGGAGGCTAAAATAGTACACTTGTTATTTTATCGATCATGTTTTTGGCGTCGTTACCGGGGACTGCAAAAATATAGAGTTCAATTTTAGTTCAATTGAAATTTTGTTGATCTGCAACTAAAATTTAATTTATGTTATTTCATTTATTTCGGTATTTATCAATTAATTTGTTTCTGATATTTTTATGCAAGGTAAGGCCTTAACTGCTTTTCCTTTTAATGCAGAAATCGAAAGAACTTTGCATGAAAGACTCAGACAAGCTAGATTAGCAAAACTGAAATCAGACAAAGAGCAACCATCCATTCATTCAAGTTCAGATTCAGAATCTGAAAAAGAGGCCGAAACAATGGGTGATAATCCACCGTAACCTGAGAGACTATCAGGTGACTATGGGATGGCAAATGCACTGGGTGGTAGACTGGAAATTGTGAACCAGCCGGTAAATATGCCTAATTTTCGGCTACATCCCAGCACTATTAATCAACTTGAGATGAGACCTTTTTTGGGGAAAATCAACAAAGATGCAAATAAATATTTACAAAGGTTTTTGACTATGAGTACCACTCAAAAGATAGATGGGAACACTGAAGAATCAAAGAAGTTGAGAATGTTTCCTTTTACCCTATCTGAAGATGCAGAAGAATGGTTTTACTCATTACCTGTCGGGAGTAGTACCACTTGGGAACAAATGGAAACAACTTTTCTGAATAAGTATTTTCCAGCTTCAGTTTTCCTCAGGAAAAGATACGACATCATGAACTACAAACAAAAAGAGGGTGAATCACTTGGTGATTCATACAAGAGATTTAAGAGGTTACTTGTTGATTGTCCTACACATAACGTAGATCAGACTGAGCAAATGCAGATGTTTGTCAATGGTCTCTGATTGAAGATAAAACAATTGATTGATACAGCAGCTGGTGGCTCATCAAACTTTTCAACAGCCACATGTATTAAAAAGATCATTGAGGCAATAGCTACAAATGAGCATTTAGAGTTGTATGATAGGCGTTCAAACAAATCTGAAGGGGTTATTGATCTGAAGCTTGAAACAAATAAGATAAGGATAGAAGACATAGTTGTTGCAAAATTTAAAAAGAAACTTAATGCAATGAATATTGGTACACAACGGGTAGCTCAAATTCAGCCGACCCATAATGTTAGTTGTGAAATTTATGGCAAAACTCATTTGACTGTATACTGTGTTGCAACCATGCAACAAATTGAAGAGATAAAATTTCTGAAGCAGAACAACCCTTATTCTAACACTTATAATCTAGGTTGGAAGAATCATCCAAATTTCTCCTGGAAAGATCAACAAGGGAATGTTCAAAAGCAGGGTCCCATTCAATATCAGAACCAACCACAACAATACCAACATCAACAACAGTATCCACCATAACAACAACAATATCAGCAACAAGCACCCTAAAAGGCCGATTCAGAACTTGCCATTGAAAATATGGCAGCTCAAAATTCCCAGTTCCAAGAAGAAACAAGAAATAATCAGAGGAACACTATTGCTTCTATTAAAAATCTTGAAGTTCAGATGGGTCAGATAGCACAACAAATAGCAGGTTCTCAAGCACATGGGTCCCTACCAAGTGCAATAGTACAAAATCCGAGAAATCATGAGAATGTTAATATTGTCACAATAAGAAGTCAGAAAGTTGCTAAAGATGATTAAGAGACGACAACAAAGGATGACCATGTCATAGAAGTAGTTCTGGAAGTGGGGGAAAATAAGAAAGAAAGAAGAAAAAGTTATACCACCAGCAAATCCAATTGAAGAGAATAATAAAAAATAGGCTAAACATGTGATTAAGTTACCTTACCCTCAAATATTGACAAAGAAGGGTCCAAAAGATAAAGATTTTGAGAAATTCATCACAATGTTCAAAAAGTTAGAGATCAATATGCCTTTCTTTAAACCACTCGAGCAAGTGCACGTGTACCAAAAATTCATTAAATAGGTAATCACTAAAAAGAGACCAATAGGAGATGGTCGGTAACCTTTAATGAAAAATGTAGTGCAATATCACAAGGTAGGAGAATCCCAATCAAGCAGAAGGATCCTGGATTTGTTACAATCCCACGCACTATAAAAGACAGAACTTTCAAGAAGGTACTAATTGATTCTAGAGCTAGTGTGTGTCTGATGCCATTGTCAATCTACCAAAGGCTTGGTATTGGAATTGTGAGTGATACAAGGACAAATCTGAAATTTGCAGATCACTCCATAAAGAATGCATATGGGATAGCGGAAGACATACTGGTGACAATAGAGGAATTTAGTTTTTCTGTTGATTTTGTTATCATAGACATACGTGAGGATGAAGAGACACCTATCATTATTGGTCAACCATTCATGCAGACAAGTCAATGCAATTTCGACATAGACCATGGTACACTAACTTTAAAAGTTTATCATAATGAAATAACCTTGAATGTTCTTGAAAATAGGAAGCTAGAGGTAGGAAAATAAAATTACTATCAAGTAGGCATGATCAGGACAAATGTGAAAGACCAAAGTAACATACCAACATCAGAAAAAGTCTCAAGAAGGCCATTTCAACTAGTCCCACCTCCATTAGCAACCCCGAGTGGAAAAACTCCTATTTCCATTCCAAAAGCCATGGGAAAGAAGAGAAAGCAACATCAAGGTAAGGATATGGAAGTTGGAAAGGACTTGTGGCACAAAGGAGTCCAAATTTCTGAAAAAGACGGTTTCTTAGTTTTGGAAAAGAAGTGCGACAAGGTGTGGAAGCTAAAGTACCCCCCATAATAGGGAGAATAAGGCGTCAAGCTAATGACGATAAATGAGTGTTGCTTATGAGGCAACCCAAGGAAAGTATTTGTAGTTTTTATTTTATAGTTTCAATTTTATATTAATTTCTGAGTTTTGTTTTCTTTAAGTGGTTTATTTTCTGGTTTTTTACTTTCATCTGGTAATGTGATAATTGTAGGTTTAATGGTTGTGCGAAAAGTACCCAAACAGAAGGCATGTGTGTCCTTTATGCATGTTAACTTACCAAAATATTTTTTTATATACTTCTAAATGATTTGATTGGTTTAATAGAGTTGGACTGAAAGTTGAGCAGGTTTACCACAACGGATTGAGAAGCCACATCGAGCAAGAGGTACTATGGAGGTTGTCAGCTCTACCCAACATGGTGAGAGCAGAAAAAGCCAAACACAATGTACATCATAAGAGAGCATGCAGGTATGTCTTTATCATTCATAACTTGTATACGTTCTTTTCTGAATTCGGTTGCACGATTACACACACTAAGACACATTTTTTTCTACCCTTGAGCCTTTCTAGCCATCCATTTTATTATTATTATCCATTATTAACCCCATTTGAGTCGTTAACCATTTGTTTGTTTTAAAAACCACATAATATTAACCCATGGCCCAAACACTCCCCAACCATGTTTAGAGTATTTAGGTGAGATATCAGATCCATGTTCGTTCTAAGTTTAGGGTTGTTGTTGGGATAGCAACCGTTAAAGTTTGGTGTAGTTTTGCAACGTGAGTACAAATGAGGGCACATGATGATTGAAAAAATATATAAGAGAAGAAAAATAAAAGATGAAAAATTGAAAAATCAAATTGAAATGAATTATAGAAAAAAGATCATCATGGAACTTGAAACAAGGAGAAGTCAACGGATATTGAAAATAAAGACAAATCCAAAAGTTGAATCCTCGACAACAATTAATCCTAAAGGAAAAGTGCAAGAAATAATCCCAACACTAATCCATCAGAATGAGCATAGTGAAGATAACAATCGTATTGGCCCTGAACCTTATCCTACTTTTCCAAAATTATCTCACCTTAACCCTAGCCCTGTTACAATGATAAAGACCTCAAAGAGTGTGTTTGTAGTGCACCTTGACATTAAAAGAGAATTTATTCAAGCCCATGGTATGTTATTACGTACTATGAATTTTGAGTGTAAAACACATTAACACCCGAGAGATTTTGTGAGAGTGTGAATTGAGATGACAGGTGAAACAGTACTTTCAAGTGAAGGTGTGGTCAATTAATCGACCTTGGTAATCCAACAAAAACCAAAGGTATCAACAAATGAGGGTCGTGGAAGATCTTAGAGGTATGATGGTATGTGAAATTTTTTTATTTCATTTGAGAGTGACATGAGTCTTTGTACTTAAAGTTTCCTGAGGACAAGCAACAAGCTAAGTTTTGGATTATGATCAGTCACCATTTGTGCTATAGTTATTATCATTTTAACAGGTGAAAATAGGAGAGTTATTTTCATTTCTCATATAGTTTAAGTGGGTTTTACACCTTCTTTTATCGTTAATGTCATTTAATCTTTTCACTATTTTTTATCAATTTGTTTCCATTTTCCGCATTTTATGCTTGGGTTGTGTGTTTTTACTGTTTTCAGGATCAAATAAATATTCAAGAAGGATTTCGGCTAAAAACTATGAAGAATCGCGAAGAATCAAAAAGTGTGGCCCAAGAAACAGTGGTCTACTACAACCACCCATAGCACTTGCTACTGTCCGTAGCAGACATAACCCCCCACCTGGAGTTAGCAAGCCAGTACCAATGGCCTACAACGGTCACCCGTAGCAGAAAAAACCCCCCAACTTCAATTGGCAAGCCAAGTCCATTGGCCTGCTGGGCCATAGGAGGCAGGCGTGTGATTTTTCAAAACTTTCTTTTCTTAGGCCATATTTGGAAATTATTGTGGATTGGCCAATTTCTAGACCTGATCTTATTTTCCAAAAAAAAAATTTGATTGTCTAGGGGAATCTGAAAAAGGGGTATTTCTCTATTTAAGCGATATTACTATCACATTTGAAGGGACTTCTCCTTGGATGGAATAAAATATAGAGAGAAAGATTGGAGAATACAAAAGCTTTGGTGAAAGGCGGATTTTCATGAACGGAAGTGATTGAAGATTCAATTTCATCTTAGTACCCATAATGTTTAAACTTGGTGTTTTGTTTTTATTGAATATTATGAGTAGTTAAATCCCCCAATGCTATGAGGATCCCTTATTTAGATTTGTAATGACTATGATTCTCTATTTGCAATAACAATGTGTTTTTCATTATTAAATTATTCTCTTAATGTTTCAAATGCTTTCTCTTTCAGAAAAACTGAGATTGATGTATGATTAATAACTAGGCTAGATCGTCGTTGGTAGTGCTTTCATGAGAATATTTTATGGTAGATATCGCCTAGGACTATGATTACCTTATAGTAACCAGATAATTCTTGATATAATAATGCGTAATTTCATCAGTAATTATCTATGGACATAGTAATTTGGGATGAATGATTAAAGGTTTTCTCACTAAGGATTTAGGAGAAAACAACTTTAAGAACTGGTGTGATTACGTAAAATATGTTGTTGCAATGATGATTCATAGTTGTTACAAGAAAGAATCACACACTCTTCCTAGCTTGATGCTCATTGATCAGTCTCCAATTCTACTTATTTTCTGACACTTATTCGGCACCTTTTCACGAAGTTGGTAACACATTAGTCTACCTGTTTTATCATTCTTTTTAGTAAGTTAGATGTTTTGCATTATTATTTCAAGTTGTTGATTATATTTGGTTTGCATCATTATACTCCCTTTTATGTCTCTTTGTGGTAGTTTTATTGGTTTCATGTTTAAGCAAGAATACTAGAGGGATAGCCAAGCGAATCGGACATTCCGGACCTATCGGAAGAGAAAATTGGACAACACAATAGGCCTGACACGACCACCAGTGTTTCCCAACATGGCCTGTGTCAGGAGGGGAAAGTAAGGAGAACAAAACAGGGAGCTGACACGGCTCGTGTCAGCCTCCCTGGAGGGGTGTGTCAAGACCACTTTTCCAGACAGCCAACACGGCCTATCGTGTTTCCAGACACGACCAGTGTTGGCTTGGACACCTCATTTTCTAGTTTTTGCTGTAATTTTACACGGCTGATCCTGGAGGGTATTCTGGACTTTCACTGCATCAAATTAGTGATCGGGAACTATTTAGGGGATTTTTGATTATGGAGAAAGAGACTTTTCACGATAACAGATTAGAGACGATAAAGATTGAAGCAGTCAAAAGCAACGAAGAACAGAGATCCTTCAAGAAAGGATGCGATTAAACATCAATGAAATTCTCATCCTTTTATAATGTCTCGTTTTTATTTTGTATATTATTTGAATAATATGAGAGGCTAAACCCCTCAATGCCATGGGGTGTCCCTGGATTGATCGTGTAATGACTCTGAAGTTATAATTTCCTTAATATATGATGTTTGTTGTTAATTTCACTATGTAATTTGCGTAATGCTTTCTTTATAGGAAAATTCAAGATTGATGTATGGTTAACAATTAGCAGGATTGCAATTATTAAGGTTTTTATATAGTGAAACCATAGTAGGTATCACCTAGGACTAGGGATACCCTATGGTTACTGGGTTATTCTTGTTAAATTATAAATGCTTGGTTTCATCATAATCGCCTAAGGACTTAGAGGTTAGATTGAATGACCAAAGTTTTCCCTCTGAGGTCTTAGGGGGAAACATTCTTAAGATCCAGTAATTGAAACAATTTTCATTATTAAGGAGATATACACTCAAGGGTCATTACAGGAGATTTTCATACACCAACCTTGGCATATTATTATAAAGTGAGAGAAGATTTATTTTGTTTTACAGAACCCCAACTATTTGTTTTGTTCAATTGAGTAACAATATAGACGTATATTGTTATGCAATCCTCGAGATCGATCTTTGGGAAACATCCTTATTATTACTACATCGGCAAAAATAGTATACTTGTTATTTTCCTGATCAAGTTTTTGGCGCCGTTGTCGGGGATTGCCAAAAATAAGTTTAAATTATCTCAATTGAAATTTTGTTGCTCTGCAACTAAAATTTATTTTCCATTATTTTAATAATTTATTTTGATTATATCAACTAATCTGTGTCTAATATTTGTATGCGAGGTAAGGCCTCAACTGATTTTCCTTTTGACACAGAAATCGAGTGAACCTTGCGGGCAAGACTCCGACAAGCTCGATTGGCTAGATTGGAATCAGACGAAGAACAACTTTCCATTAATTCAGGTTCATATTCAGGTTCCGAGAGAGAGATCAAAACTATGGCTGATGTTCCACCGCCACTAAAAAGACTATTGGGTGACTACGGAGGTGCACATGCACCAACCGACAGATTAACTATTGTCAACTAACCAGTGAACGTGGCTAATTTCCAATTGCATCCGAGTATTATTAATCAGCTTGAAAGGAAGCATTTTATTGGAAAATTAAATGAAGATGCAAACAAGCATTTGCAGAGGTTTTTGACCATGAGCAACACTCTCAAAATTTATGGTCACACCGAAGAGGCCAAGAAATTGAGAATGATCATGTTCACCTTAGCGGAAGAAGCCAAAGAATGGTTTTATTCTCTACCTGTCGGTAGCATCACATCTTGGGAAGAAATGAAAAAATCCTTCTTGAATGAGTATTTTCCAGCATCGGTATTGTGAAGACATGACTTCTCAGATATTTTGATGACGACAAACCTCGCTACATAGCTAAAGTCGGATTAACAAAAAGAGTGATCAAGATTCAAGCTCGTGTATGAAGCTTCCAACATATGATCAAGTCTTGATGAATCATGAAGAATCGACTTTCAAATGGATAAGGTAACACTTGAACTCTAGATAGTTATACAAGTGTTCATAACATGTTGCATTCATGCCATGATCATTGGAAATAGTTTTATGCATTAAATAAACCACCACAATTCACTCTTTAAGTTATTTTTCAAAATTGTGAAAGAGTAACCAGTTATCAGCTTTAGAGTAACCGATTACTCTGTGTGATTTTCAAATATTTTTGTAACGTTGGAACCATGTAACTGGTTATCCAATTTAAAGGTAACCGGTTACCTCAAGAAAATTTCAAATAAATTTTAAACGTTGAATGCATGTAACTGGTTACCCAATTTAAGGTAACCGATTACCACTGATCCAGAATGAAATATATATGCATCTCTTCATGGAAACTCTTACGTTTTCTTCATCATGAAACATGGCAACCTTTGGATTATTCCATTCATCTGAGGAGGTGTTTTAGACATTATATAAACATCATTTTTCAGATTTCAAAATTACCTCCTTGCAAAATTTCAAATCATTTACACACATTCTCTCAAACTTTCTAAGTGTTCATCCAAAATTTCTTAAAAGTGAAACCTTGCATAAACTTTCATTTTCAGCATCATAGTTTCATTTCATACAAAGAACACTTGTATAATTATTGTGAGATTTGAGTGTTACAAAGGAGAAGATCAATTATTTAATTAATATACTTCAATCTTCATCTTTCTCATCTTATACAAATTATTCAGAATTATATTCTTTGATTACAACTTATTCTTAGGATTGTTAAGGATAGGTTTGTAAGGAGTTATCCTTGTTATCCGGTGTGTGGATACAAGAGGTCCTTTTGTGAGAAATTGAGTCTCGATTGGACTTTAAACATTGTAAATCCAAGAGGGTTGTTCTTGGTGTGTTAGAATAGATAGAAAGACCTTAAGGTGTCTTGTCTAGGAATCTAACATTATAGTAAAATTCTCTTTCGTGTTGAAAGGGGAGTGGAGTACTCTCAATCTGTGAGGGGAACCACTATACATCGATGTGTTCTTTACTTTCCGCTCTTTACCGCTTTTCATCACATAAGCAACTCAGAAAGTAAAAGTCATAAACCGTCAAAAATCCGGAAAAAACTCTAAGTGCCTCATTCACCCCCCCTTTAAGGCACTCCTTAAACTTACAATTGGCATCAGAGCAGGTTATAGGTAACCTGTTCCTAAAATATCCGCATGGCTTCCGCAAGCACGAATACGATTTTTAAAGACGGTGGAAGTAGTAACAAACCACCACTATTCTCAGGAGAATATTTTGATTTTTGGAAGATCCGTATGAAGGCACATCTAGAAGCCCAAGGAGAAGGCATATGGGAAGCCGTTGAAGATGGTCCACATAATCCTACGAGTGTGATCAATGGCGTTGGTACTCCAAAGATAAAGAGTTCGTACGATGAAGATGATAAGAAAAAAATATTAAATGAAAAGAAAGCAATAAACATTCTTCAAAATGCTTTAAGCATGGATGAGTTCTTCCGCATATCTCAATGCAAGTCGGCAAAAGAAATATGGGACACCTTAGTGGAGAGACATGAAGGCACTGCCGAAGTAAAGAGATCAAGGTTGAATACATTAAGTCAAGAATATGAGATGTTTAGAATGCTGCCCGGAGAATCCATCATGGCGCTACAAAAGAGATTTGTTCACTTGACAAACCACTTGATTGCTCTCGGAAAAACATTTACAAATGATGATCTCAATCTTAAAGTACTAAGATCATTGACTCGAGAATAGCAACCGAAGGTGACGGCTATCTCCGAAAAGAAAAGTCTTTCAACAATGACGTCTGCATCTCTCTTCGGCAAACTTCAAGAACATGAGTTAGAACATGGTAGGCTTGAGAAACATGAAAGCCAAGAAAAGAAATCTAAAGGGATTGCCTTGAAGGTAGACTCAAAAGAAGATAAAGATGATGACGCATTGGAGGAAGATGAGAATTTCATGCTCCTTGTTAAAAGGCTCGATAATTTCTTTAACAAAAATGATAAATCCTTTAACGCTAAAAAGAATAGACATTTCAGGAAGAAGGAGGCCACCACATCTACGCAAGATGTAACATGCTACGAATGTGGAAAGCAAGGCCACATAAAGCTGGAATGTCCTAAACTTTCAAAGAAAGGAGGATTCAAGAGCAAGAAGGACTTCAAGAATAAAAAGGCATATCTTGCATGGGAGGATAATGAAATTAGTTCTTCATCCGGATCGGATAGCAAGGAATGTGAAAACTTGGCGCTAATGGCTTCACATCATTCAGATGATGAAGAAGAGGTTACTAATAATTTTTCTCTTTTTGATGATGATGCACAAGATGCAATTAATGAATTGTTAAATGAATGCAAAATTCTTTATAAAACTATATCATCTCAAAAGAAACAAATTTCTTCCTTAGAAGAAAAGACTGAAAGTTTTGAAAATGAGAAACAAAAGATGATTAGTGAAAAGAAGAATTTTGTATGTCTAGAGTGTGAGTCTCTCTCGTTCCAAATTGTCCAACTTAAAAGAGTCCTTGAAAGGTATGAAAAAGGACAAATTGGTTTGGAAGGGGTTATTAGCCAACAAAGGTACTCAAATGACAAAAGTGGACTTGGTTACTCCAAATTTTCTAAACCAAGTACAAGTAAAACTACCTTTGTAAGGCCTAAGGATCAACCTCCAAAAGAAATAGTCAACACACCAAAAGTTGTGCATCCACATCCTGAAAAGAAAAAGTTTACAAAGAAAAAGTCCTTTGTTCCTATATATAAAAGCAATTTTGAACCAACCTGTTTTTATTGTGGTATTATTGGCCATACACCTAATGCTTGCTACATTAGAAATTTTAGTGTAGCAAAAGGGCATTATGTATGGGTTGAAAAAGGTACTAATTATAAAGGACCCAAAGCAATTTGGGTACCTAACAAAACTTAACTTTGTTTTGTAGGTTTGTTGGTATTTGGATAGTGGGTGCTCCAAGCATATGACCGGTGATGTGTACAAATTTTTAGATCTAAAACTTAAGGCCAAGGGTTATGTTACTTATGGAGATAACAACAAAGGAAGAATTTTTGGCATAGGCAAAGTAGGTGCACCAAATTTCATATCCATTGAAGATGTGCTATATGTCGAAGGACTAAAGCACAACCTCTTAAGCATAAGCCAACTTTGTGACGAAGGATTCAAAATAAGGTTCACAAAAGATGAATGTTTAATTGAAGACGAAGTCACACAAGAGGTAATGCTTATAGGTAAGTGAATTAATAATATTTTCATGATTTCCCTTGACGATGTTTCTTTGAAGGTTAAGTGTCTTGTGGCAAATACCAACGACTCATGGTTATGGCATAAGAGATTTGCTCACATTTACATGGAGCACTTGAATAAGTTAGTAAAACATGACCTTGTCATTGGATTGCCAAAGATAAAATTCATCAAAGATAGACTTTGCGATGCATGTCAAAAGGGGAAGCAAACCAAGTCAACTTTCACATCCAAAAATGTGGTGTCCACTTCTAGACCACTACAACTATTACACATGGACTTATTTGGTCCCTCAAGAACAAGAAGCTTCGGAGGTAACTTATATGCTTTATTTATTGTTGATGATTATTCTAGATATACTTGGACTTTCTTTTTAGTGCAAAAAAGTGATGCATTCAAAGCATTCAAGAAGTATGCAAAGCAGATTCAAAATGAGAAATCATTAACAATTGCCTCCATAAGAAGCGATCATAGTGGAGAATTCCAGAATACATCCTTTGAAGATTTTTGCGAAGATCAAGGTATATTTCACAACTTCTCGGCTCCAAGGACTCCACAACAAAATGGAGTAGTTGAAAGAAAGAATAGGTCATTGGTGGAACTTGCAAGAACAATGCTTAGCGACCCAAATCTTCCTAAATATTTTTAGGCGAATGCGGTTAGCACGACATGTTTTGTAAGCAATAGAGTTAACATAAGACCTATCCTAAAGAAGACTCCATATGAACTCTTCAAAGGAAGGAAACCCAACATATCTTTCTTTCACATCTTTGGATGCAAGTGCTTTGTCCTAAACAATGACAAAGACAACCTTGGTAAGTTCGACGAAAAATCGGATGAAGGTATTTTTCTTGGGTATTCTCTTACAAGTAAGGCATACATAATTTATAATAAAAGAATTTTAAATATAGAAGAACCTGTGCATGTTAAGTTTGACGAATCTAACCCCTCGAAAGAGGAAATTGTTGTTTGTGATGATGATGATGATTTTGTAGAAATTCCTAAAGAAGATACTTCAAACAAGAATCAAGAAGCACCGATTCAACAAGAGTCAAATGAAAATGATCTACCTAAAGAATGGAGGACTCATAGAGATCATCCCATTGACAAAGTAATTGGTGACATTAGTCAAGGTGTTGCTATAAGATTGAATCTTAAGGATGCATGCTTAAACATGGCGTTCGTTTCGCAAATAGAACCCTCTAAAATTGATGAAGCTCTAGAAGATGATCAATGGATTGTTGCTATGCAAGAAGAATTAAACCAATTCGAGAGAAATCAAGTTTGGGAACTTGTTCCTAGACCAAGTGGTAAGCACATCATTGGAACAAGATGGGTGTTTAAGAACAAGCTTGATGAGAATGGGATAATTGTTCGAAACAAAGCAAGATTGGTCGCTCAAGGGTACAATCAAGAAGAAGGAATCGACTTTGAAGAAACTTTCGCTCCGGTTGCAAGGTTAGAAGCTATTCGTTTATTACTTGCTTACGCATGTTCAATGAATTTTCAGGTTTTTCAAATGGACGTCAAAAGCGCCTTCTTAAACGGCTACATCAACGAAGAAGTCTATGTCAAACAACCCCCGGGATTTGAAGACTTCAAGCATCCTTCACATGTATACAAATTGAAGAAAGCACTTTATGGATTAAAACAAGCACTAAGAGCGTGGTATGATCATCTAAGTAATTTTCTATGTGAACAAGGTTTTGAAAAAGGAAAAGTAGACAAGACCCTATTTATCAAGAAGATAAAAGGGAATACCTTACTTGTTCAAGTCTACATAGACGACATAATCTTCGGTTCATCCAACAAAGAACTATGTGAAGAATTTGCGCTGATAATGCAAGGTGAATTTGAAATGTCTATGATGGGAAAGATGAACTACTTCCTTGGATTGCAAATCAAGCAACTAGAAGACGGAATCTTTCTCAACCAATCAAAATATTGCAAAGAGCTGCTAAAGAGATTTGAAATGGATAGTTGTAAAGCAATGTCAACACCAATGGGCTCCGGAACTTATGTTGATTAAGACGAATCAGGTGTGTCAATTGATATCACGAAGTATCGAGGTATGATTGGTTCTTTACTATATTTGACGGCAAGCCGTCCTGACATAATGTTTAGCGTGTGTTTATGTGCTCGCTTCCAAGCAAATCTAAAGGAGTCACATCTCACGGCGGTCAAGAGAATCATGAAGTACCTCAAGGGAACAACCAACGTTAGATTATGGTATCCTAAAGGTAGTGTTTGTAAGTTAATTGGTTATTCTAACGCGAATTATGCAGGTTGTAAAACAGATAGAAAAAGTACTAGTGGAACGTGTCACATCCTTGGTAATGCTCTAGTCTCATGGTCCTGTAAGAAACAACTGTGTGTTGCTCTTAGTACGGCTGAAGCGAAATACATAGCAGCGGGCAGTTACTGTGCACAGAATCTTTGGCTAAAGCAACAATTAAGTGACTATGGAATCGATCTTGGATGCATACCACTCCGATGCGACAACACAAGTGCGATTAATATCACAAAGAATCCGGTCATGCACTCAAGGACCAAACACATAGACATTTGACACCATTTCTTTCGTGATCATGTGCTTAAAGGCGATGTCGAAGTTACCTTTGTCGATACTCATAATCAACTGGCGGATATCTTCACAAAACCGCTCGCAAAAGAACCATTCTATAAGATTCGAAGAGAACTTGGCATTTTGGATGAAGGTGACATATAACTATCTAACAATTATTCACTATACATGAGGCCAAGGTACACAAGTTCTCAATCCGTCTTAATTTTGTGAAAATTTTTTTTCTTTTGAAAATTTATTGTATATGTGCTTTTTGCCTCTGTGTAACCGGTTACTTCTTTTTGGATAACCAGTTATCCTATACATTTTTTCCTAAATTCATGATTTTTCACTCTGTGTAACTGATTACTCACCTTTGGATAATCGGTTACCCTGTAGTTTTTTTTGTCTAAAATCACATTTTTCCTTTCTGTGTAACTGGTTACTCCCTCATGGATAACCGATTACCCTGCACTTTCTCAGTTTTCTCACGCGTTTTGCACACTGTGTAACCGGTTACTCCCCATTGAGTAATCGATTAACACTGTTCATTCCAGAAATTTATTTTATTTTTTTTTAAAATTACACGTGAGTCATTACTTTATATGTGCTAAGTGCTTATTGTTTATTTATTCAATTTTGCTTTAATCACTTCTGCATTAAGCTCTCTCTCTCCAACCTTCATTCATCTTCCTTCCAAAACCCCCATTCTCCCTTCCAAAACCCTAACTATCTCCATTATCACCATCCATCATTCAAAGCTATTACAACACTCTTACTATCAGCTCACCATATTCCCTATCCAACTAAAATCCAGAAAACCCTTTCCTAAACCCTAACTTTCACAAATTCCATGGCTCCTCCTAGAACATATAAGGCAAAGAAGAAAGTGGGTGAAGAGACTTCTCAACAAGAGCAACAAGCTGGCAGCGTAAAATCCCGACGATTAAGCTATGTTGTCCGAACTCGGACTCTAATGTCGGTAAAGTACATTAACTTTCAAGCTTTTCCATCTCACAGCTTTAATTTTGAAGCCTTGCTGTGAAACTCTGGCGTAGACAAACTAGTTTCAGATATGGGAGATTACTACCCAGATATGATAAGAGAGTTTTATTCCTCTATTAAGTTTGGAACAGATGAATTTGGAGATTTAGCTTTTATTGCAAAGGTCAAGAATGTGGAAATTTCTATGGATCTTACTCAACTGGGACAATGTCTTGAAATCCCTTCAGAAGGAGAGGTATTCCGTCATGGTACCGAACCTGACAATGTTGCTTTGAATAACTATAATAGTCTGGAATACTTTGTTTCCGTCTCTAGAGGAACTCAAGCCAACCTTATGAGCCGACAACGAAAGAATCTTCAAGAGTTGTGAAGTATGCTAACATGCTGTCTGTGAGCGATAGGATGCTCCACTACGTCCTTGCCTATGTGTTGGTACCTAAGCACTCTAATCATTCTCAAGTTAGTGAACTTGAATTGCAGTTGATTAGAGCCATGAAATTAAATTTGAAGATTAACTGGGCATATGTTATTTACCAACACATGATGCATCAACTTTCTCTGAGTGGTGGACTTCCCTATGGTCGTATTGTCTCAAGAATTCTTGAATTTTCTGGTGTTCCGCTTCAAAGAGGTGGCTATAACAAAGAATACCGGGATTGGTATCGGACCTAATGGAGTGTATCGATACAAAGATTCAGTCGCCCCTTCCGCTCCTCCAACCATTCCAGAAGGTGATATTTCAAATGCAATGCTATATAATAATATGTGCTCAATTGAGACAACAATGCACCACAATCATCAGGTCACTCAACGTGGCATCAAGTCTCTTAGAAAACTCTTCCTTTCCTTAAACCGCCAACCTACCCCTAGTGAAGAAGGTGCCGAGGAAAGTGTTGATGAAGATGAAGAGGATGAAGGAGATGACATGTCTGAAAGTGATTAAACTTGGTCATGTTGTTTTGTTTTCCACTAGCTTATGTTTTTTTTTGGTTTCGTTCATTTCTAGTTTTTATTTACAAACTATGTTACAAATGTTGACTTATGTTATGTTTGAAATTTCTTATGTGGTATATGATGCTTAGTCTATTCTGTTTGCATGCTTGTTATTTATCTCTCTTTTTCACCCTTTTTTTTAATGACAAAAGGGGAGAAGAAAAGAAATTATTACTATGTTATTTCCGTATTTGTTGTGTTTCTCTAACAAATATGCAGAATTCAAAGACTCATTAATTCATAAATTAAGGGGGAGCATCAGTTAAGGTGGAGCTTTTTAAAGAGAAACACCACGAGATCAAATTTTCATGATTTTGGGTTGTCATCATCAAAAAGGGGGAGATTGTGAAGACATGACTTCTCAGATATTTTGATGACGACAAACCTCGCTACATACCTAAAGTCGGATTAACAAAAAGAGTGATCAAGATTCAAGCTCGTGTATGAAGCTTCCAACATATGATCAAGTCTTGATGAATCATGAAGAATCGACTTTCAAATGGATAAGGTAACACTTGAACTCTAGATAGTTATACAAGTGTTCATAACATGTTGCATTCATGCCATGATCATTGGAAATAGTTTTATGCATTAAACAAACCACCACAATTCACTCTTTAAGTTATTTTTCAAAATTGTGAAAGAGTAACCAGTTATCAGCTTTAGAGTAACCGATTACTCTGTGTGATTTTCAAATATTTTTGTAACGTTGGAACCATGTAACCGGTTATCCAATTTAAGGTAACCGGTTACCTCAAGCAAATTTCAAATAAATTTTAAACGTTGAATGCATGTAACCGGTTACCCAATTTATGGTAACCGATTACCACTGATCCAGAATGAAAAATATATGCATCTCTTCATGGAAACTCTTATGTTTTCTTCTTCATGAAACATGGCAACCTTTGGATTATAGCATTCATCTGAGGAGGTGTTTTAGACATTATATAAACATCATTTTTCAGATTTCAAAATTACCTCCTTGCAAAATTTCAAATCATTAACACACATTCTCTCAAACTTTCTAAGTGTTCATCTAAAACTTCTTAAAAGTGAAACCTTGCATAAACTTTCATCTCCAGCATCATAGTTTCATTTTATACAAAGAACACTTGTATAATTATTGTGAGATTTGAGTGTTACAAAGGAGAAGATCAATTATTTTATTGATATACTTCAATCTTCATCTATCTCATCTTATACAAATTATTCAGAATTATATTCTTTGATTACAACTTATTCTTAGGATTGTTAAGGATAGGTTTGTAAGGAGTTATCCTTGTTATCCGGTGTGTGGATACAAGAGGTCCATTTGTGAGAAATTGAGTCTCGATTGGACTTTAAACATTGTAAATCCAAGAGGATTGTTCTTGGTGTGTTAGAATAGATAGAAAGACCTTAAGGTGTCTTGTCTAGGAATCTAACATTATAGTAAAATTCTCTTTCGTGTTGAAAGGGGGGTGGAGTACTCTAAATCTGTGAGGGGAACCACTATATATCGTTGTGTTCTTTACTTTCCGCTCTTTACCGCTTTTCATCACATAAGCAACTCAAAAAGTAAAAGTCATAAACCGTCAAAAATCCGGAAAATATTCTAAGTGCCTCATTCCCCCCCCCCCCCCCCCCCATTTAAGGAACTCCTTAAACTTACAGGTATTTCGACGGAAGAGGTATGAAACTTTGAATTTTAAGCAGAAGGACGGGGAAAGTTTGGGAGACGCTTAGAAGAGATTCAAGAGACTCTTGGTCGCCTTCCCAACTCATAATATGGATCCTGTAAGACCCTTAGATCCCTCATGGCATCATATCATTGCACATTGCATTTGCCTCAAGGATCATAGCATCTTGGCTCCTTAACCCTAGGGTTGGGACTTGTGTGAGATGGTTTGAGACCACCAAGCATGTTTGAATTTGTATATTATTGCTTTTATAATTTTTTTTACTAACCAAAAGCACAAAAATATGTCACTAACTTTGTTTGTTTTGTAGCTTGAGCAATCATAAGATCGGAGGCTCCTAGGAGGCCCATATGCTCAATGATATGGCCAGATGAAGGTGAAAGCAAGCATGACAATGGTTCCCAAAGCTCTAATTCATCATATATGCCTCCCAAGTATCTCAATTTGTCAATTTGATCAAAAAAAACCAAAAGGCTTGAGGATTGTTTCCCAAGGAAACCCTAATTCATCAGTGCATTGATTGTGCCTTGCCCATAAGGCAACCTCAACCCATGATCAAATACAATCAACGGAAGTTCTTTAATTAATCATTTCATGCATATATGAGCTTATTTGAGTGTCCTCAATCATTCATTCATCAAGGTTTGAGGTATGGACTTGAGAAGTTGATCAGTCAATTCATCTGACTATTTTGAAATCCACTGAGACCTAACCTTTAAGGTGTTTGTCAAATGAAGATGACCCCAAGAGCTAAAATGTTCTTAAAAACCATATAAACAACTTTCATTTTCATAAAAAATTTATTTGAAGCTTGGAAGGTCATCATCCATTTCAAAACATTATAGGTCATTTTGACTGAAACCCTAATTTTGGGTTAACTTCCCAAGGACATAACTCTCTCATTTTTTATGATTTTGAGGTGGTATCAAATTCATTGGAAATTTTAAGATGTCTAATTCACTTGTTATGTTGAACAAATTTTCATAATCCTAAAAGAAATACATGTGATAATGCAAAACGTTATAGGTCACTTTGGACCAAAGGCATTGAAATGTGAAAAATTCCAACTTCAAGTGCCCATAAGTTTCTCATAAAAAATCCAAATGATGCAAAATTTAATTCCAAATTGATTTTGTTGAAACGATCTACAACTTTGATGTTTAAGGTTTTGTCATTTGAGGCTTTCATCAATGAAACAGAAGGGCTTGAAGTTGGTCCATTTTGGAAATTTTCACATGCACATGTTTTGCACCTTGAACTTTATGACCAATTTTCATTAATTTCCCAACTCCAAATGGATTTTTGTTTAACATAAAAATTGTTCCTCATGTCAAGACCTTTCCAACCGTTACCCACAAGGCCATGTTTTATTTTGGGAAGATGCATTTTTGAAGAGGAGAAGATATTGGTGCAATTATGGAAACTTTGTTCAAACTTCATGCACACTCCAATTCCATCATATCTGCACGTCCAAAACTATTATGCTGATGTTAAGCTTGCATTTCCAAGTGGATTTGGGCCCTCCATGCGCCTGCACAGCCCCATGCATGGAGGCCTTAATCACACATGCACATGAAATTCTCATGACTTGCCTTGCCTTTTTCTATAAATAGAGTTGCATACCTTCATCATATTCCAACCTGAAGGCGCCTTAGATGCTGAAGAATTGAATCCAAAACCTCACCTAAAGGAATTTCTCTCTTTTATTTCAAATTTTTAGATCCAATTTTCAACTTTCTTGGTTGAATATTGGACTCAGATTCCTTAGCCTTGCTCCATCTCCATCTCAAGAACACACTGCAATCAAGAGTGGGAAGAGATCGTGCTCCATAGATCTGCATTTTCAAGGTTGATGCTCAAACTTTTTTCAATCGAAACTCACTGATTATAGCTCATTTCTTGTGTTTATTGGCTGGTCTGAAGTCCTCTCATAAGAGGCATTTGAATTGTGTTCTTAATTTTGAAAATCCATTAAGTTCAGATTGAACTCCATTATTTTCCATCTCTGATTTCTCTTCCTATGAGGATCTAGAGCGAAAACCAATGGTACAGGGGTGATGTACATCACCCCAGCTTTCCAATGATATGAGGATCGCTTCATTTGGTTAATTTTTCCATACCTGCAACTTCCACCGGAGTTGATGAGTTCGTCGGAGAAGACGGTGGTATACACTACCGTCTCTTTGCCAGTTTTGATCTGAGCCATTGATTATGATCTCCAGTTTGAATCATGGCCATCAGATGTTATGACTTCTTTTAATTGTTTGTGTTGCTCAGTTGACTTGGACTCATGGTGCGCGCGCATTCCTTTGCCATCAGATCCTCCACGTCATTTAATGAAAGGAGATCCAACGCGCTTGATTTTTTGCTATTTTTTTATTTATCCATTTTATTTTCTTAATTCCATTTTATTTCAAAAAATCATAACTCTTTTATTTTAATTCCAAAAAATATGGGACCAATTGCATTATTTCTCTTTTTAATTCAGGTTTCTGAAAATGATTTTTAATATTTTTTATTTTGTCTTTTGATATTTTTGTGAATTTTCTCTTTTCTGGTTATTTTTAATTCATTTTAAATAGTTTCCAATATTCAAAAAATACAAAAATATTTTCTTAACCTCTTTGAATGATGATGAATCTATGACAAATATTCTCATCAATTTATTAATTGATTTGAGATTTATTTGAGATTTTAGTTCAATTAGGTTATTTTTTATTCATTTTTAATTGCTTAAAAATAATTTCTGGTTTCTAAAAATGCTGAATTTTTTTGTCAAACTTTGTTTGACCTTGTTGAACTTAGGATGATCCATTTGGACTTTTCAAAGTTGATTTGAAATGGATTTGAAGTTTGACCTTTAATTGTTTTTTTTAATTCAAGTATTATTTTAATTTTGAAAAATACCAAAAATATTTTATTTGTTTCTTGACTTCTTAGTTTCATTTTGCTTCTGTTTACTATTGTTTGACCTTGATTCCATTTCTCTTTGGTCAATGTACTTTGCTTATTTCATTTGAAGTTCAATTCATGTACATTCTTATTCATCTTTTTCTTCATCTTTATTTTCTTTTTGATAAATGAGTTAAAGATTGGTGGTTAGCCTTGACATATGGGAGGTTTAACCTTCCTTGATTCAAATCTAATTCATCTTGATCAAAGATCAAGTGAATGGCTTTGCATTAAGGATAGGTTGCTTCTTGATCAAACAAAAAACCTAAATCAATACAAGATCATTATTCTTTTCTTTTGGCATGGCAAGTTGTAGGAGCTTGGCTTACTAGTCAAGGTCTCTAACTTGTGTTTGTTGCCTATATTTTTATTGACTGGCCTCAAATAGGTGTGACTACTACATTAGTCCACTTACGATTGCTTAACATAGCGCTAAATTGCCTTATGGCACACTAACACTAACTATTGACCATTGACTTTTAATACAAGTCATTTTATTCTTGCAATTTACTTTAATGCAAATTTAATATTCTTGTACATATAATTCATTTGCTTTTGCCCTTTGCTCACTTGAGCTCATGTTTATGATAATGCAATTTGCCTTTTGCTCACTTGAGCACATAATTGTGTATATACTATTGTGCTTGTTTTGTTTTGATTGTGTGAAACCAAATGCAAATGAACAAAGGACTTAGATTTTAGGACCTTACCTAAGCTAATGGAGTTTGAAGAGAAACTAGGCCTCATGCCCTTAGAGTGCTTAAAATGTCAAAGAGCAATTAGGCCTCATGCCTTTAGAATGCTTAAAGCTTGAAGATGAACATTGAAAGGACCAAATTCTAAACTCCCTCTTGTACATTCTTTATTTGTTTAGTGGAACTTTTTGATTTGTGTGTTCTTGTGCTAGGAATCCCAAACATTTGAGCCAAGTAGAAAAACCATTGTCATGAGCATCCAAAGTCAGAGATTTAAAAGCCATTGGAAGATTCCTAGGAGCTTGATTTGTGTGCTTGATTGCTTGATTTATTTACTATTTCCTTGCTAATTCCAAAGGATGGGAGCTACTTCGATCATCACTATGATCTCAAAAAGGGAACTCCATTGTGGTTTTATTTCTCTTCCTTCATCTTTGTATGTTTAGGACCTTAGCCATTCTTCTTCTTTCCTCCACTCTAACCCAAGCCAAACTTTTGTGAAAACATTAACATTTGTTTTCAAAATTAGAAACCTAAGCACTATGCTTTTGATTTCCCAACTTCTTTTCATAACACTTATTTTGAATTGAATCCTTAAGTCAACTTTGACCATACTTTGTAAATACTTTTCATTGGTAAATACAACTCACTCAATTGTTTTTGTGGTTTCAATGGCCACTTTTTACCAGAGCTTTTCATAAACATTAGCTATTAGGTTTGAGTTATCCTTGAGGTTGATATAATACTCACATATATCCTTAGCGATGGACCATAAGACTTCCATGCTTATTATAGGGTTAACCCCTCACTAGCATGTTGAAGCTCTCCTCACATGGTGGATTTGTGGTTCTAGGTTGAGTTTTCTCCCTTGGATAACAAAAGACTTTAAGGCTTTTGGACCAATCAATTCACCAACTTCTTTTGAGATTTTTACCCCGAGCTACGAGGTTTTGATCCTAATCTTTTTTTAAGATGGTACGTAGGCAATGGGTTTATCCATTCAAACACAAAATTGTAAATAATTTGTACATTCTTCTCTCATCTCCCCAATCATGTTTGCACAAATAATTTTTCACAAATACCAACCTACCTTACAACAATTGTGAAAAGGGCTCCCTAGGAGTACCTAGGATGTTTTGGGTGCTTAAAACCTTCTCATTGCATAACCAACCCCCTTACCCAGATCTCTGATATTTTTATTAGTTTTTGATTTGATAAAACTTCTCGGTTTTTGTTCGTTTTCTAACCTTTCCTTTGGATAAATAGAAGTGCGGTGGCGACTCGAATTGTATGATTTACTTTTGATTTAGCCAATAAATCTAAAGGTAACGAATACCCCGCTACAGAAAAGTGGCGACTCTGCTGGGGACCTATTTGCCTAGTGGGTTTTGCCTACTTTTCATATTTGTTGTATTGTATGTTTATATTATTGTGACATATTTTGGTGCAAATTTGGGATTACTGTATTGATTGTAATGTATGAATTGCTTGATATATTAATTGCTTGTGTGCTTGGTGGTCTCTTGTGAGATGAGTTCTGTACCCGAACTCGAGTGCACTTAGGATAGGAGAATGGCATAGTCTTGTTGACTTGTGTGGAGTTATTCCTTAGCAAGTTGACTTGCAAGTCCATTCACTTGGTGGAGGTTATGTTGGGATCAATAATGTCACACGAGTAGTCGTGGTTAGGCATTACTCTTTCCAATATAGACCTTAGAAGCCAAGGGCCTTAGTTTACCAAGCCCATCTTGGCCTATTTTAGGACGTAGTGCGAAGATCGTTCAAGTGTAAGATTTGATACGATTGTTACGCGATACTACACTCATAAGAGTCTCTCTTGAGAATATTTTTGGAATACGAGTAGTCGTTTATCCGATAATATCCGAAAGATGGGATGATGACCATGGGAACCTCTTCAAGAACATGATTGTCAGGTTTAACCATAGTACACTCCCTTTGGGTGGTTCTTAACCGAGACTCCATGCTCGTGACTTGTAACAAACCCTTGATTCATGGTTGATCCGTTCTTGTGTATCCTTAATATCAATGGAACTTGGGTGTTGATAAGGTGTAAACCATAATCCACCAAAATGGATGATTGATATTAAGGATGACTTGATCCATCCCATGACCTTTGTGTGGTGTGATTTGCTTGATCCTTGAGTGCGATTGTTGCATCCATGCATTCATGCATTCATACACATCCATATCATCAACAATGAGAAAAATTTCAAGGAACTTAAGAGGTCTATTTGCAAATTTTCAGACATGGATAAGCAAAGAAGGAATACAAAGAAGTACAGTTTCAGACAACCCAACTTGAAAGAGTTAAGGAGTTTGACATCCTATGTATTATATCCCTTGGAGTTCAAGGATCGTCATGGGAAGCTTCTGCCCATTCTTGCTACTAAGGTCGATGAAGGTCTCATGAGCGTATTGGTGCAGTTCTATGATCCCTTGTATCGTTGCTTCACATTTCCAGATTTCCAACTTTTGCCTACACTTGAGGAATATGCCTATCTTGTAGGTATACCTATTCTAGATCAGTTGTCGTTCAGTGGCTTGGAGAGAGTTCCTTCTTCCCAAGAGATTGTTGATCTGTTGCATATAGATGAATCTTTCATTGGTGCTCATATGACTACCAAAGGTGGAATTCAAGGTCTCCCATCTGATTTCCTCATTGCTCAAGCTACTATGTTTGGGAAGACCATGAGTGAGGACGCCTTTGAGGCCATCTTTGTACTTCTCATCTATGGGCTAGTGTTATTCCCAAACGTCGACAAATTTGTGGATGTGAACGCCATTAGGATTTTCTCTACTCTTAATCTCGTTCCGACTCTATTGGGTGACACTTATTTCTCTTTGCATATGAGGAATGCAGGTGGTACCATTGTGTGTTGTTCGCCTTTGTTGTACAAGTGGTTTATTTCGCACTTGCCACAGACGGTCGCCTTCAAGGAGAACAAAGGATGTCTACGGTGGTCCACGAGACTTATGTCTCTCACTAATGATGATATCTTTTGGTACAGCCGTGTATATGATGGCGTGCAGATCATTGACTCTTGTGGTGAATTCTTTAATGTACCTCTTCTTGGTACATGTGGTGGGATTAACTACAACCCTATTTTAGCACCTCGTCAGCTTGGGTTCCCCTTAAAGGATAAACCTAATAACATTCTGTTAGAAGGTGTGTTCTTTCAAGAGGGTAAAGATCCCCAAAACATGAAGGGCAGAATGGTCCACGCTTGGCGCAAGATTCATAGGAAGGGAAGGAAAGAGCTTGGTCCGAAGAATTGTATTGCTTTGGAACCCTACACCTCATGGGTTAGGAGGAGAGCTTCTGAGTATCTTATGCCTTATGACTATCCGAGACCTACACCTTTGGTTATGGTTGGGCCTTCAACCCTCCCTGACAAAGGAGTAGAGGAGTTGAGATATGAAGACCGTTCACGTGCTTGGATCCATGAGCGAGAGGAGCTACTTCAGCAGCTTAGAGATAAGGATGCATTGATAGAGTTTCTTGAGCATCGGGTTATCGATGAGCCTGATGATGTGGTGACTTCTCTTCTTCCTCAGTCTTCCAAGTTTTGGAAGAGGAAGTACGATCAACTCTCCAAAGAGAAGGCAGATATGGAGGTAGCCTATGAGAGAGAGGTGAAGAGGCTTCGTGCAGCTTATCTTCCGGTCCCGAGAGCTTTGGACGATTGTTTCTAGGGTTCCATAGGATGTTCATTTTCCTTCTCTCTTGTATTGTATTTGGTTACCAAAATTGTACTTCTTTGATGTAAAAATATTTTCCAGATATTATTGATATGATATTTCCATATATGTCTAAATGACTAATATATTTCCGATATTTGCAAATAGGACTCTAAAGTTCTTATGATTAAAAAATAAATCATATGCACAAGCATTGTATGCATCATGTGCATAAGTAGGTTTTGCTCCAGGCTTCTTGTTCAGTGGTCTAACTCTGTGTTCTTCATTTATTTTGAAGACAAGCTGACGCACCGGTACTACACTAGAGCCGACTCTTCAAGACTAATGGATCACCTAGAGCAAGAGAACAGAGAATTGAAGGAGGAAGTGGCAAGATTGACCGCCCTGGTGGAGTCTTTCTTGGCTGCCCAAAGCCAGTCTTCTCCAACGCCTTCAACTCCTCCCCAAAGGACAGTCATTTCTGAGATTGCCTCCTCAACCGTGCCTACTGCCAGTGCCCATTTTGCGCCTACTGCTATGCCAATCGGGTTTCCTTGGGGGATGCCTCCCAACTTTGTTCCAGAGGGTCTCGCCCCTACTTTTGCTTCTTTGTCGGCATCTAGCTCGGTCCTTGCTGTGCCACCTCCGATCGTGCATACTATGCCGAGAGTAGATGACACCATTTATCACTCTGAGCCATTTGAGGGCCCAGACGTGTATGAAAAGATGGATACTACGAACGATCAATTCCTTGACTTTCGCAAGGAACTCAAAACTCTCAAAGGGAAGGACCTCTTTGGAAAATCTGCTGCTGAGCTTTGCCTTGTTCCTAATGTCAAGATCCCTGTAAAATTCAAAGTGCCTGACTTTGAAAAGTACAAGGGGAATACTTGCCCTCTCAACCATTTGGTTATGTATGCACGAAAAATGTCGACTCAGACCGACAATGATCAGCTCCTAATTCATTATTTCCATGACAACCTGTCTGGTGCCACCCTGAGATGGTACATGGGTTTGGACAGCGCGAACATCCACTCCTTCAACGACCTTGGCGAAGCCTTCGTCAAGCAATACAGATACAACGATGATATGGCTCCCGATAGGGACCAATTGAGGGTCATGTCCCAGAAGGATAAGGAAACTTTTAAGGAGTACGCCTAGAGGTGGCGAGAATTAGCTCCACAGATTGTGCCTCCGCTGGAAGAGAAAGAGATGACCAAGATCTTTCTGAAGACCTTGAGTTCATTTTATTATGAGCGGATGATTGCCAGTGCTCCTTCTGACTTCACCAAGATGGTGAATATGGGGATGCGTATGGAAGAAGGAGCCAGGGAAGGGCGTCTGAATAGAGAAGAAGGTTCTTCTGCCAAATGATATGGGACGTTTGCAAAGAAGAAAGATGGTGAGGCACATGTTGTGACCTCCCATATCAAATCTATAAGACCCTCTGTGAAGAGGAAGACCGTGCGTCCCGCCGGTAACCAGCATCAGGTGGCTCATATAGCACCTATTTTCAGAGAAAATCAGCAATATCAGCATCATAATCAGCAACAACAACATCAACAGTATCAACAACAACAACACCGTCCTCAACAGCAGGCCTACCAGCCTCGAAACAATAATCAGACCAGTACAAGCTATGATAGGAAGAGGGTCAGCTTTGATCCTATTCCCATGACCTACGCAGAGCTATATCCTTCTTTGATAGAAAGGAAACTGATCACTCCACATGACCCACCTGCTATACCTACCAACCCTCAGTGGTGGTATAAGCCTGAGCTTCATTGTGTTTATCATTACGGTGCTCCCAGACATGATGTGGAGAACTGCTACCTGTTGAAGACCAAGGTTCAAGACCTTGTGAGAAGCGGTATATTGTTTTTCGAGGACGTATGTCCTAATGTCAAAAAGAACTCATTGCCCGAGCATGGGAAATCTGCTGTCAACATGGTTCAGGGTTGCCCTGGAAAATACAAGGTCCGATATGTCAGCCATATCCGACAATCTCTGGTCAAGATGCATAGACTGTTATATGGATACAGTCATTACAAGCATGACCATGACAGTTGTCGTGTTTGCACTATCAATGAGAGGGGATGTCGTCAAGTTAGAAAAGACATCCAGGAAATGCTGGATCAAGGTTTAATTGAAATACTTCAGAATTGTGATGAGGATGATGAAGTTAATGTGATATTACCAGTGTTCAGGATACCTGAGCCTGTTGTCATCAGATATGATGGAAGCAAGCAGAAGGCTTCTCCTACTCTCATAATTAAGCCAGCTGGCCCTGTGCCATATTCTTCTGACAAAGTTGTTCCCTATCGTTATAATTTTGTGGCATTGGAGGATGGGAAGGAGGTGCCCCTACCCTCCACCTCTGTTGTTAATATCGCTGATGTCAGTGGCCTGACCCGTAGTGGTTGTGTTTTCTCAGTGCCGCCGAAACCCCAGACTGACACCAGAAGGGTTGATACTGCTGATAGTACCGTCCATCCGGTTGGGAATTCTGTTGTTTCTCCGAATCCGGCACTTGCCGTCAATAGACCTGTCGCCGCTGTTGCTAAAACTCATGTCCCTGCTGGCCAGAATGGCATGACGAAAGAGGACTGTGATGAGATGTTAAGGCTCATCAAGAGGAGTGAATACAATGTTGTAGATCAGCTTCTACAAACGCCATCAAAGATATATGTGCTATCTTTGTTAATGAATTATGAGCCACACCAAGAAGCTCTGCAGAAGGTGTTGGACGTGGTGTATGTAGATCATGACATCACAATTGAACAATTTGATAGCATTGTTGCAAAGATTACTGCTTGTAACAATTTGAGTTTTTGTGATGTTGATCTCCCCGAGGAGGGAAGAGACCACAATTTGGCAATTCACATCTCCATGAACTGCAAGGATGATGCCATGTCTAATGTGCTGGTAGACATTGGATCATCAGCGAATGTGTTTCCAAAATCCACTCTTGCTAGACTGTCATACCAGGGGCCTCCCATGAGGCAGAGTGGAGTGGTTGTGAAAGCTTTTGATGGATCCCGCAAAACTGTGATTGGTGAGGTTGAGCTCCCAGTCAAGATAGGACCATGTGATTTCCATATCACTTTTTAGGTCATGGATATCCACCCATCATATAACTATTTGTTGGGCAGACCATGGATTCACGAGGCAGGCGCCGTGACATCCACCCTACATCAAAAGTTGAAATTTGTCAAGAACAAAAAGTTGGTGGTGGTAGGGGGAGAGAAGGCTCTCTTGGTTAGCCATTTGTCTTCCTTTTCTTATATTGATGCTTAGGACGAGATTGGGACACCGTTCCAAGCTTTTTCTATTGTTGAGCCTTCTAAGAAAGGAACTTCTTCATTTGCGTCCTACAATGATGCGAAGTTGGCCATTGAGCATGGCGCAACTACTGGTTTAGGACAAATGATCAAGCTGGAAGACAATAAATCTCGGGCTGGCATAGGGTATTCTTCGGGCACTTTCAACAAGCATGGGTTATTTCAGAGTGGTGGTTTTATCCACACGGTTGAAGATCAGGAAGCTGTTGCTATTGTGGAAGAGGATGCAGAGGAAGATTCTGGCAACTTTGTCATCCCTGGAGGGGTCTGCAATAATTTGGTCGTTGTTGATGTTCCAACAGTTGTCCATAAGTCAACGTAAAGTTCATTTTTGTTTAAAAACCCTTATCCCATGCCAAAAGAAGAAGTGATGACATTGTTGGCCCATAAATACAATGATATTCATTCAATAAATTCATGTTAAATGTTTGTTTTTCCAAATTATTTTCACTTTTTGCTTTTTGCGTGAAATTGGTGATCACCATAAAACCCTAAAAATAGAATAAAATCAATCTTTTCATCTGCATAATGATTTGCTTTGCTTGAATTCTAAAATCGCTTTTATATCCAAAATCAGTATACAGGTTGATCAAACACATTGAACATAATCATCCAACACCATCTCCCAACTTTCAGTTCCCTGTATTTGAGGCTGAAGAAGATGATGTTGAAGAGATTCCTGACGAGATTACCTGTCTGCTTGAGCACGAAGAGAAGATCATTCAGCCACATCTTGAGAATCTGGAAACAGTCAACTTGGGCTCTGAAGATTGTGTGCGAGAAGTGAAGATTGGGGCACTCCTGGAAGAATATGTTAAGAAGGGGTTGATTGAGTTGCTACGAGCATATGTCGACATCTTTTCCTGGTCATATGAAGACATGCCTGGTCTGGATACTGATATCGTGCAACATTTCCTGCCTTTGAAGCCTGAGTGCGTGCCTGTGAAGCAGAAGCTCAGAAGAACTCATCCTGATATGGCAGTAAAAATCAAAGAAGAAGTTCAGAAGCAAATTGATGCGGGGTTTCTGGTGACTTCTACATATCCTCAATGGGTAGCCAATATTGTGCCCGTGCCTAAGAAAGATGGAAAAGTCCGAATGTGTGTGGACTATAGAGACTTGAATAAAGCTAGTCCGAAAGATGATTTTCCTCTTCCACATATTGATATGTTGGTAGATAATACAGCTAAATTCAATGTCTTCTCATTTATGGACGGATTTTCCGGATATAACCAGATTAAAATGGCACCCGAGGATATGGAGAAGACAACATTCATCACACCTTGGGGAACATTCTGTTATCGAGTGATGCCCTTCGGTTTGAAGAACGCCGGAGCCACGTATCAACGAGCTATGACTACCTTGTTTCATGATATGATGCACAAGGAGATTGAGGTGTATGTTGATGATATGATTGCAAAGTCGAGAACGGAAGTTGAACATGTAGAGCACTTGTTGAAGCTTTTTCAGCGTTTGAGGAAGTATAAACTCCATCTGAATCCTAACAAGTGTACATTTGGAGTCCGTTCCGGCAAGTTATTGGGCTTTATTGTTAGTGAGAGAGGTATTGAGGTTGATCCTGCCAAGGTCAAAGCAATTCAAGAGATGCATGCGCCCAAAACTGAGAAGCAAGTCCGAGGTTTTCTTGGCCGCTTGAATTATATTTCCAAATTTATATCCCACATGACTGCCACATGTGCGCTGATATTCAAGCTCTTCCGGAAAGATCAACGTCATGATTGGATCGAGGATTGCCAGAAGGCCTTTGACAATATTAAAGAGTATATGTCTGAGCCTCCGATTTTGTCTCCGCCTGTGGAAGGGAGACCCTTGATTATGTATCTAATTGTTCTTAAAGACTCTATGGGTTGTGTCCTTGGTCAGCAAGACGAATCAGGGAAGAAAGAATATGCCATCTACTATCTGAGTAAGAAGTTCACTGATTGTGAGTCTCGATACTCAATGCTTGAGAAAACATGTTGTGCTTTGGCTTGGGCCGCTAAGCGCTTATGCCAGTATATGTCGAATCATACGACTTGGTTGATATCCAAAATGGATCGAATCAAGTATTTCTTTGAGAAGCCTGCTTTAACTGGGAGGATTTCCTGTTGGCAGATGCTGTTGTCTGAGTATGATATTGAGTATCGAGCTCAGAAGGCTATTAAAGGTAGTATCTTGGCTGACCACTTGGCACATCAACCAATTGAGAATTATCAGTCTATTCAGTATGACTTCCCAGATGAGGAGATTCTGTATTTGAAAATGAAAGATTGCGATGAGCCTACGCTCGATGAAGGGCCAGAGCCTGGTTCCCGATGGAGCATGGTGTTTGATGGCGGTGTAAATCAATATGGAAATGGTATTGGGGCAGTGATTATTACTCCTTAGGGCACACATTTTCCTTTTACAACAAGGCTCACTTTCAAATGCAAGAATAATATGGCAGAGTATGAGGCCTGTATTATGGGTTTAGAAGAGTGTATTGATCTTAGGATCAATTATCTTGATGTTTATGGCGATTCGGCCCTTGTTGTTAATCAGATTAAGGGTGAATGGGAGACGAATCAGCCTGGCCTCATCCCATATAGAGATTATGCGATGAGGATTTCAACGTTTTTTACCAAGGTTTACTTCCATCACATTCCTCGAGATGAGAATCGGATGGCAGATGCTCTTGCTACACTTGCTTCGATGATCGTGGTGAGACTCTGGAATGAAGTTCCCAATATCACTATGATGCGCTTGGATAGACCAGCTCATGTATTTGCAGTAGAAGAAGTGAAAGATGATAAGCCATGGTATTATGACATCAAATGTTTTCTTCAGAGTCAGATATACCCGCTCGGGGCATTTGTTAAAGATAAGAAGACTTTGAGGAGATTATCTGGCAATTTCAACCCCAATGGCGATGTGCTTTATAAGAGGAATTTTGACATGGTTTTGCTCAGATGCATGGGTAGACACGAAGCATACCTGTTGATGACTGAAGTCCATGAGGGTTCATTTGGTACTCATTCCAATGGACATGCCATGGCGAAGAAGATGTTGAGAGCAGGCTACTATTGGTTGACAATGGAGTCTGACTGCTGCAAATATGTGAAGAAATGCCATAAGTGTCAGATTTATGAGGATAAGATTCATATTCCCCCGACACTTCTGAATGTGATTTCATCACCATGGCCTTTCTCTATGTATGGAATTGACATGATTGGCATGATAGAGCCAAAAGCGTCCAACGGTCACAGATTTATTCTCGTAGCAATTGATTACTTCACTAAATGGGTTGAAGCGGCGTCATATATGAACGTGACCAGGAAGGTGGTTGTGAAGTTTATCAAGAATCAACTCATATGCCGTTATGGTGTGCCAGATAAGATCATTACTGATAATGGATCTAACTTGAACAACAAGATGATGAAAGAGCTGTGTAGCGAGTTCAAGATTGCACATCATAATTCTTCCCCTTACAGACCCAAGATGAATGGGGTTGTTGAAGCTGCTAATAAAAACATCAAGAAGATTATTCAGAAGATGGTTGTTACGTATAAAGATTGGCATGAGATGTTGCCATTTGCTTTGCATGGCTATCGTATATTTGTCCGCACTTCAACAGGGGCAACCCCTTTCTCCCTTGTTTATGGCATGGAGGTTGTGCTCCCCGTGGAGGTTGAGATCCCATCAATGAGAGTCTTGATGGAGGCCAAGTTGACTGAGGCTGAATGGGTTCAGAGTCGTTATGACCAGTTGAACTTAATTGAAGAAAAGAGATTGACTGCCATGTGCCATGGCCAGTTGTATCAGCAAAGGATGAAGAAAGCCTTTGATAAGAAGGTCAAGCCTCGGGTGTTCCGAGAAGGTGACCTTGTGCTCAAGAAAGATTTGTCTTTCGCGCCCGATTCCAGGGGCAAGTGGACTCCAAACTATGAAGGTCCATATGTTGTTAAGAGAGCCTTTTCAGGCGGTGCTTTGATACTCACAACTATGGATGGGGAGGATTTCACTCGTCCTGTGAATTCAGATGCAGTCAAGAAATACTTCGCCTAAAATAAAAACAGAATAGCTCGCTAAGTTGAAAACCTGAAAGGGCGGCTTAGGCAAAAATGAGCGTCTCGGTGGATTGAAAACCCGAAAGGGAGATCCAGGCAAAAGTTAGAGACATGAAAAAATATATATATCCCGCTAGATTGAGTACCTCACCTTGGGGCAATCTAGGCAAAAATTAGGGATTTGGCAAGTAACTGCATCCTGACAAGACTTTGTTCTTCAGCTGCCTTCTGTCAGAATCTTGCTCAGTCATCGTCAACTGAAGCTTCAAATACATTGGATTCAGAGTTGGTGGAAGAAATGGTCATTATGTTCAATGTAGCCCTTTTTCCAATATATATCACCAATTTCAAATTTGTAAAGATCCATGCAGTCTTGCCATTTGCAGACTACCATTCCATCAAATAAATTTGAACCTTTATCCAATTCTTCGCACTCTTATTTGTTTCTATCTAACAAATGTTTGCATGTTTTAATTGATAAATATCATTGTTTTAAATAAATAAAGTTTTTATAAACTATTTTTAAACAAATGATTAAAACGATAATTGGGACATCTTCAGTACTCTCCCAAGGATAGTATGATCTCCAAAAGGGTAAGGCATTTGTTCATTATTCCTAGCATACTTGTATCCTCTTCATTATCTTTCAGGTTGTCTCCTCCGTGAGCACAGAAGAAGGTTAAGCATCACCAAATTCCCCAGAGAGTCTGGAGCTTTGGTCCTATTTTGTTTAGAGGAGTATATCTCTAACCCCCTCAACTCCCTGAGAGAGTTTGGTATTTGGAGTTTGGCCTTGGTTTTCTAGCTCCCCAGTTGAGTTGGGATTTAGCATTTGTGTTATCAATTATATGGTTGTCATCCTTTGTGTGGATTGACCTAAAATCCCTTATAGATTGATAAATTAATATGCTATCCTTTCGAGGAAGTTGATATTTCCCTCATTCAGATTGGAATTCTCCCGCATAGTGAACAGGATATCCCAGCATGAGTGGAATTTTCAACGAATGGATTTGTAGCTTATCCTCAGCAGATTCGCATACTATGATCTCTAGCAGGTTTGCTTCCCATTCATCCTCAGCAGGGTTGTTCATGTGAGACTTCCCCATTTGGTTGCTAGCGGGTTATCTCCAGCTGATTGCCTTCAGGTTATCCCGGTTTGGTCACCAACGGTCTTCCCCCAGGAGAGTTACTTGATCGGAGCCTTATTGATGTTGCTTCCTCCTTCTCGGATGATTTTTCCTCCTAAGCAGAGCGGGTGATGAAAATGTTTATTTTCTATCCCCAGTGGAGCGTTGTTTTCCCCTTCCTCAGCAGAGACTATTTCTCCAGCAGCGTGAGGAATTATGGTGGCTTTTGAAATTTCTGTTTGGTGGTTGTTCCCCACAGAGTTTCCTATCTTGTCTCGGTAGTTCCCCAATAGAGTTTCTTCTACAAAGGAATCTTATCCGTAGTTTCCCCCGGTTGAGGCTCTGTCTGATCCTGATTTGGCGTTGGAACTTCTGAAGAAGATGTTTTCTTTTCCTTCCCCAGTTGGAGTGACCGGTTCTCCTTCTCCGCAGCAGGGAGATTCCTCCGTGGCTAGAAGTGATTCGTTTGGTATGCTTCTGATTGGTGGTTGTTCCCCACAGAGTTTCACATCATCTCCTGATAAGATCCCCAGTAGATTTACTCTCTAATCTTGTCCTTGTCCTCTGCGTACTATTGGAAGATCCCTAGCTTTGGTGATTGTGATCCTTTGGTTTATTCCCAACAGTGGTCTTTGATCCCCGGTGATCTTGTTTGTTTCCCTAGCAGTGATCTTTATCCCTGGCAGCGACTTCACTTGTTTCTCAACATTGGTTTTATCCCTTGCAGAGATTTGGTGTTTCCTGGTATTGGTTGCCCCACCAGATTGGATTTTTTCCAATGGGCCTGGCTTTCTCTTTTAAGATGTGGTACCGGATGTCTGTCCATTGATTCCTGGACCTGTTTGTGTTAGATATGTTTGTTTGTCAGCATTCATCATACATAAACCACACATATACATGCATAATTATAACATTCAGATATTCATGTTGCATTCTTTGCCATATATCTTTGTTTGTTGTCTCCTGCTATTTGGTGATACATATTTCCCCAAGTAGATGTTTGTGTCTGATCTCTCCATATAAAGTCAGCCCCATAGGCAGAAAGTGTTTATCCTTTCTTCCGTATTCCCCACTGAGTTATGTCCTCGTGGATGATTGTTGTTTCAGTTTCCTCCCAAAATATGTATTGGGATGGAATTACTCCCCTGAGTTATATCCTCATTGGGTTGAGTCTTGTTTCTTTGTGTCTCTCTAGTTTGTTCCTAGATTGACTACTCTTGTTATTTCCCCCTGCAGCTTCCCCGTAGTTTAGATGAATGATTGCTCAGTAACCAGTAATTATCCATCTTTTCCCCGACGGATTTTTGTGGCCTTCTACCCTCATACCGGTAGTTGTAAGTCCTTTTTTCTGTGGTTTTCTACCCAATAACCGGTAGTTGTAAACCCCATTTTATCCCCTTGCAGAGTTAACCCTTGATTTTTGTTCATCCTAACCGATGACGGTTACTCTCTCTTCTTTGGTTTTCTACCCAGTGACTGGAAGATATAATCCCTTCTTCGTTGGTTATCTTTATCCAATATTCGGTATTGATATTCCTTCACTTCTGAGTATATCTCCCAATAACCAGTGATATATCTCTTGGATAATTGCTTTGATAAAGCAATTTATCCCCAGTGAGTCATCTTTCATTTACCCTTGTTTGGAAATGATTGTTTCTCCCCTTTGATTGGTCATCATTTTATACCCAATATCCGGTATCCCGATGTCCTTTCTTTTCGGTCGATTTATCCTTTATTAACCCAGTAACCGGTTGTGGATAATCTTCCATGCGAGTATGTTATCTATGTTATGACGGTAATAGATAATTTATCTCATACACTCTTCGGTCGAAGTCTTTTTCTTCCCCAGTCGAGTAAGATTTGTATCCCCTTATGGAACCGAATATCCATCCTATAATTGAGTCTGCTTCTTCAGCCCTCCTCTGGATGATGAGTGTTTTGGAAATATTCCCCAATTCATGCCTTGGTTGGTCACCTATTATATGCCCAGTAACCGGTATCCCTGGTGTTCCTTCCTTTCTGCTCCATATTATGACTTTTTGTCCCCTGTGGAGTCAGATTTCTTGAGTCGAATATACCTTTTTAGATCTTCCTCAGATGATTTTTGGATGATTGATATCTCTCACCCTTATACCGGTATTAGATATTCATTCTCCCAGAGTGTGTTGTTCTCTCACCCTTATACTGGTGTTTTGATCACACGTCTCTTTGAGCTTATTACCCAGTAACCGGTAATACCTCATTTTGTTGTTTCCTCAGCTGAGTCCTCTTTGGACATTCCCCGTCGGAGTCCCTTAGTGGATTTTCCCCGTTCTGAGTCCGTATTTTTACCCGAAGTATCCTTTGTGGATAATTTTGCTATATTGGCATATTCCCCAATATATGCATCTTTGCGTCAGCTCGAGTCTTTCCATTGATTTATTTTCATGGAATCCCTTCGTGTCTCTTAGCAAGCTTTAAGTCGTGACCTGCTCACGCGTTTTATCCCTTTACTCCCCAGTGAGTTCCCAGAGTCTTTGTCCCATTTATGAGCATATCACTCGTATGGATCTTCAGTTTCTCCTGATTTCATTTTCCTTTGGGGACATATATCCCCATAGAGTATTAATTTTTGCATAGATACATTTGCATCATGAGGTCTCTTAGGGACCAAAATTCGTCTCTTTGTTATTATTTAAGCCCATTCTACCTCGTCGAGACAAAGATTTTAACCTTCACTTCTTCGGCTAGAATGACCTTAAATAGGGGCATCTATATGACCTTAAATAGGGGCATCTGTAAGACCCTAATTTTTACCCTAATATCCATCATGGCATCATATCATTGCACATTGCATTTGCCTCAAGGATCATAGCATCTTGGCTCTTTAACCCTAGGGTTAGGACTTGTGTGAGTTGGTTTGAGACCACCAAGCATGTTTGAATTTGTATATTATTGCTTTTCTCATTTTGTTTACTAACCAAAAGCATAAAAAATATGTAACTAACTTTGTTTGTTTTGTAGCTTGAGCAATCATAAGATCTGAGGCTCCAAGGAGGCCCCTATGCTCAATGATATGGCCAGATGAAGGTGAAAGCAAGCATGACAATGGTTCCCAAAGCTCTCATTCATCATATATGCCTCCCAAGTATCTCAATTTGTCAATTTGATCAAATCAAACCAAAAGGCTTGAGGATTGTTTCCCAAGGAAACCCTAATTCATCAGTGCATTGACTGTGCCTTACCCATGAAGCAACCTCAACCCATGATCAAATAAAATCAAGGGAAGTTATTTAATTCATCATTTCATGCATATATGAGCTTATTTGAGTGTCCTCAATCATTCATTCATCAAGGTTTGAGGTATTGACTTGAGAAGTTGATCAGTCAATTCATCTAACTATTTTGAAATCCACTGAGACCTAACTTCTAATGTGTTTGTCAAATGAAGATGAAGCCAAGAGAAACATTGTTCTTAAGAACCATATGAACAACTTTCTTGTTCATCAAAAATTTATTTGAAGCTTCGAAGGTCATCATCCATTTCAAAACATTATAGGTCATTTTGACTGAAACCCTAATTTTGGGTCAACTTCCCAAGGACATAACTCTCTCATTTTTTATGATTTTGAGGTGGGATCAAATGCATTGGAAATTTTACTATGTCTACTTAACTTGTTATGTTGAAAAAACATTATAGGTCACTTTGGACCAAAGGCATTGAAATTTGAAAAAGTGCAACTTCAAGTGCCCATAACTTTCTCATCAAAAATCCAAATGATGAAAATTTTAAGTCCAAATTGATTGTCTTGAAAAGATCTACAACTTTGATGTTGAAGGTTTTGTCATTTTCGGCTTGAATCAATGAAACATAAGGGCTTGAAATTGGTCCATTTTGGAAATTTTCACATGCACATGTTTTGCACCTTGACATTTATGACCAATTTTCATTAATTTCCCAACTCCAAATGGATTTTTGTTTAACATAACAATTGTTCCTCATGTCAATACCTTTCCGACCATTATCCACAAGGCCATGTTTTATTTCGGGAAGATGCGTTTTCGAAGAGGAGAAGATTTTGGTGCAATAATGGAAACTTTGTTCAAACTTCATGCACACTCCAATTCCATCATATTTGCACGTCCAAAACTATTATGCTGATGTTAAGCTTGCATTTCCAAGTGGATTTGGGCCCTCAATGCGCCTGTACAGGCCCATGCATGAAGGCCTTCATCACACATGCACATGAAATTCTCATGACTTGCCTTGCCTTTTGCTATAAATAGAGATGCATACCTTCATCATTTTCCAACCTGAAGGCGCCTTAGATGTTGCAGAATTGAATCCAAAACCTCACCTAAAGGAATTTCTCTCTTTCATTTCAAATTTTCAGATCCAATTTTCAACTTCCTGGGTTGAATATTAGACTCAAATTCCTTAGCCTGGCTCCATCTCCATCTCAAGAACACACTGCAATCAAGAGTGGGAAGAGATCGTGCTCCATAGATCTGCATTTTCAAGGTTGATGCTCAAACTTTTTTCAATCGAAACTCACTGATTATAGCTCATTTCTTGTGTATATTGGCTGGTCTGAAGTCCTCTCATAAGAGGCATTTGAATTGTGTTCTTAATTTTGAAAATCTATTAAGTTCAGATTGAACTCCATTATTTTCCATCTCTGATTTCTCTTCCTATGAGGATCTAGAGGGAAAACCAATGGTACAGGGGTGATGTACATCACCCCGGCTTTCCAATTATATGAGGATCGCTTCATTTGGTTAATTTTTCCATACCTGCAACTTCCACCGGAGTTGATGAGTTTGCCGGAGAAGACGGTGGTGTACACCACCGTCTCTTTGCCAGTTTTGATCTGAGCCATTGATTATGATCTACAGTTTGATTCATGGCCATCAGATGTTATGACTTCTTTTAATTGTTTGTGTTGCTCAGTTGACTTGGACTCATGGTGCGCGCGCATTCCATTGCCATCAGATCCTCCACGTCATTTAATGAAAGGAGATCCAACGCGCCTGATTTTTTTCTATTTTTTTATTTATCCATTTTATTTTCTTAATTCCATTTTATTTCAAAAAATCATAACTCTTTCATTTTAATTCCAAAAAATATGGGACCAACTGCGTTATTTCTCTTTTTAATTCTAGTTTCTGAAAATGATTTTTAATATTTTTTATTTTTTCATTTGATATTTTTTGTGAATTTTATCTTTTCTGGTTATTTTTAATTCATTTTAAACAGTTTCCAATATTCAAAAAATACAAAAATATTTTCTTAACCTCTTTGAATGATGATGAATCTATGACAAATATTCTCATCAATTTATTAGTTGATTTGAGATTTATTTGAGATTTTAGTTCAATTAGGTTATTTTTATTTCATTTTTAATTGCTTAAAAATAGTTTCTGGTTTCTAAAAATGCTGAAATTTTTTGTCAAACTTTGTTTGACCTTGTTGAACTTATGATGATCCATTTGGACTTTTGAAAGTTGATTTGAAATGGATTTGAAGTTTGACCTTTAATTGTTTATTTTAATTCAAGTATTATTTTAATTTTGAAAAATACCAAAAATATTTTATTTGTTTCTTGACTTCTAAGTTTCATTTTGCTTCTGTTTACTATTGTTTGACCTTGATTCCATTTCTCTTTGGTCAATGTACTTTGCTTATTTCATTTGAAGTTTAATTCATGTACATTCTTATTCATCTTCTTCTTCATCTTTTTTTTTTCTTTTTGATCAATGAGTTAAAGATTGGTGGTTAGCCGTGACATATGGGAGGTTTAACCTTCCTTGATTCAAATCTAATTCATCTTGATCAAAGATCAAGTGAATGGATTTGCATTAAGGATAGGTTGCTTCTTGATGAAGCAAAAAACCTAAATCAATACAAGATCATTATTCTTTTCTTTTGGCATGGCAAGTTGTAGGAGCTTGGCTTACTAGTCAAGGTCTCTAACTTGTGTTTGTTCCCTATATTTTTATTGACCAATTTCAAATAGGTGTGACTACTACATTAGTCCACTTACGATTGCTTAACATGGCGCTAAATTGCCTTATGGCACACTAACACTAACTATTGATCATTGACTTTTAATACAAGTCATTTTATTCTTGTAATTTACTTTAATGCAAATTTAATATTCTTGTACATATAATTCATTTGCTTTTGCCCTTTGCTCACTTGAGCTCATGTTTATGATAATGCAATTTGCCTTTTGCTCACTTGAGCACATAATTGTGTATATACTATTGTGCTTGTTTTATTTTGATTGTGTGAAACCAAATGCAAATGGACAAAGGACTTAGATTTTAGGACCTTACCTAAGCTAATGGAGTTTGAAGAGCAACTAGGCCTCATGTCTTTAGAGTGCTTAAAATGTCAAAGAGCAACTAGGCCTCATGCCTTTAGAATGCTTAAAGCTTGAAGATGAACATTGAAAGGACCAAATTCTAAACTCCCTCTTGTCCATTCTTTATTTGTTTTGTGGAACTTTTTTATTTGTGTGTTCTTGTGCTAGGAATCCCAAACATTTGAGCCAAGTAGAAAAACCATTTTCATGAGCATCCAAAGTGAGAGATACAAAAGCCATTGGAAGATTCCTAGGAGCTTGATTTGTGTGCTTGATTGCTTGAGTTATTTGTCATTTGCTTGCTAATTCCAAAGGATGGGAGCTACTTGGATCATCACTATGATCTCAAGAAGGGAACTCCATTGTGGTTTTATTTCTCTTCCTTCATATTTGTATGTTTAAGACCTTAGCCATTCTTCTTCTTCCCTCCACTCTAACCCAAGCCAAACTTTTGTGCAAACATTAACATTTGTTTTCAAAATTAGAAACCTAAGCATTATGCTTTTGATTTCCCAACTTCTTTTCATAACACTTATTTTGAATTGAATCCTTAAGTCAACTTTGACCATACTTTGTAAATACTTTTCATTGGTAAATACAACTCACTCAATTGTTTTTGTGGTTTCAATGGCCACTTTTTACCAAAGCTTTTCATAAACATTAGCTATTAGGTTTGAGTTATCCTTGAGGTTGATATAATACTCACCTATATCCTTAGTGATGGACCATAAGACTTCCATGCTTATTATAGGTTTAACCCCTCACTAGCATGTTGAAGCTCTCCTCACATGGTGGATTTGTGGTTCTAGGTTGAGTTTTATCCCTTGGATAACAAAAGACTTTAAGGCTTTTGGACCAATCAATTCTCCAACTTCTTTTGAGATTTTTACCCCGAACTACGAGGTTTTGATCCTAATCTTTTTTAAGATGGTACGTAGGCAATGGGTTTATCCATTCGAACACAAAATTGTAAATAATTTGTACATTCTTCTCTCATCTCCCCAATCATGTTTGCACAAATAATTTTTCACAAATACCAACCTACCTTACAACAATTGTGAAAAGGGCTCCCTAAAAGTACCTAGGATGTTTTGGGTGCTTAAAACCTTCCCATTGCCTAACCAACCCCCTTACCCAGATCTCTGACATTTTTATTAGTTTCTGATTTGATAAAACTTCTCGGTTTTTGTTCGTTTTCTAACCTTTCCTTTGGATAAATATAAGTGGGGTGGCGACTCGAATTGTATGATTTACTTCTGATTTAGCCAATAAATCTAAAGGTAACGAATACCGCACTACAGATCCAACCGAACAGATGCAAATGTTTGTGAATGGTCTCAAAATAAAGACCAAACAGTTGATTGATACCGCAGCCGGTGGCTCCGCCAATTTTTCAACAGCCACCAGTATCAAGAAGATCATTGAAGTTATTGCTGCTAATGAGCACTTGGAGTTGTACGGTAGATGTCAAAGCAAACCAGAAGGAGTTATAGATTTAAAGCTAGGAACTAATAAAATCCGTATTGAAGATACTATAGCTGCTGAGGTTGAGAAGAAGCTCAAGGCGATGAACATAGGTACCCAACAGGTGGCACAGGTCCAACCGCTCCTACCGTCTGTTGTGAAATTTTTAATGGTCCACACCAAACTGTATACTATTTTGCAACTCCTCAACAAGTGGAGGAAATCAAATTTTTGAAGCAGAATAATCCTTATTCCAACACGTACAATCCGGGTTGGAAGAACTATCCCAACTTCTCATGGAAAGACCAAAAAGGAACCGCCCCTCAGCACGATCAATACCAAACTCAATATCAAAAATAACAGCAACAACAAGCCCCTAAGAAAGATGATTGGGAAATTTCCATTAAAAGAATGGCGGCTCATAATGTTCAATTTCAAGAAGAAACCCGGAACAATCAGAAAAACACCACAACATCCATAAAGAATCTTGAAGTCCAAATGGGTCAAATCGCTCAGCAATTAGCCTCGAGTTCTCAAGCACAAGGTGCTCTTCCTAGTGCGACTGTACAAATCCTATAGAGTATAATTATGTGAGTGTTGTGACAACAAGAAATGGTAAATCTGATGAAGTAGTCGAGGAGGTGGATGAAGAGGAAGATCAATTGATCGAAGTGGATCTTGAGATCAAAGAAAATGAAGCTGTAAGGGAAGAAGTGATAACACCAAAACCAGATGTAAAAGAAACAGTCATTGAGCCTAAGTCGGTTGTTAAACTTCCCTTTCCCACCAGAAACAAGAAAAAGGTACGACATGAGAAAAACTTTGAAAAACTCTTAGATTTGTTCAAGAAGCTTGAGATTAACATTCCACTATTGAAGGCACTTAAACAAATGCCTACTTATGCCAAGTTCATGAAGGACATCATCTAACAGAGGCGTATCGCCGACACCAATCCGATTATTCTAACCAAAACTTGTAGTGCTATTTTGCAGGGTATGAAGATTCCGATAAAGTAGAAAGATCGAGGAGCTGTCACCATCCCTTGTACTATTGGAGATAGGTCACTCAACAAAGCTCTTATTGATCTGGGAGCTAGTGTGAGTCTCGTGTCGTTATCCATTTACAAGAAGCTTGGTATAGGGGCTATGCAAGATACAAGGATGACACTCCAATTCGCTGATCATTCGGTCAAGAAACCGTATGGTATTGCTGAAGACGTTCTGGTGAAAATTTACAGGTTTGTATTTTCAGTGGATTTTGTAGTTCTAGAAATGATGGAAGATGAAGATATCCTTCTCATTCTTGGGAGACCCTTTTTAGGAACGGGAAGGTGCTTGATCAACATAGAAGAAGGGACCATGACGTTGAAGGTTTATGATGAGGAATTGAAGATCGCTGTTCGAAACAGCATGAGGTACAGGGATGATATTTGTATCAATCATACTATAGAGGTCCTGGATCAGGTGATGACGTATGATAGTCCTTTGAATGCACCACAGTCACCTTTTGAAAGAGTGTTGAGTTTGTCCATTTTCGATAGTGAAAAAGAAGTGGGACAACGGGGAATCTTAAGTGTTAGCCTTGTTAGACGCATAACCTCCGTGGAAAGGATCTCGACCGCACCGGTGGGAGGATCTACGTCTACCTCAATTTAGTGAGAAGGATGAATAGCCAAAGAAGGGAACAGAGTTGAAACAACTTCCTGAGAATCTTAAATATGTCTTTCTCGATTCTGAAGGAAAATGTCATGCTATCATAAACTCAAGCCTAAATAATATCCAAGAAGAAAAGCATATCGAAGTCCTAAAAAAATACAAAAATTCTATTGGATGGGCAATTGAAGATTTGAAAGGTATTAGCCCTACTGTGTACATGCGTAAAATTCTCATGGAAGAAGACCACAAACCGGTAGTCCAACCGCAGAGAAGACTCAACCTAGCAATGAAGGAGGTAGTTCAGAAAAAGGTGGTGAAGTTGTTAGATGCAGGTCTAATATATCCTATTTCTAACAGCCCTTGGGTGAGCCCGACGCATGTTGTCCCTAAGAAAGGGGGACCACCGTAATAAGGAATGAAAAAAATAAGTTAATTCCTACTCGGACAATTACCGGGTGGTGCGTTTGCATTGACTACAGAAGGTTGAACACATCAACTAGGAAGGACCACTTCCCATTTCCATTTATTAACCAGATGATGGAAAGGTTAGCCGGACATGATTACTACTGTTTTCTAGATGGATAGTTCGGGTATAATCAGATTGCAGTCGCTCCAGAAGACTAAGAAAAGACAGATTCACATGCCCGTATGGTGTATTTGCATACCGAAGAATGTCATTTGGGTTGTGTAATGCTCCAGCCACTTTCCAACGATGCATGACTTCCATCTTCGTCGACATGCTCGAAAAGCATATGAAAGTCTTCATAGATGACTTCTCGGTCTTTGGATCCTCATTTGATAATTGTTTAACTAATCTCTCTCTTATTTTAGACAGGTGCCATAAAACAAATTTAATTCTGAACTGGGAGAAATGTCACTTCATGGTGCGAGAAGGGATAGTATTGGGTCACAAAATTTCCTACAAGGGAATTGAAGTTGACCAAGCTAAAGTGGAAGTGATATATAAACTCCCACCTCTTGTTAATGAGAAGGGTATCAGGAGTTTCTTAGGACACGCAGGTTTTTACCGCAGGTTCATAAGAGATTTCTCAAAAATCACAAAATCATTGACCACTCTATTGGTTAAGGATAAGGCGTTTATGTTCGACAAAGAATGCACCATGGCCTTTAAGACATTGAAGAGCAAATTGATTTCAGCACCCATTGTTATTGCCCCAGATTGGTCTCTTCCGTTTGAGATCATGTGTGATGCTAGTGATATTGCTATGGGGGCAGTCATAGGACAACGAAGAGAGAAGTTATTACATGTCATTTACTATGCAAGTCATGTGTTGAACCCTGCACAGATGAACTATGCAACTACTGAGAAAGAGTTGTTGGTTGTGGTTTATGCATTTGACAAATTCAGGCAATATTTGTTGGGATCTAAGGTTGTCGTTTATACTGACCATGTCGCGTTGAAATATTTGTTTGCTAAACAAGACTCTAAGCTGAGGCTTCTCAGGTGGATCTTACTCCTCTAAGAATTTGATGTAGAGATCTGAGACAAAAGGGGGTGTGAAAACACAGTGGCGGCTCATTTATCCCGAATGTCACCAATTAAAGAAACAGAAGAAAAGAGACCGATAAAGGATAAGTTCGCTGATGAACACATCCTCATTGTTATCGATATCCCTTGGTTCACAAACTACGCGAATTATTTGGTGGGGGTGTAATCCCTAACGATTTTGATTCTAACAAAAAGAAAAAGTTTGTTCATGATTGCAGGTTTTACTTGTGTGATGACCCATTCCTATACAAGAGAGGAGTGGATGGGCTGGTCAGAAGATGCATCCCGGAAGAGGAACAAAGGGATATACTTAGAGCTTGTCATGACTCAGATTATGGAGGACACTTCAGTGGTGATAGAACAGCAGCTAAAGTCCTTCAGTCAGGTCTACATTAGCCCACACTGTTCAAAGATGCCCAAGACATCGTCAAAGAATGTGACAGATGTCAAAGAACGGGGAATATTTCTAAGAGAAATCAAATGCCGAAAAACGCTATGTTGGAGGTTGAATTGTTTGATGTCTGGGAAATAGACTTCATGGGGACATTTCCCCCGTCATTTGGGAAGAATTACATCTTGGTAGCAGTAGACTACGTGTCAAAGTGGTTGGAAGTGGTGGCATTTCCCACCAATGATTCTAAAGTGGTTGTGACCTTTCTGAAGAAAAATATATTTTTGAGATTTGCGGTGCCAAGAGCACTTCTCAGCGATGAAGGAACTCACTTTTTGAACAAACTAATGGAGAATATGCTGAAGAAATACAATGTTAAACACAAGATCGCCACTCTATATCATCCTCAAACGAGTGGCCAGGTCGAAGTGTCCAATAGGCAGATAAAGAAAATACTAGAAAAGACTATATGCGCATCTAGGAAAGATTGGGCAATAAAGTTAGAAGATGCACTATGGGCATACAGGACGGCATTCAAAACGCCCATAGATATGTCTCCTTATCAGTTAGTTTATGGTAAAGCTTGTCACTTGCCACTAGAGTTGGAGCATAAAGCGTTTTGGGCATCCAAATTATTAAATTATGATCTGGCCAAGGCGGGTGAATCTCAAACCCTTCAGCTTCACAAGTTAGAGGAGTTTCAGAATCAAGCATATGAGAATGCCAAACTCTACAAGGAGAAGACAAAGAAATGGTACGATCAGAAGATGCAGAAAAAGGAGTTTGTTGAGGGACAACTGGTGCTCTTGTTCAACTCCATATTCAAGCTCTTCCCAGGAAAGTTGAAATCCAGGTGGTCGGGTCCGTTTTTTATTCACAAAGTGTTTCCCCATGGAGCAATAGAACTTAAAAATCCAAGTAATGGGGATACATTTAAGGTGAGCGGACAAAGGTTGAAGCACTACTACAAGGGGAAGGAAAGTGGTCTGATCGATAATGTTCGTCTCCGAGGATGAGAGAGACGACCGTCGAGCCATGCGATGTTAAACGCGGCGCTTTGTGGGAGGCAACCCACGCCGATTATTTCTAATTATTTCAGTGTTTGGTGTGTTTCCAATTTTATTTATAGGTTCGCAGGTAAATCACATAGTGCAATAGAAAAGGTTTGAGTTAAACTCATAGAAGACAGTTGGATACAAGAGAACGGGAAAACAGAGAAAAAAATCAGCATATTTTGAAAAAAAACAGGGCCCTGACACGGGTGCCCGGGTCACCTGACACGGCCCGTGTCAGGCAAGGAGCTGAGGAAGAGGAATTTTCTAGTAGGCTGACACGGACGCCCGTGTCAGCTGACACAGCCCGTGTTAGCTCTACTGGAAGGGAAGTCAAAAACAGTGTCTGACACGGCCCGTGTCAGGCCCAACGACCATATTTTTTCAAATTTTGGATTTTGTGATTTCGTGGATCCCACCCGTATTTTCCACCACTTAAATTCATTCTACCTTAAATTAACCCATTAAATATGATTTTCTCACATTTTCTCTCCCATTTTTACCAAATCTTTCTCCTTCCTCCATTGTTCTTTAACATTCTCCATAACCTCACCACCAAAAAGCTCACAGCTTTGTCACTCTACTCCATCCAAATCTCTGACACCCTTCATAAAATTTGCTCAACTCTCCATCCTTTACAAGGCTACGGTAATCATTTTTCCTTTTTCTCTACTTTATTTTTGGGTCATAAATTTTTGTTACAGGAATCAATCATGTCGCTGAAGCGAACTTCTAAAGGGAAGCAAACTGAAACTGAACCATCCAGGCCTCAGAAACGGATCATCCGTCATCTGAATTCGCACGATATAATTTTCGATAACCTGGAGCACAAACGAAGGTACTATTCCCACGTTAAACGGAAGATAACACCGATAAGGTACTTATGCTTTGATACTCTATTTCAATTGGGTCTGTCGGAAGAATTAGATTGAATGTTACATGTCCTCGGCATGCTTGAATTTGTGCATTGTGAAGCATCTACCTATGAGGGCATCACTTTAGAATTCTTGAGCACCATTGAGTTCAAGTTAAAAAAAGGTTTGACATGTACAACGATGTACTTTGGAGGAACGATGACTTTCAGGTTATACAATGTCGACCACGAGTTGACAGTGGAACAGCTAGGTGAAATTCTGCGTCTACCCCTTTATGGCCCACGAGTCGTACCAGACAGTTTTGATGCTAAGACTTTCTGGTTGGCCATCACGGGACGATCAAATTATGTTGCTAAAGGGGCTAAAGCATTTGGTATTCAGAACCCCTGTTTCAGGTATGCCCAAAAGTTGTTGGTTTTCACACTTTTTGGTAGGGGTGATAGCGCAGGTGTAGCTACCCAGAGAGAGCTCTTCTTTTTGTTTGCCATGGCAAACCGAGTTGTTGTGCGTGTTGCAGCATTTGCAGCGGATTACCTAGGTCGAGTGGGGAAAGCAGCCCAAGGAGGGAGTTCCATAGGGGGCATAATCACACATATTGCCCACCATTACGGATATGACCCTGCTGCACTTAATGAGACACCGGTGGCAGGTAAGCATAAACTGGACATGAACGCATTGGTTCAGCAAGGTATGATATCATAAATTTCTGATTATTATGCTTTAATGAGTTCTGGTCAGTTTATTATGGCTCTTCCTGACCTTGCACGAATTAGCATTTCCAACACGGACAATTGGCTATATGAGAGTGTCATCCAAGATGATATGGATGAGCACAATGCTGACCTATTTGTTGCAGGTAACCCATAAGAGGAAGAGGTGCAGGAACAAGAGCAGTTTGTTGCTCCGCCAGAGGACACCATGCACCTAGGTGCTAGGTCGTCATATGTGATATCGGACCAATGGTCATGGATGCAGACAGAAATCGGTGATCTCCGAGCGGAGCAAACACGCCAAGGCCTAAAGCAAGTCCATCAAGGGACTCTTATGGAGGAGATACACGTGATGATGCAACAACTAATGTTGCAATTTCCACCACCGCAGTGAACCTATGTGAGTCCCTCTTTATCTTGGATTAAACATTGCGGGCAATGTTTGGTTCAAGTGTGTGTGTGTGTGTGTGGGGGGGGGGGGGTTATTAGTTGTTATTTTTGTTTTTAGTATTTTCAACATTTTATTATGTGTGTTTTAAATAATTAGTTGTGTGGTATTCTGCGTGTTACAGATAGAGGACATTCGTGCCGGATGAATAATGAGGCTTGGAGCGATTAGATGAAAGACACACTCTTCTACTTCCTCTTTTGGAAACCCCCGAAAGTTGATGCTATTGATATGAATAATCAGACGCGACTCTCTGTCACTAGACTTCTCAAGAATACTCTTAACCGAAGCGAAGACGAACCTACATCACACTGGGAGGTATCTTGGAATCCTGCAAGCTATACCAAACATGGTGAGGACTACAAAAAGCCAAACACTTGTCATCATGAGAGCTTTCCAGGTATGTCTCTATCTCTCTGGGTTTGCATAAGAGATGCTGGAATTTCATAACATACATGTACACACTGAGGCAATTTTTTTATTTTAACCCTGAGCCTTTCCAGCTAACCCGTCATTATTACCCTTCGTTCACCCCATTCGAGCCATATTTACTTTTGTTTGTCATTTAACCACTATAAATAACTGTAAGCCCAAACACTACCACACCTTGCTTAGACAAGTGTTGTTTACCCCAGATCTGTGGAAAATCCAAAGTTTGGGGTTTCACCAAAATTTTGGGACACCAATGAAAAGTAGATAGGTGCAGACAAATGAGCAAAGTATGAAACTTCAAAAAAAAAAGAAATTAAAAAAAAAAATGAGAAGTATCATGAAGAACTTATTTAGAAGAATTGAGGTTGGCAAAAAGCGTTCTCAAAGGAGTAATAAAAAGAAAAAAAATAAGAGCTAATGAATCCCAACAAGAACGGTGCCCAAAAGAAATACCTCCTGATTAAAAGATTGAACACAGTTACGAGGGTAGCAACACAGACTCTGAGCCTGAACCCATAGTATTCTCCCTTTTTGTTTTGATTCCCCACCTTACACCTTAGCCCCGCTACAACCCAAAAAGCCCTCGAATAGTGTGTGTTGTGTGTTTTTTGTTGTGAAGGTATTTGTGTTTCAAACCTAAGAGTTGACTTTGCATGCTCTATTTTTCTTGAGTACAAACACCTTGATCCCGAGAGATTTGGTGAGAGTGTAAACAGTTACAGGCCAAAAGATGCATCAATGTAAAAGTGTAACGAAAGTCGGAAGTCGGGAAAGAGTACAACAGTGAATAAAAAATGAATAGGGAATCGCGAAAGATCATAGTAGCATTGTGGATGCATAATTTAGGGGTGATCATCTTGATGTATCGAGCATAACATGAGGACAAGCAATGAGATAAGTTTGGGGTTGTGATCAGTCTCCAATTTTACTTATTTTTTGACACTCATTCGGCACCTTTTCACGAAGTCGGTAACACATTAGTCTACATGTTTTATCGTTCTTTTTAGTAAATTAGATATTTTGCATTGTTATTTCAAGTTGTTGATTATATTTAGTTTGCATCATTATACTTCATTTTATGTCTCTTTGTGATAGTTTTACTGGTTTCAGGTATAAGCAAGAATACCATAGGGATAGCCAAGCAAATCGGACGTTCCGGGCCCGTCATAAGTGAAAATTGGACAACACAGTAGGCCTGACACGGCCACCCGTGTTGCCCAACATGTCCCGTGTCAGGAGGGGAAAGCAAGGAGAAGAAAATAGGGAGCTGACACGACCCGTGTCAGCCTCCCTAGAGGTGCGTGTCAAGACAACTTTGCCAGACAGCCAACACGGCCTGTCATGTTGCCCAACACGGCCAGTGTTGGCTTGGACACCTCATTTTCCAATTTTTGCTATAATTTTGCACGGCTGATCTCGGAGGGAATTTTGGACTTTTGTTGCGTCAAATTAGTGATCAGGAACTATTTAGGGGATTTTTGAATATGGAGAAAGGGACTTTTCACGATAACAGATTAGAGACGATAAAGATTGAAGCGGTCAAAAGGGATGAAGAACGGAGATCCTTCAAGAGCGGATGCGATTGAAGATAAACGGAATTCCCATCCTTTTGTAATGTCTCATTTTTATTTTGTATCTTATTTGAATAATATGAGAGGCTAAACCCCCAAATGCCAGGGGGTGTCCCTGGATTGATCGTGTAATGACTCTGAAGTTATAATTTCCTTAATATATGATGTTTGTTGTTAATTTCACTGTGTAATTTGCGTAATGTTTTCTTTATTAGAAAAATCAAGATTGATGTACGGTTAACAATTAGCAGGATTGCAATTGTTAAGGTTTTTATACAGTGAAACCATAGTAGAGATCACCTAGGACTAGGGATACCCTATGGTTACCGGGTTATTCTTGTTAAATTGTAAATGCTTGGTTTCATCATAATCGCCTAAGGACTTAGAGGTTAGATTGAATGACCAAAGGTTTCCCTCTGAGGTCTTAGGGGGAAACATTCTTAAGATCCAGTCATTAAAACAATTTTCATTATTAAGGAGATATACACTCAAGGGTCATTACAAGAGATTTTCATACACTATCCTTGGCATATTATTATAAACTGAGAAAAGATTTATTTTGTTTTACTTTCTCTTACAATGACTTTTTACAAAACCCCAACGATTCGTTTTGTTCAATTGAGTAACAATTTACACGTATATTGCTGCGCAATCCTTGAGATCGATCTTTGGTAAACATCCCTATTATTTCTACATCGGCAAAAATAGTACACTTGCTATTTTCCCAATCACTCATATCTGTCAAAGCCATTTAAATCATCTATTTATTTTATTCGTAATTATTTTTATATAAATTAGCACAACAAATCCCAACTTTAGTTTTTGTTTGATCGAATGACAATTTGAACTCGTTATTGATACACAATCCTTGAGATCGATATTCGGGGAAACCTCCTCATTATTACTACAGAGGCTAAAATAGTACACTTTCTATTCTACCAATCAGTTCTTAACAAACTTGGGTTTTTGTGCAGAATAACTACAAATGTGTGCATAATTGAAACGAGAATGAGGTTTCGCTTTAGCCTTATTTTTAGAAGAAATTAAACCTTTAGCCATAACTCCATTTTGTTTCCCAAAAGGAACAAAATAGGACTGAAGAGTATTGGGCTTATCATCTTTTTCAGAATCAGATTTGTCATCAAAATCATAGCCAATACCCCTTGTTCCGTTTATGCTAACATTATAAATCACGGAAGCCATTAAGCTTCTATTCAGGCTTTTAGTAAGAAATTTCTTGAAAGATTTATCATATTTCCTTATGATATCACGAGAACCTGTAGAGGCTTTAGAAAGAATTTTCTTTTCAGGTTTGAGACTCTTGCATTGAGGCACAAAGTTGTTGTTTTTCAAAATAGATATTCATCACTCAAACTTGAAAACTCTTTCTGAAGCTTACAGTAAGCTTATGATTTAGATACATGAATCTTCTTCAGATCCTTGTATTTTCCTAGAAGATTCTGATATTTTTCCAGAACTTCTGATGAACTAGACTCAAGCTCAGAACGAGAAAGATTAGAAAATACCTCTTTAGAATCTACCGCGGATTTTGATTTTGGTTGAATCGTTTATGCAGGAGCTTCTGTGCAAGCCATCAGCTCCATGTTAGCCTGCTCTTCTTTAGAATTATCTTCTAAAGACTCTGAATCATCCCACATAGCCATCAGACCCTTCTTATTTCCTTTGAATTTCTTCTTAGGCCTTTCTTTCTTTAACTTGGTACATTCATTCTTGAAGTGGCTAGGCTGCTTGCACTTAAAGCACGTAGTTCCTTGCCAACTCCATCCTTCTTGGATGCATAAGTGGACTCATAATGACCACTTATCCTTCTTCGTCCTCTGAAATTTCCTTGCCTTTTCTTCTAAAGTTGATTAACACGTCTGGACAGAAGACATAATTCATCTTCTTCTTCTGATTCCTCTTCAGACCCTTCACCAGTTTCTGCTTGAAGAGCTTTTGTCTTCTGATATCTTCCTGAAGACTTCATAGCAACATATTTTCTCTTTCTCTTGGGCTCATCTTCCTCGAGCTCAATCTCATGACTTCTTAAAGAAATAACTAGTTTTGCAAGAGAGGTGTTGTTAAGATCCTTTGATAACTTCAGAGTTGTTACCATAGGTCTCCAACACTTAGGTAGACTTTTAATGATCTTTTTAATATGATCAGCAGTAGAATACCCTTTGTCCAAAACCTTAAGTCCTGCAACAAGAGTCTGAAACCTGGAGTATATCTTCTCAATGGTTTCCTCATCCTCCATCTTGAATGCTTCATATTTTTGAATTAAGGAAAGAGACTTGGTTTCTTTGACTTGTGCATTCCCTTCATGCATCATCTTCAGAGAATCAAATATAGATTTAGCAGTATCTTTGTTGGTGATTTTCTCATACTCAGTGTATGAGATAGAATTTAGCAAGATGGTTCTTGCTTTGTTATAATTCTTATAATCTTTCTTTTGTTGATATGTCATCACTCTTCTTTCAACTTTATTGCCACTTGCATCTACTGGGTATTCGTAGCCATCAACTAACATATCCCATAGATCAACAACGTAACCTAGAAAAAATCTCTTTATTCTATCCTTCAAATAGTCAAATATGTCTCCATCAAAAATAGGAGGTTTATCATTGTAATTATCTTTATCATTTGTTTAAGCAACTGGTGTTGGAAGGGCAACCATTGTGTTTCACACTAGATATTTATCTAATACTGTTAAGTGTTCGATATCTTATCAAGACTAGAACCTGAGCTTTGATGCCAATTGAAGGTGGGTAGAAACACAATAAAGGGGGGGTGAATTGGGTTTCTAAAAATAAAAGCTTTTTTTTAAAACCAACTCAATCAAACAATAATACGAATAAGAAAAATAACAAATTCATTTGTATATTGGTTCACTGTTAACGAAGCTACCTCCAGTCCACCCTACCAAGGTGGTTTTTCCTTCTCAACAAGGACTTAGTCCACTATAATCGAAATTGATTACAGACACCATAAAGACAAAATGTCTTTGTCTTCTTGAGTCTATCTAACTAAAACCTAGTCACTCAAACAACTTTGAGATTTACAAGTGTTTGTTTCCAAGTATTGCTTCTAAGAAAACATATTAACACAAGTTAAATACAATGTCTATCTTCACACAATAACGAGTAACGACTCTTATATGTTTACATAGACTATACACGGAAAATATACACTTTAGAAAATAGCGAGTGTATGAGCATAGTTCTTAGTGCAATGAATTAGCATGAGCAACTTCTTCCATTCTTCCATGACTCCTTTATATAGGAAGTTAAAAGATTCGTTGGAGGGTAGAGTTTGATTAGAAAATTGTAGTTATCTCTTTGTGTAATGTTTTTCATATAGGAGACAAAATGGTACAATAGTATTGTATATAGCCCACAAAATCAGCGTAATACGGGGAAGGGTGATCTTGTATTGTGTATTATTTTTCTGATGCAAAACATTTTAATCTTATCTTCTAATCTTCAGAGGCTTCTGATGAAATGATATTGAAGATCAAGAGACTAGTTTACAAAATCTTCAGAACTTATGTCTTCATAGTCTTGACATAGTTCCCCAGAACCTGGTCTTCAGAGCATTCAGATATTGTTCTTAAGAATCTTCACAACTTGAGCGCAGAATCTTGAAGGTCAAAAATCCTTCAAAGGCTCTTCAATCAAAGTCACAGTCAGAAGCTTTAGCATAAACTTTCATCAAAGCCATTGTCTAAGAGCTTTCTAGAACTTGACATCATCTTGTAAAGCACTTGTATCTCTTCAGAGTTAGAGTGTGTTGATTCTAGAATATGATGACGTCACGTGTCGATGCTTCAAAGTCAAACCCTGTTAGAAAAAGCTACACACTAGATAAAAATCATTAGTGTACAAATTTTTTTCTAAGAAACAATGCATTGTTTTCATCAAAACTAAAGGCCAGATGCAGAACCAAGTCTTGTTCTTACATTATTTTGGATCTTTTGAAGAAACCTTAGTTTTAGAATCTAGAACCCATTTTTTTTGTATTTTTACGGGTTTTTTATATATGTTAAAACTAATTTCTTATTATATAACTTTACTTTCTTTATCTGGTTTGCATGTCATTTTCTTTTATGCTTATGTGATTTTCTCTAAGCTACATTTTTCTGGGAAATATTATTTCTTATCTGATAAGTGTTAGAAGTAAGCCTTGCTTTCCTTGTGTTGTTCTTTGGATGAACTATTTTTGAATATTTCTTGGATGATTAAACGTGTTCAAATGAAACAACTGTTCAGATAAATCATTGCAAAAAGAAAAAAATCATTAATCATTTGGAAGACGTATAATATTTCTAGGGATTACATAAATTTTTCCGAATTAGAACAATATCCCATAGCTGCAAAAGAATCCTCATAGTCAAGAACTCGCTCCTCATTTCCCTCGCTTGAATCATATAAAAACATCCTTCTTGACACTCTTTTCTTCTTCTTCTTCATCATCTCTTATACTTCTTCTTGGGCTTCCTTACTCATAGGGAATCCCTTACAGCAGTTGACCAAGATGGTTGGGCCTCTTATGTGGTCTGTTGAAGGTGTTGTTCCTAAGTAACAGGTTTTTCCTCAACATTGAGCTCTGTTGGTATACTTCTCTTATCTTTATTTGATGGATAACTCATGTTGTTATGAAGATAAGAATAATTGTTGAAAAGATGAGAAGTAAGTCTATTAAGGTATGCTTTTATAGAGGAAGTTGAGTGACTTGTACGTTTCACATGGAAGCTGAAACATCTAATAATTAATGCCTTTAATGATTACTTCTGATGGTTGATATTCTTGAATGACATGTGGCCATCTTGAGAAATACAGAAATACTTCAACCATTATAGTTGTTTCTCTTTATTGGAAAGAGAAAATGTTGTTCTTGCTATGTGTTATCAGATCTAAATTTTTTCCACATATTTATTTTTATAAAAAAATTGTCTTATTCTATGATGACATGTCCTTTCTCATTTTTTGTTGATGACAAAAGGGGGAGAAATTTATGGGAATATTTAAGAGGATTAAAAAGTATTTTTTGAATTCTTTTAATTTACCTTAACCCTAATTCTTTTGATATTGCTTTCATCTGAACATTATTTCTTACAAAACGTAACCTATGGACTATTAGACTCAGAGGGAGCTTACCAACTTCAGACCCTGATGTTGTCAAGTTAGTTAAACTAACCAACCATTATTCTCAAATACATTTGTTTGTCATCATCAAAAAAGGGAGATTGCTTGAACAAGATTCTTCGTATCTCTTAGGTTTTGATGATAACAAAGTATTTAGATAACAAATGGATATACTAACATATGTTCAAATGTGTAGGATCACAAGCATAGAATTATTCCTGATTAAAAGCATATGTGGAAAAGCAATATAAGTCTGATTCTGATTGATTAGAATCTGATGGCTCTGAATCTGTTCATCATCCTCTAAAGGTTTAGACTATGGTCTTATGTTCTTGCATATGGTGACATCTTAGTCTCTAAAGGCTTGAAGAGCCTCTGATTCGTACATTGTACCAAAGTAGTCTAGTCTTGTTAAAGCCCCAAATTTTTGAACATAATCAACTAGGTTTTCATTTTGCAAGGCTCAAGGAATGTGATGTTACCTCTTTAGTATGTTCTACCTTTTGGTGCATACCTAGTACTTAGAAAGATGTTGTAAACAATGCTATCATTTAGTGGACAATGCTTCTAACAAGATACATTCTCCAACATCTCTCTTGGCATGCTTCTTCATTAAGTTTTCTCTTATGTTCAAACCCTCCAAGAACTCTTTCTCTACCTATATAAAAGGAAGCTGAAGTTTGAAGTAAGGTGTACAACAATGCAATACAATATCTTGAGCATAACTCTGAGCTTTCGTTTGTAACTCTTATTGCATAAGACTTAAAAATATACCAAGTCCTTAAGACTTAAAAGTGTTGACTTCTACTTCGTGTCGAAAGGTTATTATGTAATATTTTGATATTATAAACATTTTTGGAAGAGAGAGTGATCATAATCTTGTGGATTTGTTCTTGAAACTCATCCAAACCATTATTTCCATCGACTCCACTTACAACTTAGTCGAACAAATGGGTCAATATATAAAACATGTCAAAGCTTTTGGCTTAATCTTTTAGATAATTAGTGGAATCAACGTAGCTTTCACGATTGATTATTGTTTTGACATCACAAAGTTCAATCAAGATGAAACTTTATATATTCCAATAACATCTAGCCACCTAGGAAACACTTGTCTAGAGATGGGGGACTCGCCCCACATTGAAAAGGAAGCTTTCAGTTGAGGGACTCGCCCCAAGATGAGGGACTATTCTATCATTAATAAGGTCGCCTTCAGCTAAGGCACTCTCCCTACATTGAAAAGGCCATATTCACCTGAGGGACTCATCCTAAGCAGAGGTAGCCGCCTCTCATTAATATGTTTTCCTTCAGGTGAGGGACTCGCCCTAAGCTGAGGAACTTGTCACGCATCTTTCTATTTTGCATGATGTTTATTGCCGCTTGCATGTCGGTGTTATGAAACTTGGAGCTACCTTTTACTCCCCTAGTTGTTCGACCCGAAGTGCGATTTGGCCCTCGGATTGCCAATGACCTTGTATCAGACGGCGGTCAACTCCATAACTTCATTCTCTATGGTAGTATCATGGTTGGAAGAGGATGTTTATGATGATAAGATATCTGGCCAAAGTGGGTCAAGTTGATATTCGCGTGATTGTTTTCGCTTAACACATACTATATTAAGATTGCCTAGACTTGAGACTGGTCTAGATCTGAGTCGACACATTTTTATTCGTGAGCTTTGGTTGAGGTCAAAGTTCAAAGTTTTTGTTCGACCTTAATCCGAACTGAATCAGATCACTCGGAACTTGGTAGATTCGTTTATACCTATCAGTGTATCTTCACGATGGCTCGAGATCGACGTGAACGACATATCAGAATTGGTTCAAAGTTCGGTGGATCCAAACAATGCAAATATTAGATTTTAGATTCTCGAGACTTATATTTATTTTCCTGAGACATTTTCGGAGTTCATATCTAAGAATCAAACTTGGAATCATAGAAATTGTAGGAATCATAAGTCGATTTTCACATATGGCGCCACTGTTTCGTTGAGGAACCAGAAATGGTGATGACTACGGAAACTACATCGGAGCAAGCTTTTGATGTATTACGTCGAAGTGACGTCATGGATAGAAGGTTGCGATCAAGGTGTTTCTTGAACCAGAGAGATCGGTCTTGATACAATATTGTTAATCATATTATTTCATACCAATTAAGATCAATCATACTTCCAAAAGTTGGTAAAGTTGTATATCGAGAAGACTGTTAGCATGCATGGTATTCCGTTGAGCATTATGTCAGATAGAGATCCAAGTTTTACGTAGAGGTTTTGCCATAGTTTGCAAGAAGCGATGGGTACTAAGCTAAAGTTGAGTTCTACTTATCATCTGCAGACAGATGGTCATACCGAGAGGACTATTCAGTCTTTTGAGGATTTGCTAAGAGCGTGTGTTTTGGAGCAGGGAGGTAATTCGACAGTTACTTATCGTTGGTTGAGTTCACCTATAACAATAATTTCCATTTTAGCATTGAAATGGCATCGTTCGAAGCATTCTACGGTAGGAAGTATATGACACCTTTGTGTTGGTATGATTCTGGTGAGAGTGTCGTGTTTGGACCTGGGATAGTTCAGCAAACTACAGAGAAGATTAGGATGATCTAAGAGAAGATGAAAGTTCTGCGAAGTCGTCAGAAATGCTATCATGACAAGAGGAGGAAGACACTTGAGTTCCAAGAGGAAAATCATGTGTTCTTAAGAGTTATTCTGGTAACAAGGGTTGGTCATGTGTCGAAGTCTAAGAAACTTATGTTGTGTTTCATTGGTCTATTCCAGATTCTTCATAGAGTAGGAGAAGTTTCCTACCAAGTTGCGTTGCCACCATAACGTTCGAACCTTCATGATTTATTTCATGGGTCTCAGCTGAGGAAGTACATTCCGGATCCATCTCATGTGATCCAGTTGAATGATGTTCAAGTTAGAGAGAACTTTACCGTTGAGACTTTATCGTTGAGAATTGAGGATTGTGAAGTGAAAACCTTGCAAGGCAAGGATATCGCTTTAGTGAAAGTTGTGTAGGGGAGGTCCTTATGGTGTAAGCGTGATGTGGGAGTTCAAGAGTAGGATTAGAGAGTCTTATCTAGAGTTTTTCTCGTCAGGTAATTTTCGTGGGCGAAAATTATTTTAAGTGGGGGAGAGTTGTAACACCCCAATTTGAGTATTCACTTACTTTATTTATTTATTTAATTTAATTGAGTATTTTGTTTAAATAATTATTTTTTTAATATATGAAGTGTTTGGTCGGTGACATTATTGGTGGTGTTTTGTGTTAATTAATTTAGTTAGTGGGAATTAACTAAATTAATTAATAATTTAATTAGAATTTGATGAGAATTTATAGAGTTAGACTAATTATGGGAATTGTGAGAGTTTAGTGGTGAGAAGAGAAAGGTGGAGCTTTAGTTAGGCAAAAAATGAAATTTAGAGGAATTAAAACAAAATACTTTATATTCTTAAGTTAGACAAAAAAAATAGGTTTTTAGAGGTTATTTCTTCAGTACGTGAAAACTGTAACACCCTTCTAAACTACCCCAAATATTTAATAAAAACAACAAGTATATATATCAGAGTAAATACACAAAACAAGGGTGTCACATCTTCGAAAATAACATTTGTCATGCTCTTTTATTATATCAACCATAAAACATTTCAAAAATACGCAGCGGATAGAAATTATGTCAACCAATTAAAACGTATAACATATTACATGAAAAATAGTTCAACAACCGACAATAAACAATTAAAACATCCCGTCCCGATGTTACATCTATCAGAGCATGACCCACAACGGAGACTACACTAGACTCCAAGCACTAGCTTCTACTCACTCACTGCTCGTTACCTGAAAAATAGTTGTAAGGGTGAGTTCCTCAATCGATATAACAAACATTATAATTTATCATGTTATGTTAAGTAATTTAACACGTTTCATCACCCAAATCAGATTACACATTCAGTAACAGCACATCAACTTCAATATCATACTCAAAAACAACATAAAATGCAACTCAAATGAGACTCGACTCGTCATGCATGTGGTACCAATCGGAGTAAAACTCCCAACTTAGAATCATTGCCATTTTAGTGGGCATCAAGGCATAAGCCTTCAACTTTCAACTTAAAATTTTGCCAATCCAGGCCAACGTGGTGTGAGCAAAGCTCCGACTTAATGCATATGAATGTACATGGCATACACGACTTCAAACTTTCGACAACATAATAATAACAGCAACACAACAACGTTTTCAACAAAATCAACTTGAAATCAACTTTGGCTCATCAAGCCTACAACTCAGTATTTTCAACAACTTTAACACAACTTATCAACATATTTGTATCAACACTTCATAACATAAACTCAACAAAATTACTCATCAAAATCAACGATAATAGGTCAATCACCAATTATGTTCACAACATTAAAATATCAATTTTTCCAATTTCCAACAGTGTTAACCGGTTAACGCCCTGGGTTAACCGGTTAACGCAGGACAAAATACATTTTCTGGCAAAACGCAACAGTGTTAACCGGTTAACGCCCTGGGTTAACCGGTTAACGCAGGCAAAACAGCACATTTCCACAAAATATAACAGTGTTAACCGGTTAACGCCCTGGGTTAACCGGTTAACGCAGACAAAACAGCAGTTCCTGCGCTAACACAAGGCAGAATGCAGAGTTTCCGCATTTTCCGCCGTTGGAGGACTTCCGGACCTCCGATTCAATTTCCGTAAAAAGCTACACTATCGGGAAATCACGACACATACAATTATCGATTCAATTTCAGTTTTTCTACAACTTATTCATCACAATTTTCTCAGCATTCTAAATCCCAATTAGGGTCAATTCAACGGCTATCACTACCCATGACATGTTAATCTATAATACCCATTAAACGACGATAAACCCCCCTTACCTGAGTTAATCCGGCAAATCTTTGAGCTTCAAGCCTTTCCGTTCTTCAACCTCTGCTCTTGCTCTTCCTCTTTGCCCTTTTCCTCTTTCACGATCGCTTCTCTGCTTTTCACGTGAAAACTCTTTACCAACCAAAAACCCTTTATCCATATTCCAACTTATATATTTTCCACTAATTATTATTCCAAATAATATTAATAATAATAATAATTCAATAATTCAATTTATTTAATTAAATTATTAAATATATTATTAACTTAATTAAATAATCCTCTTATTTAATTCGGGGTGTTACAACTCTCCCCTACTAAAAGAGTTTTCGTCCTCGAAAACATACCTCAATCAAATAACTCTGGATAAGACTCTTTCATCTGACTCTCCAGTTCCCAAGTCACATTGCCACCTGCTGGTCCTCCCCAAGCTACCTTCACTAAGGCAATCTCTTTACCCCGCAACTGCTTCAACTCTCGATCCTCAATCCTCATAGGCGATATTTCAACAGTCAGGTTATCTCTCACCTGTACATCATCATGTACCTCCTCAACTGAGACACATGAAAAACCTCATGCAAATTCGCAAGCGACAGAGGTAAAGCGATACGATAGGCTACCTCTCCTATCCTCTCCAAAATCTGATAAGGACCAATAAATCGAGGTGTCAACTTCTTTGACTTCAAAGCTCGACCAACCCCAGTTATCGGAGTAACACGAAGAAACACGTGATCTCCCTCTCGGAACTCAAGTGATTTCCTTCTCTTATCATGATAACTCTTCTGACGACTCTGAGCAATTCTCATCTTCTCCTGAATTCACCACCTTGACCCTGATTCACCAGAGTCAACTTATCAACCAAAAGCACATCGGATTTCTGACCCTCTCTGATCTCATCCAGAATACCACTTGTTAACTTCAACATTCCCAATTTAACACTATTGTGAGTACTCTCACACACCAAACTCAAGTCTCTAAACTGCTCAATTAAATCCAATTCCTTAACCATTAGCATAGACATATGTAATGATTTCCGACTCAATGCATCAGCCACTACGTTTGCTTTACCCAGATGGTAATTCAAACCAAAGTCATAATCCTTCAGAAACTCTAACCATCTTCTCTGTCTCATATTCAGCTCTTTCTGGTCAAACAAATACTTTAAACTTTTAGGGTCACTGAAAACCTCAAATCTTGACCCGTACAAGTAATGCCTCCATAACTTCAGAACAAACACCACAGCTGCCAACTCTAAATCGTGCGTCGGGTAGTTCCTCTCATGAACCCTCAGTTGTCTTGAAGCATAAGCTATAACCTGCTTATTCTGCATCAACACGCCACCCAAACCCAACAATGAGACATCACAGTAAACTTCAAATGGTTCCGACGAACTCGGTAATATCAGAATAGGAGCAGTAGTCAACCTCCTCTTTAACTCTTGGAACCCTTCTTCACATTTTGAGTCCCAAACAAATGCTTGCCTCTTTCTGGTCAACATCGTCAACGGTAACGCCAACTTAGAAAATCCCTCAATGAACTTCCTATAATAACCAGCCAAACCAAGGAAACTTCGAATCTCAGCAACAGACTTCGGAGCTTCCCACTTAGATACCGCTTCTATCTTAGAAGGATCAACAGCAACACCACCTCTTGAAATCACATGACCAAGAAAACTAACCTCCTCTAACCAAAATTCACACTTGGATAGCTTAGCAAATAACTTCTTTTCTCGGAGAACTTCTAAAACCACTCTCAAATGTTCAGCATGCTCTTCTTCAGATTTCGAATACACCAAAATATCATCAATAAACACCACAACAAACTTGTCTAGGTACGGATGGAAAATCCTATTCATATACTCCATAAATACTCCAGGCGCATTAGTCACACCAAAAGGCATTACAGAATACTCATAATGTCCATACCTTGTTCTGAAAGCAGTCTTCTGAATATCCTCGGTTTTCACACGGATCTGATGATACCCAGATCTCAAATCTATTTTGCTGAACACACTTGCACCAACCAACTGATCCATCAAATCATCAATCCTCGGCAAAGGATACCGATTCTTGATCGTCACTTTATTCAGTTGTCTGTAGTCCACACACAACCTCATAGTACCTTCTTTCTTCTTAACCAATAGCACTGGTGCACCCCACGGTGACACACTCGGACGAATAAATTTCTTATCCAACAGATCTTCCAACTGACTCTTCAATTCAGTTAACTCAACAGCAGACATACGGTACGGAGCCATCGATATCGGTCTAGTACCAGGTACCAAATCAATCGAGAACTCCACTTCACGCTCTGGCGGTAATTCATTCACCTCTTCCGGAAACACATCAGGAAAATCACACACCACGGCTAGATCGCCAATCACCAGTTTATCTTTAGCCTCCAAAGTCGCTAACAGCATAAACAACTCTGCCCCATCAGCTACTTCTTCATTCACTTGCCTTGCTGATAGAAACAAACTCTTTCCCTCCTCAATCTCCGGAAAGACCACCGTCTTATCAAAACAATTGATAGAAACTCGGTTAAACACCAACCAGTTCATACCCAGAATAACATCAATCTGCACTAGTGGAAGACACACTAGGTCCATCCCAAATTCTCTACCAAAAATACTCAAAGGACAATTTAAACAAACCGAAGTAGTAGTCACTGAACCCTTCGCAGGAGTATCAATTACCATACTACCAAACATCTCAGATATCTCTAACTTAAGTTTCACAGCACAATCCAAAGATATAAAGGAATGAGTCGCACCTGTGTCAATAATAGCTACAAGAGGAAAGCCATTAATATAACACGTACCTCGGATAAGTCTGTCCTCACTGGAGGTTTGAGTTCCGGTCAATGCGAACACCTTCCCAGTTTGAGATTTCTTTGGCTTCTGACACTGACTTCCAATATGCCCTTCTTCGCCACAATTAAAACAAATCATTTCCTTGTGCTTGCAATCAACTATTGCATGACCAGTCTTACCACAACGAAAACACCTCTTTACTTCAGCAGTGCATACATTACTCTTATGACCAGCCTGACCACATTTGAAGCAAACTATACCAGCAGGAGCACCTCCCCTACTAGTTCTCTGAGCCGGAGCAGCTCCTTGTTTCCCTTTTTCCACTGGGGCATCATACGGCTTGCCACGATTTTGATGTTGCTTGCCCCTGCGGTCACTGACAATCTTGTAATGAGCATTATTGTCTTCTTCAAATATCCTACAGCTATCAACCAATTCAGTAAAAATGCGTATCTTCTGATACCCAACAGCCTTCTTAATTTCAGAGCGCAGTCCATTTTCAAACTTGATGCACTTTGAAAATTCAGCACCAGCACCAGTGTAATGAGGATAAAATTTGGACAGCTCCACAAATTTCGCAGCATAATCAGTGACAGACATGTTTCCTTGCTTCAGCTCAAGGAACTCAATTTCCTTCTTACCACGGACATCTTCCGGATAATACTTTCTCATGAATTCCCTACGGAATACATCCCAAGTAATGACTTCACCTGCCACGGTCAACCTCTCGTGATTCTCTAGCCACCAGTCATCAGCTTCGACTGCTAGCATGTGAGTACCATACCGAACCTTCTGAGCTGGAGTGCAATCCATAACACGGAAGATTCTCTCAATCTCTTTCAACCATCCCAATGCTGCATCTGGATCATGCTTCCCTTTAAACACCGGCGGATTCTCTCTCTGAAAAGTCGCCAAGCTACGTGATCCAGCATCACCACCAGCATTTGGCAAGTTCTGCACAGCTTGTGCCATCGCTTGCATTGCGGCAGCCATTGCAGCATCATTCCTTCCAGCCATTCCAACTTATCACCACAACACAACTTAAAAGTTAGATTAGTAACAATACACAATTGTTAGACAGTAACGACACGACAACTGGCCGGACAGACCGACCTGCTCTGATACCACTAATGTAACACCCTTCTAAACTACCCCAAATATTTAATAAAAACAACAAGTATATATATCAGAGTAAATACACAAAACAAGGGTGTCACATCTTCGAAAATAACATCTGTCATGCTCTTTTATTATATCAACCATAAAACATTTCAAAAATACGCAGCGGATAGAAATTATGTCAACCAATTAAAACGTATAACATATTACATGAAAAATAGTTCAACAACCGACAATAAACAATTAAAACATCCCGTCCCGATGTTACATCTATCAGAGCATGACCCACAACGGAGACTACACTAGACTCCAAGCACTAGCTTCTACTCACTCACTGCTCGTTACCTGAAAAATAGTTGTAAGGGTGAGTTCCTCAATCGATATAACAAACATTATAATTTATCATGTTATGTTAAGTAATTTAACACGTTTCATCACCCAAATCAGATTACACATTCAGTAACAGCACATCAACTTCAATATCATACTCAAAAACAACATAAAATGCAACTCAAATGAGACTCGACTCGTCATGCATGTGGTACCAATCGGAGTAAAACTCCCAACTTAGAATCATTGCCATTTTAGTGGGCATCAAGGCATAAGCCTTCAACTTTCAACTTAAAATTTTGCCAATCCAGGCCAACGTGGTGTGAGCAAAGCTCCGACTTAATGCATATGAATGTACATGGCATACACGACTTCAAACTTTCGACAACATAATAATAACAGCAACACAACAACGTTTTCAACAAAATCAACTTGAAATCAACTTTGGCTCATCAAGCCTACAACTCAGTATTTTCAACAACTTTAACACAACTTATCAACATATTTGTATCAACACTTCATAACATAAACTCAACAAAATTACTCATCAAAATCAACGATAATAGGTCAATCACCAATTATGTTCACAACATTAAAATATCAATTTTTCCAATTTCCAACAGTGTTAACCGGTTAACGCCCTGGGTTAACCGGTTAACGCAGGACAAAATACATTTTCTGGCAAAACGCAACAGTGTTAACCGGTTAACGCCCTGGGTTAACCGGTTAACGCAGGCAAAACAGCACATTTCCACAAAATATAACAGTGTTAACCGGTTAACGCCCTGGGTTAACCGGTTAACGCAGACAAAACAGCAGTTCCTGCGCTAACACAAGGCAGAATGCAGAGTTTCCGCATTTTCCGCCGTTGGAGGACTTCCGGACCTCCGATTCAATTTCCGTAAAAAGCTACACTATCGGGAAATCACGACACATACAATTATCGATTCAATTTCAGTTTTTCTACAACTTATTCATCACAATTTTCTCAGCATTCTAAATCCCAATTAGGGTCAATTCAACGGCTATCACTACCCATGACATGTTAATCTATAATACCCATTAAACGACGATAAACCCCCCTTACCTGAGTTAATCCGGCAAATCTTTGAGCTTCAAGCCTTTCCGTTCTTCAACCTCTGCTCTTGCTCTTCCTCTTTGCCCTTTTCCTCTTTCACGATCGCTTCTCTGCTTTTCACGTGAAAACTCTTTACCAACCAAAAACCCTTTATCCATATTCCAACTTATATATTTTCCACTAATTATTATTCCAAATAATATTAATAATAATAATAATTCAATAATTCAATTTATTTAATTAAATTATTAAATATATTATTAACTTAATTAAATAATCCTCTTATTTAATTCGGGGTGTTACAAAAACAAGGGAAAAGAGAGAGAAAACCTTGGAAGGAAGAGTGTTAGGGCTTAAGAGAAGAGAGTATTTGAAGGTTAATTTGCTGAATTTTTTTAAACTTTAAGGTAGGGGCGATTCTTCATCTATGAGTACTTAATTCATGAAAGGGTAGAGATATTTCCCTTAACCTCCAATAGGATTTTCTCCTTTTGATGATTGAGTTGTGTGATGAGAAATATGATTGTAATTTTGTTTATATGTCATGACTTACTTGCAATTTTGTGTACTGTAATTGGTGTGATTATTTTGTATGCTATGTGTTCATAATCATGAGTTTGGATGTAAATTCGGGGGTTTTAAAACATGATTAAATCTGAGTTTTGTGGTTGAATTAATGTAATAACATGTTAGATTAATAAGAATTAATATGCTATTATATTATAATCACGTGGGTATTGTTTATGGATGATTTAGAGGTGTTTGGGGTTGTTTTGAGTGAATTTCGTAGGTTATGCCATAGCAGGACGTGTTTCTACTTCTGTTAGCAGGGTGATGAGCATCACCCATATGACACCTTGGGCGTCATAGGCTGTGAAGTGCTGACGGGCGTAAGGCATCTAACGGGGAGATCATCATGGCCTTCGGATGGGCGTGGCTTTCCAGAATGTCACGAGTGTGACATGTTGGGTAATGGGCAGGATGACGGGCGTCATCCTGGTGACAGGTACTTGTCATCGACTCAGAATGTGTGTTCTGACTTGCTGAGTTAGGTTGTGACGATGGTTTTGTCTCAAGGTCGGAGGATTGGTTATTGTTTTGGTATATTTTGTTGAGAGTTAGTTGATTAATTAATTTATATAATTAGTTAAGTAATATTATTCATACATGTGAGTTATGTGTAATTATGAGTATGTGTAATAGACATGAAATTATGACGTGATGCTGATTTTTGTTGATGAGATGTATTTTTGAGAATTGAGTTACCATTTATATAATGAAAATTATAATTATGTACATTCAGAGAATAAATGTATTGCATTTGTGGTTGTTTAGTGTTTATGTATAGTCAGAGTGAGGCTATATTGCATTTTTGTACGATATTCATCATATGAGTCATTGATGTGAAAGAGACATGTTCGCTAGTTCAGAGTGGGGACTAGTGACTTGTCCCAAGCCTTGAGTGGGGGCTTGGAGCTCAGAGTGAGGGCTTAGGGTTCACATAGAATGAACCCGTTTTATATGAAGAACCAAAGGTTGAGTCGGTTCCGCATGCATATAGAGTTGAGTTGTGACCCCGATTCAGAGTGGGGACAATGATAAACATGATTCGAGTCATTGTTGTATTATATTACATAATTGTGATTTGATGATTGCGATGTGAGTGAGATGTGAATACATGATGTTGGTGTGTTTTCTGCTTGTGTGGATGAATTTATAGATGTGTGATTTATCTTGAATGTTTATGCACCGTTTATTATTTGAATATATTCTCACCCATTTAATATTGTTGCGTTTGTGCTCCTCTAGAGTACATATGATCAAGTACCTGAGTAGAAGTTTGAGGTTGAGAATAGTGTTGTGTCTCTTTAGTTGCTTGTCGTTGGAGTCTATAGTGGGAGTCTCTCTGATGTGTAACACAAGGGGAATAAGTTATCCTATATTTGTTTTGTTGCGTATCTTACTGTTTGATTTTAGTCTTCGATGAACCATTTTTCATACTAATAATGTTGTTGAGGCTTTTATGCCAAATATTTTTGTAATTTCACTACTTATTAAACGAGTTGTATTTCTTTATTATGTGTTTTCAAATTGGTTTAATGGTTGTGAGTAGCATCCTGATTTGTGAATATTCATGTTTTCTTCATGTTTTCTTATTTAGTTATCGAATTGGAAAATAGGATGTTACAAGAACCCTTTACGAAGGTATTTGTTTTTTGTAGATGTTTTTGCATATACCATTTTATATGAATCTAATTGTTATTAGTAGGGGTGAATATATCCAAACGGATTCAAATAAAAAATTACAAATTGATCAAAAAAATTAAATAAATATGTAAAAAAAAAACCTTTTGTTTTTTATTTTGTTAGGGTGTCATTTTTGTTAAAATCACATGGTTCAAGTGAATTTTTGAATGGATTTTTTAAACTGAATCAAACCATATTTATATATTTTAATATTTACTTATTTTTTATTAGTATGATATATTACATTAATTTATTATTCATTAATACTTATATTTTAAATGTTATTTATTAATTTAGTTTTATTTATTTATATTTATTATGTATTCGTTTGAATCACAATTTATCATTCTTATTTTTAATACTAATTTTAATGTATTAGATGCTATATATTACATCAAACCTCTTGGATTCAAATGTGAGTGGTTAAGTGACACATTGAGAAGAAAGGGAGGAGTTGTTGGGTATATAAGTCAGGCGACCCATATTCCCATTATCTTAAGGTTTTTGGTAGATATGAGGTGTCAATGTCTCTTAAAATCCTAAAAGTTTAGCTCGTTGACACGTTCAACGCTCATTGAACTCCAAAATAAGTGGTATTGTAGCCTATTTTGACTCGGTATGGAGAGTGGAAGTAGGATCTTAGTATGGACCAAGGTTGCTAATGGGATGGCTAACACTTGTGGAGGAGATTGTTAGATTCAAGTGAATGGCTAAGTCTCACATCGATTTGAAATGGATGAAATATTCGATATATAAGAGAGATGATCCATACTCCTATTGTCATTGAGTATATAACACAGACGACCCATATTCGCATTTTTTAAGGTGTACAATAGATATGAACGGTTAAAGTCTCTTGAATCCTGGACATTTAGGACATTGACACTTAATTTTGTTTGGATGTGAATAGAAAGAAGAATGAAAAAATGCATGGAAAAATAATGTTGAAGGAGTGAAAAGTGAGTAGAAAATGAATGAAAAATAAGATAATTTTTAAGTTGTTTGGTATGAGTGAAAGTGAATAGAGTGTGAGAGGAAAAAGAAGGAAATTTATTTCAAAATTACATAAACATGCATAAATAATGAGATATTATAAATTTTTTTGTCTTTTTCCACTTTATCACTCTTCCACTCAATTTTCTCTTTCTATTCTTGAGCGAAAACATTTTTAAGGTAGGTCTCAATAAAAATATTCTTCCCTTTCTCTATTTTGTTCAAACCAAACAATAAAAACATTTTGAATTTTGATCTTTTTTTTCTTGAACTTTCATTCCACCCTCTTCCACTACACCTAAACATATCATTAAAACTCTCTTCGGACTCTCCAACAAAATATATATATTTTTTTACTTTATAAAATTAATAAAGATATATAATTTATAGTTTTGAGTATCTAAAAACAGATCTAAAAATAAATATCATGAAAATTAATTCGAATTAGATTTTCTTAATCAATTTCTAAAATCGAATTGAATCATAAATAAATTACTTTTAAAATAAAGTTATTTTTTCCTCATAATCAATTCAAATCGTATCGGAAATACCCTACTTATGAAAATCCAAGTGTTACTTTTCTTTTATTATGTTTGTGTCCACTTTAATTTTTTATGTGACTGTATTTCCAAACTATAATAGTTGCATGTAGAGTCAATGCATAGTTATGTGTGTTTTTATTTTGGTCAATGAATTATCTTTTATTTTTGGTCAATAAATTATCTTTTATTTTGGTCAATGAATGCAGTATTAGAGTATCTTTTATTTTTCTTGTTAATGAATGCAGTATCTCTATACGGTGATATGCAAGTTAACTTGTTTTTCTTTTTTGTGATAAGAGATATAACATCATATATGTTAACTCTAAGCAAATTATCCAAATGGAGTTTTAATATAAAATTAAGTACCAATTAACTTTTTTGGGTGATCAAAACCAATCAACTCGTCTGTTAATTTGAATTTGGATGAATGAGTACTTGAGGCCATGTTGAGATTGATGGAATCGCAAAATTAATTTAGTTTTAAAATTATATGAAATATTTGAAGCCTGTGTAAAAAATATATAATCTCTCTTCTGCTCCCTGTTTTAATAAAAAAGTAATGTAAATAATAGAGACTTAAACAAAATACATTTTGACTTCTTCATAACTCATGAGCTGCGGTCTTTTTTTGGTAGTTTTATATTATATATTTTTTAAAAACTTATGTTTTTTATTTGATAGGATATTAATTTAGTTTGATATTAATTTATGAACAAAAAAATTTATTATAATAATTTGATATATTTTTATTTTTAATAAATTTTAAATTATTGATTAATTTACGATAATATATATAACATGAATTCAATTAGTTTTGTGTCAAATTTATGAGTTGAAACCACTTTGTTGAAATGATTCCCTTATTTTTGACTCAACTGTTTGATACGAGGGACGACCGGAGAACAGGGGTGGTGAAACGGGGATCCTCCCCATTCCGCCTACTCCACCTTAAGCCCGACAAAAAAAAGCAGAATGGAGAAGTCCGTCAAATAAAACTTATTGGTGTATAAGATGAAAAAGATAAAGATGAAGAAAAGAGAAGAGAGAGAATTGAAATAACAAACTTCCACTACTCTTCCAAAACGGTTACAACAAATGGTTACGCACTACTGCTCTATTGACAATACACTTGTTTATATACACAAACAATAATGTCACGTAGACAAAATATTAACCTACATTAACTAGGTTAAGCTTAACAACACCTATACTACTATTGAATATGGATTACTTCTAACACCATCCCTTAATTCATATTCAGCTAATCAAAACTAACAACACCAATTTCATCTCTCATGTGGAGAAATTGATCAGTCGTGATCGCTTTTGTCAGCACATCTGCAAGTTGCTTCTGAGTGCTACAGTGCGTAACTTCTAACACTTCATTTTGAACCTTACTTCTCAGAAAGTGATACTTAGTCTCAACATGCTTGATTCTCTCATGCATCACTTAGTTCTTGGCAATATTAATTGCGACTTGTTATCAATCATCAGTTTCAGAGGCTTGTTTATCTTGATCTTCAGATCCTACAGTAAATTCAGAAGTCAAACAGCTTGACAAACAGCCACAACACCTGTAATGTATTCAGCTTCACAGGTTGACAAAGCAACAATTGGTTGCTTCTTGGAGCACCAAGGAATAGGACCTCCTAGATACTTAAACAAATATCCAAAAGTACTTCTTCTGTCAACAACTTCAGAGTCCCCTTAATATGCCTCTGAATTAGATTTTTCACCAGAAAGAAACAAAACTCTATACTTCAGAGTCCCCTTAATATGCCTCAGAATTCTGACAACAACTTGCTAATGAGGTCTTTCGCTTTACTCATGAACCTGCTAACCATTCCAACTGCATAACAAATTTTAGGTCTGGTATTACACAAATACCTCAGAGAGCCAACCAATTGCTTGAAAGTTATAACATCTACATCATCACCTTCAGGATCAGAATCTAATTTGTGATTTGTTTCTGATAACGTGACAACAACCTTACAATTTAGTAGCTCAAATCTCTTCAGAAGCTCAAGTTCATACTTAAGCTGATGCAAAATGATATCCTTCTCAGAGTACATAGTCTTCATCCCTAGAAAATATACCATATTTCACATATCAGTCATCTCAAACTCATTCATCAACACTTTCTTGAACTTCATTATCTAATCTGAACAACTTTCTGCCAACAATATGTCATCAATATAGAGACACACTTGAATCATATTGCCTTCAAAAGTATGCTGAACATAAACTTCATACTCCATCTCACACTTTTCTAATCCTTGGAGCTTGAAAAATGAGTCATTTTTTATATTCCAAGCTTTAGGAGTTTGTTTCAGTCCATACAATGCTTTATGTAACATGTACACCATTTATTCCTGATTCTTTTTCATAAATCTCGGAGGTTATGGCACGTATACCTCTTCTTGTAACAAATCATTCATAAATGCATATTTCACATCTAAATACATTAGAGGCCAATTCCTGTTAGCAGCTATCGCAATCACCAGTCTGATTGTCTTGTGTCTTACTACAGGAGCTAATACCTCAAAGTAGTTTAACCCGGGTTTCTATAGAAAACCTCTTGCCACTATCCTTGCTTTGTGTTTATCAATTGATCTATCTGGCTTCAGTTTCACCTTGAAAACCCATATGACATTGATGGATTTCTTATCCTTTGGAAGCTTAGTCAACCCTTAAGTCTTGTTTCTTTCTATAGCCTCAAGTTCTTCTTTCGTGACCTTCAGCCACACTTTCTTCTTGAGAGCTTCTTCATCACTAACTGGTTCAGAGTCTAATAACATCGCACACTAAATGACTTCTTCTTGGGAGTCTATTTCAGTATCTTGTAGCATGTCAAACTCTGCTAATCTTCTTGGAATGTTTATGATTCTTTATGGCCTCTGAACTTGTTCATAATCTTCTTCGGACGCTGGAACAATATCATATGTTGGAACCCTAGAAGTACCACCTTCAGAGGCATGACCACCTTCAGATTCTAGAATATTCCCAGAGTATGGATCTCCACCAGAATCTGAATCACCATCAAAATCTGGATTAGAATCAGATTTACCTTCAGAGTCATACTCACCTTCAGAGTCACTCTCAGACTCAGACTCATCTTCAGGAAATCCCTTTCAGAAGAAGATTCTCCTTTAGAGTCATCTTTTGATTCAGACTCATCTTCAGAACCTTCGAATTCTGAAGTATCTTCAGAAGTTAACTCATCATAGTTGGATTGAGACCTGTTACAATCCCACGCTTATGATTCCTTCACAATGACGTCTTTGATGACTACAACCTTGTTAGTGATATGACAATAGAGCTAATAGACACATGTTTTGTGGTACCCTACAAGTAACTTAACTTTGATTTTGACATCCAACTTCCTTTTCTTAGCATCTAGAACATGTTTGTAACAAACAGAACCAAACACCTTCAGATGGCTCACACTTTGCTTATCTTCATTCCACTTATTATAAAGAAACAATTTCCTTCAACTTTTTGGTTGGACACCTATTGAGCATATATGTTGTAGTGGCAATAACTTCTCCCCACAAGGTGTGAGACAATTTTTTCTCCTTCAGCATGCTCCTTGTCATATCAAGAAAAATTCGATTTCTTCTTTCAACAAGACCATTGTGTTGAGAAGTCTACGGAGCAGTCACCTCATGCTCAATTCCATTCTCCTCACGGAACTTTCTGAACTTTGTAGAGTTATACTCATCTCCACCATCAGTTCTGAAAATTTTCAGCTTTTGACCACTCTATTTTTCAGCCTTGATTCTGAATTTCTTAAATTCAACAAATACCTCGTGTTTGAACTTTATAAGGGATACCCACGTCCTCCTTTTGAACGCATCAATAAATGACACAAAGTATTTATTCCATCCAAGTGAAGATACTGGAAATGGTCCACAGACATCAGAATGCATAACACCCATATCATGTTTTGCTCTTTGAGGCATTTCAGATGCAAATGGAAGTCTTGGTTGCTTCGCTCTCATGCACACATTGCATGACTTCTCAGGATTCTTAATTGTAGGAATTCCATGTACCAACTTCTTTGAATTTAGATTCCATAAGCTTCTGAAGTTCAGATGTCAAAAAATTTTGTGCCACAACTCACTTTCCTTCACAACACTTGTTGCACTAAGGCATTCAGAGTCTACAGTTTTAACATTTACTTTTGCATGTTTTATTCCTTCCATGTTCTGACTTCATAATCAGCTTCTGTTTACAGTCATACAACTTCAAAAGATTTTCTTTCATGGTAACTGAAAATCCTTTCTCAATTAATTGACTTACACTCATTATATTGCTTTTCATGTCAGGAACATACCATACGTTCTGAATCAATGTAGTTTTAGCATTATTCATATCTACTCTGACATTTCCCATTCCTTCAACATTCAGATACTTATCATCAACACATCTGATCTTGGTCCTCTTACTAGAGTCAAACACAACCAGACATTTATTATTTCTAGTAAGGTGATTTGAACAACTAATGTCCAGATACCACCAGTCTTCCAAAGACGCACTATCAAACGCATTATCTCCTCTGGTTATGTTTGCTTCTTCTGACTTCCTTTCCTTGTTTGACCGACAATCAGCAGCGAAATAGCCAAACTTCTTACAACAGTAGCACTGAACTTTCCTCTTGTCATGCTTCTCCTTCCCCTTTTGAGCACTCTTATGCCTTTCAGAAGTTGAGATTTATGACTTTTGAACACCATTAGATTTCTTCCTGGCTTCTGACCAAGTCTGCTTCTGATATTTCTTACCAGAAGCTGCTTTCTAAGCCTGTTGCTCTACCTTCATTTCAGAGTTTCTTTCAGTTAGACGCAACTATTGTGCCTCTAGACTACTTTGCATCTCTTTAATTCTCATGGTGCTAAGATTCTTAGAATCTTCAATTGCTACAATAATGTAATCAAACTGGGGAGTAAGAGATCTAGGTACCTTCTCATTCTTTAGAGAGAGTTTCTCCACACCATTTCATCTCATTTATAATCAGAATCACTCTAGAGATGTAGTCAGGTGCCTTCTCATTGTTCTTCATGTTGAAATTCTCACACTGCTTACGTAGAGACTAAAGCTTCACCTTCTTCACCGATGCATCACCGTCGTAGCACCGTACCAATGTGTCCCACGCAGTCTTCGCTGTCATCGAATCATGGATTTTCTTAAACATGTTCGCACACATTGAGAAATGTAGAACAACACCTTCTGATCCTTCTTCCTCAGATCACGCTGAGCATTCTTCTACGCATCCGTTGCATTCTTCGGAAGTGCAACCAGAACGTAACTGTCGTTAACGAGATCAAGAACATCTTGAGCGCCAAATAACACACGCATTTAATCATCCATCGATTCTAGTTCTTGCGATCGAACACCAGAAGCTTAGTACTCAGATTACCGTTTCCGTTCATCTTCAACCTTGTGCAATTCACTTAGACCACACTAAACACTAATGTTTCCCAATCCCGCAGAATTAAGAAATGTGATTTTGTTACGATTCCGATAAAAAATTCAACACGAATTCAAGAAACAAAATCAATCACACAATGCATCACCATTCACTCGTGTTTCCTTGTGGATATGAACCAGAGCTCTAGATACCAATTATTGGTGCACAAGATGAAGAGGATGAAGAAGAGAGAAGAGAGAAGAGAGATAATTGAAATAACAAACTTCCACTACTCTTCTAAAATGGTTACACACTACTGCTCTATTGACAACTACACTTGTTTATATACACAAATAATAATGTCACGTAGAAAAAAATGCTAACCTACACTAGCTAGGTTAAGTTTCACAACTTAATTCTACTACTGAATATGGATTAAATTCTAACAAAATTGAGCTTAAAAATCTAATTCACCCCGTAAAAGTGACGTGTTAGCGGGCAACGGCTTGCTCGCCTATTTTTTTATATATTTTTTTTTATAAATTAAAAGTCTTTTTTCTTACATTTCAATTAAAAAGCATCAAACCAACAATTAGAAAACATAAAATGGCAACTAAAAAACTAGAACCATCAAGAAATTTCATCTAAAGTAGAAACGTTAACAAGAGTTCCAAAACTATAGTTCAAGTATTAATCTTCAATCAATCAAAATAAATATTTTGAGTGTTTGATATATAGACTGATCGATTCGCGAACCAATTACACCTTTTTTCTGTAGGCTTAAGACGAGATGACTTGAACGGGTAGGCGGACACAAATCTCAACTCAACCCGCAATTTTTTGGCAGGTGCGTGGGTCGGTCAGTCAAGCCACAACCATTTTTGTCTACTCTACTGAAGAGTGTGTAAGATGATAGTGTGATGTTTTTGTAATTTAATATATATATATATATATATATATATATATATATATATATATATATATATATATATATATATATATATATATATATATATATATATATATATATATTATAGTGAAATGCTAGTTTTTAAATATTTTATCTATTCGTTATAAATATTTTAAAATTTGAAAAAAAATTAATATGGAATTATTTTAATAAATTTTATAAAAATTATTTTACAAAATATGTTCATAAAATGTTATATAACTTTAACTGTATTGAAATATTCAATAATTAATATATTCATAATCAATTTTTTAGTTTAGAAAAATAATTTTGAAATAATTTCTATTATACAGTGAAAAACCTCTCACGTGTCACTCTTGTATTGGACAGTAACAATTGGGGTTGATGACCTTTGACTTTAAGATCGATTTTAATGTGGGAAACAAGTTTAAGATTCAAAAGCTATCGATTTCAGTCTTACTGTGAAATATTATAATAATGTATTCTTTTAATTAATCGCATGCGAAAAGCATACCTTTTTTTTTCTCTCTTACGACCCAAGAATTATATTGTTATTATATTCTTGATAACGCGTGCACATGCAGACATTACAGGACTGACAATATGATATATATTTGGGGACAGGATTGCATATTTTTCCTGTTTCATACTTTAGTGCCTTTAATCTAATAACATCATACATAAATGAATAAAATAATCTATTGAATAAGAGATGATGAATTAGTAGAAAAAACACACACAAAGTTATCAAAGACACCGAAGCCAAAGTAGCTTATCCCCACCCATATATTTGAGATCAATATTAGAAAATATCTATCATGTACAATATTTTGATCATAGGAATTTGTTATCACATCAATATATTTTTTACTACCCTCTAGGTATAAAATCTTTTAACTTTTTTTTCTTCTTTTATAAGTGGATCAAGACTATAAGATCGATACGCAAAAATATCTAGAATAATTAAGTCTATTTCAAGTTTGTATAAGATCAATAAAAACTCGAATGTGGAGAATATGAAATTTGTAATTTGTAGTGAAGAGGATTTATTTTTGTTTTGTTATTTTTTCGAATTCGAAATTAGGATTTTATAGATCAAATAATGTTGTTTCACAATATTGCAACACTTGGTAAAACACATTTCAACAATGGTTTTTTATTAAGTCTTGTAACTTTTCGCCTACTATAACATTCTCAGGTGTTGCCTATTTTGATTGCTTACTGCAACACTTCACATAACGTTGCCTATTTTCAAATTAAAAAAATAAACTTCCTACTACAACTTCACAAAGCATTGTCTTTTCCGAATTAAAAACCAAACTGCCTACTGCTACACTTCACAAGCATTTCCTATTTCTGAATTCAATAAATAAACTTCACTTGCATATTTTCATATCATTTTGGAACATACCCATGGTTATTAATTATTGTTATTAACTACAACAATCTCCAATTTGTTCTAATAATGAAAAGATCAATTTCAAAAAAGAAAATAAAGAATGATAGTATAATTGAATATCTTTCGATTTGAACTTATCCTTAGTAAATATAACACAAAGTCTAATCAAAATTTTAGGTCGAAATTTTTTGAACTTACTAATATAGTTAAATTAGGTTGTCGCGTAGTTGGAACTTTTACTCAAGGAGTTTTAATCTCATACCTCTCGAGGTAGTCTTTACTAAATATTTGGCCAGTGATTTAGTAAATGGATTAGCTACATTATAACTTGAACATATATATGTGAGTGAAATGATTTCATCCTAAATCAATTTTCTCACGAAGGAATGTATAACCCTTTCCATTTTACACTTTATTGTGTGTTCTAACTAAAGTGACTTGACTATCACACATGTATCAACACCTTTAAAGCATTGTTTTTAGCCAATGAAATTTCCAAGAAAAAGGTCCCTCAACCTTTCAACTTCTTGACCAATAGAAGCAAGATCCACGAACTTTGATTACATTGTCAAGAGAGTGATACACGTTTTTTTCTTGTCTTCCAAGAAATTCCACCCTTAACTAGTGTAAATATTCATCTAGTTATAAATTTATGATCTCCGACACTCGATATCCAACTCGTATCAGTATACCCTTATAATATGGCAACAGACCTACCATAATGAAGGCCAAAATTGTTATTTTTCAAAAGATAATTGAAATTCTTTTTTATGGCCTTCCAATGCTCACCATTTGGATTGCTAGTAAATCTACTCATTTTACTAACTGCAAATGCTATGTCAGGTTTGATACATTGCATCAAATACATTAGACAATTAAATGCACTTGCATATTCCAATTGAGCCACAACTCTTTCATCTTTATTTTCAATTTTGACACTATGATCAAATGGAGTACTCACTTCCTTGAAATGTAAGTGTTTGAACTTATCAAGTACTTTCTCAACACAATGTGTTTCACTAAGTTCGTAACCCTCACTATTTCGCTTTACTTTTATCCTTAAAATAATGTAAATTAGTCCAAGATCTTCCATCTTGAATGTGGAAGTTGGAAACCTCTTTATTTCTAAAACTCCATTTATCTCGTTGCCAATGATCAACATGTCATCATTACAGAGACAAAGGAATATCACAATGTTCTCACACAACTTTGTGTACAAATAGTTATCATAAGAATTAGGAACAAATCCTTTTGAAAATAGTATGAGTTGAAAATTGAATCATGAAGCATTGCAATAATTTACACACATTATGATGTGTAACATTAGTATTCAAATACTACCTTATGGTAGTCGATTATCAGTTTTTCTAGAAGTCAAGTTTTGCAAATTTTATACTTGCTATTCGAATACAACATATTGGAAGTCGAATACCTCATTGCTTTCAGCCTTTAAAATGTATTTTAATGGCAAGTATTCATGTATGATTGTAAGACCCCAATTTTGACTCTAAGATCCCTCATGTCATCTCATCATATGCATTAGCATTGGGATCACACCTTGGCATCCTCCTTACCCCTCATTCATTAGGTTTGTATTAGGAGAGATCACCAAGCACCATTTGATTGTATCATATTTTTTGTTTTATCATTTACTAACTAAAATACCAAAAATATGTCTTTGTATTGTCTAACTCTTTTACAGGTAGTGCACATGCTCACCTTTGATCTATCAAGCTCATACTAGGATTTAAGGCCCTCATTGTTAGGAGCTCAATCAAGATTGGTTTACTACGGCTCTAAGAATCATATATGGATCCCCATGTTCTTCACATGTTATTTTTATCAAGAATTCATCAAGAGTTTGGAGTTGGTTTGCCTTGGAAACCCTAATTCATCTGGGTATCTTGTGTGACTTCTTCAACAAGTTTCTTCACCAATTGATCAAATATTTCAAAGGATACTTATAACTTCATAATCTTATACATATATGATCCTCCATGAGTCCTAAAAGTCAAGATAATTGCAAGCTATCAAGTTGGTTCATGGTGGTTGACTAGAGGAAGTCAACTGATCAAAACTAGGGTTCCCTAGACCCTATCTCCTACAAATTTTATCCTATGAAAATGATTCCAAGAGAAATGTTACTCCAAATGACATTCGAAACAACTTTCATGTTGAGGTCTAGAGCTAGTTTTCCTTGGAAAGTCATTATTTATGTTCAAAGATTATAGGTCATTTTGTCTAAACCCTAATTTGGAGGTCAACTTCCCAAGACCATAACTTGCTCAATTTTTATGATATGAAATCCATTAAAGTTTCACAATCAAATTAAATATGTATATTTCAACTTTTATGTTTCGAGGAAGAGCAAATTTAACTTTTATATGCATGTGATATGAGGATACATTATAGGTCATTTTGGACCAAGGTCATTGAACAAGTGATTTTCCTCAACTTCAAAAATACATAACTCCTTCATATTAAATCCAAATGAGGTCAGATTTGTGACCATTTTAAGGACTTTGAGATAAATACAACTTTGGTGAAGGAACTTTTCTCATTTGAAGCTCATATAAAAGTTAGCCAAGGTGGAATAAGTGAACATATGGCTTGACACTTAGAAAAATGTTTGATATGTTTGATTTTCCCAACTTCTACCTCAAAATTCATTATGATCCAAGATTCAAATGAAAAAGTGTTCAATATGAAAGTTGTTACTCTTGATCTAACCTTTCAAAAAAGTCCAAATTCATCCCATTTGGACAAGGTATGGGTGACTTACGCATGGCTGAAACGTGGATGACCATTTGGCACAATTAAGCTTGAAACTTTCATATACAAATGCATGGCTTTCCAACATGACTTCAACAATGTTTGTATTCAATTATGGATTAGAAGAAGTGATTACATGGGCCTATCACACGCCCATGTGTAGCGGGGTATTCGTTACCATTGGAGATATTGACTAAATCCAAGGTAAATCATACAAAGTCGAGTCGCCACCACACTTCTATTTATCCAAAGGAATGGTTAGAAAGCGAACAGAAACCTAAAAGTTTTATCGAATCAAAAACTAGTAAAAATGTCAGAGATCTGGGTAAGGGGGTTGGTTATGCAATGGGAAGGTGTTAGGCACCCAAAGCATCCTAGGTACTCCTAGGGAGCCCTTTTCACATTTGTTGTAAGGTTGTTGTTTTTTTTTGTGAAAATTTATTTGTGAAAACATGATTGAAGGGATGAGAAAAGAATATACAAATTTATTTACATTTTATGTTTGAATGGATGAACCCATTGCCTACGTACCATCTTAAAAAAGATTAGGATCAAAACCTCGTAGTTCGGGGTAAAAAAATTCAAAAAAAAGTTGGTGAATTGATTGGTCCAAAAACCTTAAGGTCTTTTGTTATCAAAGGGAGAAAACTCAACCTAAAATCACAAATCCACCATGTGAGGATAGCTTCAACATGCTAGTGAGGGGTTAACCCTATAATAAGCATGGAAGACTCATTGTCCATCACTAAGGATAAAGGTGAGTATTATATCTACCTCAAGGATACCTCAAACCTAATAGCTAATGGTTATAAAAAAAAGGTTTGATTAAGAAGGTGGCCATTGAAACCACAAAAGGTATTTGAATGAGTTATATTTACCAATTAAAAGTATTTACAAAAATATGGTTAAAGTGGATTAAAAGGTTCAATTCAAAATAAGTGTTATAAAAAATAAGTTTTGAAAATCAAAAGCATAAGGCTTAGGTTTCTAATGTTGAAAACAAAAGTTATTGTTTGCACAAAAAGTTTTGGCTTGGGTTAGAATGGGGAAAAAAAGAAGGGTTAAATTCCTAAACATACAAGAGATAAGGAAAAGAAAATAAAACCACATCAGGAGTTCCCCTCTTGAGATCATATTTATGATCCAAGTAGCTCCCATCCTTTGGAATAAGCAGTCACAAACAAATATCTCAAGCCATTAAGCACAGGTAATCGGAATAAACCTCCAGGGGGTATCTGATAACATGAAATAATATCACACTTTTGGACTCGATTTAATTAAATTATATTATTATTTGTTTCGATTTATTTTATATTATTCGATATTACTTGGTATTTTCCTTCTATTTATTTCAGGTAACACTATTTGAAGCATACGTGGAAAAAGAAAGAAATGGGGTGCAAAAAGAGGATGAAAAGCATTTCTCTAGAGCCCAACCCACAAAGAAGCGCTGAGACCCTGTGACGACTGCCACACAAGGTGTGACGAGCGTCACGTCCCCCTGCTAAGTGTTACGAGCGTAACACGTGATGTGACGAGCGTCACACCCCCATTCCTATATTTTTGGGTTTGACGCATAACAGAAGCACGTTCACCCTGCTTCTTCGCTTGACCAGTAGACTCGTTGAAACTTACTGAATGGACTATGGAAGAAACGGTTACAAAATGGATTGATATCACGCTCAATTTTCCAGTTTTCGGCACCGCATTATTTTTACTGTTTTTCTTATTTTCAAGCACTCTACTTTCCTAGCAATTTTTATTTCCTTTTCCAGTCAATTTTAAAGCATTCAATTAATTTTCTCACAATAGTTTCTACACCGAAAACTATTGTGCAATTTTTACTGGATCTAATCTTACGTTAGATCATAGTATTTTATTCCTTTGTTTTTATTTTCTTGTCCGATCGAAGATTGTAAGAACAAATCCAACCGGTTTGTGGTGGAGAGTTCAAGCATCGAAGCTAGGAATAATCAAGACTTCTATTAATTTTGCAGGTTCTTTAATTTTATTGTTTAAATTTATATATGCTCTGCACTGCTATTTATTTATACTGTCTGTCTGATATGGTTGTATGTAAGCATAATTATTGTTTAGGCTTGTTTAGCATGTCTGGCTAAATAAACTTAGATATCGGTATGTAGAGTAAGCGGAATGAAGGAATCAAAACTAAGTTGGTTTAATTTTGTTTAAAAACATAATCACTCTTTTTATGGTCTCAATTTACAAAGTTAGTACCAAGGTTTTTGTACGAGAGTAAAAGACATAAAGAAGTTAAAATCAATAGAACGACGGTTTGAGCTTTTAACTGGACAGTGTAAATTGGACATTAATTTTAAATCAGGGAGAAAGCAATTTTTAGAGTTAATTAAATTCTAATCATTTTCAAAAAGTATTTTTAAAGGTTAAATGTGAGGACGAGAGTTAAGCATTTAAGTTTAATTATATAATCTAAGTCAACAGAGCGAGAGTTTGAGACAAGGGTGTTTAAATGGTTAGCATTTTCTTAAAAAGAGTTTCTATAGATTCTATTGTTTTCAAAAAGTGATTTTGGACTTAACTAATTAGTGACAGCGCACGTTAATATAAAGTCATAGTCTATTCGACAGAGCGAGAGTTTGAGAAAAGGCTTTTAAATCAATAGTGTCTACTGAAAAGATTTACTTTAAAACTACGAAACCAACGAAGATTTGATTCCCTAATTACGACGAACTGCATACCGATATCCGCTTATTTGATATTTAATCTAGATCTTATTTTAGTTTTATTTTTCCCCCTAATCAACAAAGTATCATCCGCCTTAGCTTTACGAAGTAACCTTAGAAAACGGTATATCGATTCATAAGTCCCTGTGGGATCGATATCTTTTATTACTACGCGATTAGACTGTGCACTTGCAGTTAATACCCCAATAGACTCATAAAGTCGCGATCAGTATCCCACAAATAAAGTGGAACACCAGGCCATCTCTGCAAGAGTCATGTGAGCCCTCACAAAAAAACTCAACAAACAGGTTAGAGAAACAAGATAGGGTAATCAAGAGTTACCCCCAAATCAAAATGTAACCACATGAATCATGCCATTAAAATTCACAAAAAAGCTCACAAAAAGCAACCAAGGGCAAGAGGCCTAAACCTCTTGTCAAACACATACATTAAAAGGGTATCAAAAAATTTCAGGTTGAAAGTATAAAGTAGTGGAAATAGGGCATACGTGATTGGGGAGGATCGATTGAAATTGAGTTGCACCTGTGAGGTTTGCAGAGCAATCTGAGGGTTTATATGAGAGGGAATTGGTTCTTTGCCGATGAGTTCCCTTCAACCTCTGGAGGTTGCTCTGAACTCTGTTAGCTCTTCTCTCACTTTCTTTCTCCTGCCAGGGTAATAGGAATGGCATGTCCTTTTGTTTCACTGAAACTCTGAATTTATAACCTGGTTTTTGTAGACCTGTGGGCTCAAATGAGAGAGGCCCAAGTCCAAATTTTTTTTTGTTTTATTTTATTTATTTATTTGTTTATTTATTTTTTATTTTTTTATTTTTTTTAGTAAACAAAAGTAAGAGAAACAATGATGTATAATTCAAGCATGCTTGGTGATCTCAAACCAATCACAAGGAGTCCCACCCAAAGGCAAAGGGAACCAAGATGCTCATGATCCTTGAGGCTATGCAAATGCAATGTTATGATGCCATGAGGGATCTTATGGTCAAAATTTGGGTCTTACAGATGCCCCTATTTAAGGTCATTCTAGCCGGAGAAGAGAAGGTTAAAATCTTCGTCTCGACGAGGTAGAATGGGCTTAAATAATAACAAAGAGACAAATTTTGGTCCCTAAGAGACCTCATGATGCAGATGTATGTATGCAAATAGTACGAACTCTGTGGGGGATATGTGTCCACAAAGAAGAAAAGACATCCGGAGAAACTGACAATCCATATGAGAAATACACTCAATGGGACAAAGACTCTGGGGACTCTTATGGGGATAGGAGAGGGAATAAAATGCATGAGCAGGTCACGACTCAACGCTTGGGGAACAGAATTCCAAAGGGAAAATATCCAATGGAAAGACCCGAGCTGACTCAAAGGTGCATGTATTGGGGAATATGCCAATACAGCAAAAACTATCCACCACGGACACTTCGGATAAAAATCCGGATGAAAACAATCCACTAAGGGACTTCGCTGGGGATGCCTAAAAGGACACTCCTGGGGAAGCAGCGGGACGAGGTATTACCGGTTACTGGGTAATAAGCTCAAGGAGACATGTGATCTGATCGCGGGTATGAGGGTGAGATACAACATGCTCGGGAAGAATGAATATCTAAGACCGGTATAAGGGTGAGAGATATCAATCAACCAAATCATCTAAGGAAGACCTAAAAAGGTATATCTCAACTCAGGAAAATATGACTCCACAGAGGATAAAAAGTCATAATAGGGAGCAGAGAGGAGGGAACACCAGGGATGCCGGTTACTAGGCATATAATAGGTGACCAACTAAGGCGTGAATTGGGGAATATTCCGAAAACACTCATCATCCAAAAGAGGGCTAAAAGCAAACTCGATGATAGGATGGATATTCGACTCCGTAAAGAGGTACGAATCTTACTCGACTGGGGAAGAACAAAAGGCTTCGACCAAATAGTGCATGAGATATACTATCTATTACCGTCAGAACGTAGATAATATACTCGCATGGACGATTATCCACAACCGGTTACTGGGTTAATAAAGGATAAATCGACCGAAAAGAAAAGGCATCGGGATACCGAAACTAGGTATATAATGATGACCAATCAAGGCGTGAATTGGGGAATATTCCCAAAACACTCATCATCCAAAAAGAGGGCAAAAAGCAAACTCGATTATGGGATGGACATTCGACTCCGAAAAGGGGGTACGAATCTTACTCAACTGGGGAAGAACAAAAGGCTTCGACCAAAGAGTGCATGAGATATACTATCTATTACCGTCAGAACGTAGATAATATACTCGCATGGACGATTATCCACAACCGGTTACTGGGTTAATAAAGGATAAATCGACCGAAAAGAAAAGGCATTGGGATACCGAAATTAGGCATATAATGATGACCAATTCAGGGGAGGAACAATCGTTACTAACAACAACAAGATAGACGAGAGATGACCCGCTGGGGATAAATTGCATAATTAGAGCAATCATCCAAGAGATATATCACCGGTTACTGGGTGGTATATTAAAAAATTAAGGAATGCCAATATCGAATTTTGTATAAAGATAACCAACAAGGAGGGAATTACATCTACCGGTATGAGGGTAGAGAACCACAAAAGAGAGTACCCGTCATCGGTTAGGATGAACAACAATCAAGGTTTAACTCTGCACGGGGACAAAATGGGGTTTACAACTACCGGTTACTGGGTAGTAGACCACAGAAATATGACTTACAACTACCGGTATGAGGGTAGAGAACCACAGACTCCGCCGGGATGATAATTACTAATTATTGAGCGATTATTCATTTACCACGGGGAAACAGGAAAAGAGTCTCAAGAGACCGATCTAGGATCAAACTAGATAGGCACACCAAATCAAGACTTGTCCCGGTGAGGATATAACTTAATGGGGAAAACCATCCCAGTATATGTGTTGGGAAGGAACAAAAACAATCAACATCCACGAGGATATAACCCGGTGGGGAATATGGAAGAAAGGATAGATGCTTTCTGCTTATGGAGCTGACTCTATATGGAGAGATCAGACACACACATCTGCTCGGGGAAGTATATCACCCAATAGCAGGAGACAACAAACAACGGTATATGGCAAAGAATGCAACATGAATATCTGAATGTTATAATTATGCATGAATATGCGTGGTTTATGTATGATGTATGTTGACAAACAGACATATTTAACACAACCAGGTCCAGGAATCAACCACCCGGTACTACATCTCAAGAGAGAAAGCCAGGTTCACCGGAGAGTATCCAATCTGCTGGGGATCAGAGATACCAGGAAGCAAAGAACTCTGCAGGGGATGAATCATCAATCATTCCAGCTGGGGATGAGAGTTATCACAGACAAGGTCCACCACACCAACAACTCTACTGGGGAATCTATCCGAGGAGATAAAGGATTTATCGGGATCAACCACCAAATACCGCTCTTGCCCAAAGAGATCCAAGCTGCTGAGGAAGAAAGATTGCTACTCTGCTGAAGGGAAGAGAGGTGACTCTCAACAAGCAATCCACTTGGTAGGATAAACCACAAAAGGTTCCGGAGGGATGAGATTAGTCATGCTAGGAATATGGACAAAAATCTTACCCTGTTGGGGATTGTACCACCCTTGGGAGAGCACTGAGGATCTCCTAAGTATCCTTTCGTCATTGTGAATGTTCACTTTGTTTAAAAACAAATTATAAAAAATTTGATCGTTTAAAACAATGATATTTTCTTAATCAAAACATGCAAAACATTTGTTGAATAGAAACAGATAAGAGTGCCAATAATTGGATAAAAGGCTCAAATTTATTTGATAGAATGGTAGTCTGCGAATGGCAAGACTCCATAGATCTTTACAAATTTGAAATTAGTGATATATATTGGAAAAGGGCTACATTGAACATAATGACCATTTCTCCACCAATTCTGAATCCGATGTATTTGAAGTTTTGGCTGATAATGAGCAAGGATCTCTGACGGACGACAGTTGTAGAACAAAGTCTTGTCAGGATGCAGTTACTTGCCAAATCCCTATTTTTTGTCTAGATTGCCCCAGGATGAGGTACTCAATCTAGCGGGATACATATATCATTATTATATTTTTTTTTGTCTCTAACTTTTGCATGGATCGCCCTTTCGGGTTTTCAATCCACCGAGACGCTCATTTTTGCCTAAGCCGCCCTTTCGGGTTTTCAACTTAGCGAGCTATTCAGTTTTTATTTTTTTAGGCGAAGTATTTCTTGACTGCATCTGAATTCACAGGACGAGTGAAATCCTCCCCATCCATAGTTGTAAGTATCAAAGCACCGCCTGAAAAGGCTCTCTTAACAACATACGGACCCTCACAGTTCGGAGTCCACTTGCCCCTGGAATCGGGCGCGAAAGACAAAACTTTCTTGAGCACAAGGTCACCTTCTCGGAACACACGAGGCTTGACCTTCTTATCAAAAGCTTTCTTCATTCTCTGCTGATATAACTGACCGTGGCACATGGCAGTCAATCTCTTCTCTTCAATCAAATTCAGCTGGTCATAACGACTCTGAACCCATTCAGCATCAGTCAACTTGGCTTCCATCAAGACCCTCATTGACGGGATCTCCACCTCTACTGGGAGTACAACCTCCGATCTTGATTTAGCGATCATATCGTCAACGTACACCTCAATCTCCTTGTGCATCATGTCATGGAACAAGGTAGTCATAGCTCGTTGATACGTGGCTCCGGCGTTCTTCAAACCGAAGGGCATCACTCGATAACAGAATGTTCCCCAAGGTGTGACGAATGTTGTCTTCTCCATATCCTCGGGTGCCATTTTAATCTGATTATATCCGGAAAATCCATCCATAAACGAGAAGACTTTGAATTTAGTTGTATTATCTACCAACATATCAATATGTGGTAGAGGGAAATCATCTTTCGGACTAACTTTATTCAAGTCTCTATAGTCCACACACATCCGTACTTTTCCATCTTTCTTAGGCACGGTCACAATATTGGCCATCCATTGAGGATATGTAGAAGTCACCAGAAACCCCGCATCGATTTGCTTCTGAACTTCCTCTTTGATCTTCACTGCCATATCAGGATGAGTTCTTCTGAGCTTCTACTTTACAGGCACACACTCAGGCTTTAAAGGTAGGAAATGTTGCACAATATCAGTATCTAGACCGGGCATGTCTTCATATGACCAGGAAAAGACGTCAACATATTCTCGTAGTAACTTAATCAACCCCTTCTTAATAGATTCTTCCAGAAGTGCCCCAATCTTTACCTCTCGCACACAATCTTCAGACCCCAAGTTGACTGTTTCCAGATTCTCAAGATGCGGCTGAATGATCTTCTCTTCATGCTCAAGTAGCCGGGTGATCTCATCAGGAATCTCTTCAACATCATCTTCCTCTGCCTCAAATACAGGGAATTCAAAATTGGGAGATGATGTTAGGTCATTATGTTCAATGGGTTTAGAAATCAACCTGCATAATGATTTTTGGATATGAAAAGCTTTAGAATTCAAACAAGGCAAATCATTATGCAGATGAAAAGATTGATTTTATTCTTATTTAGGGTTTTATGTGATCACCAATTTCATGCAAAAAGCGAAAAGGGAAAATAAATGGAAAAACAAACATTTAACATGAATTTATTGAATGAAAATATCATTGTGTTTATGCGCCAACAATGTCATCACTCCTCCTTTTGGCATGGGAGAAGGGTTTTTAAACAAAGTGATCATTACGTTGACTTATGGACAACTGTTGGAATATCCACAGTGACCCAATTGTTGCAGACCCCTCCAGGGATGATGAAATTGCCAGAATCCTTTGTATCTTCTTCTAAGACGGCAGCAGCCTCCTCATCTAGACCAGTGTGGATAAAACCTCCACTCTTGAATAAACCTTGCTTGTTGAAAGTACCAGAAGAAAAACCTATGCCAGCCCGGGATTCGTTGTCTTCTAACTCAATCATTTTTCCTAAACCAGTGGTTGCACCATGCTCAATGGCCAACTTTGCATCTTTGTAGGAAGCAAATGAAGGAGTTCTCTTCTCAATAGGCTCATCTATAGATAAAGCTTGGAAAGGAGTTCCAATTTCAACCTCAGCATCTATATAAGAGAAGGAAGACAAAAGGCTAACCAGGAGAGCCCTTTCTCCCCCTACCACCACCAGCTTCTTGTTCTTCACAAATTTCAATTTCTGGTGTAGGGTGGACGTCACGGCGCCTGCCCCCTGAATCCATGGTCTGCCTAAGAGACAACTATACGATGGGTGAATGTCCATAACCTGGAAGGTAATCTGGAAATCACTTGGTCCGATCTTGATTGGGAGATCAACTTCCCCAATCACAGTTTTGCGAGACCCATCGAAAGCCTTCACAACTACTCCACTCTTCCTCATGGGAGGCCCTTGATATGATAGCTTTGAGAGAGTGGACTTTGGCAATACGTTTAATGATGACCCAGTGTCCACCAGTACATTGGACATGGCGTCGTCTCTACAATTCATAGATATGTGTAAAGCCAAGTTGTGGTCTCTTCCCTCCTCAGGGAGATCAGAGTCACAAAAGCTCAGGTTGTTACAAGCAGTAATATTTGCAACAATGCTATCGAATTGCTCCAAAGTGACATCGTGATCCACATATGCCACATCCAACACCTTTTGCAGAGCCTCTCGGTGTGGTTCTGAATTTTAGAGTAAGGATAACATAAATATTTTGGATGGCGTTTGTAGAAGTTGGTCTACGACATTGTACTCACTTTTCTTGATGAGCCTCAGTATCTCGTCACAGTCTTCTTTCACATTGCCACTCGGGCCAACAGAAGTAGGAGTTTTCAGTACGGAGGAGGGCTTAACAGCAAGTGCCAGATTCGGAGAATTCACAGCGTTCCCAATCGGGCGTTCAACAAAATCAGCATTAATTTGAGGCTTCAGCGTCGCTGAAAACACACGGCCACTACGGGTCAAACCGCTAACATCGGAAATATTCACAACAGAAGAAAAGGGCAAGGACACCTCTTTCCCATTCTCTACTGCTACGACGTTGTAGCGATAGGGAACTGCTTTTTCAGAAGAGTAAGGCATAGGACCAGCAGGCTTAATGATCAGAGCGGGAGAAGCCTTCTGCTTGCTACCATTGTACTTGATGATAACAGGCTCGGGTATCCGGAACACTGGGGAGATCACATTGACCTCAGGCTCATTTTCATCAACACTCCTGTTTTGAAGGATCTCAATGACTCCTTCGTCCAGCATTTCCTGAACATCCTTGCGCACCTGGCAACAACCCAATCGGTTAACAGAGCAGACTCGACATCTATCATGGTCATGCTCGTAATGACTATAGTCACATAGCAAACGATGCATCTGGACCAGAGATTGTCGGATATGACTGACATACTTGACTTTGTATTTGCCAGGGCACCCCTGGACCATGTTAACAGATTTCCCATGCTCGGGCAATGGGTTCTTCTTCACATTAGGACCTACGTCCTCAAAACATAAAATACCACACCTCACAAGGTCTTGAACCTTGGTCTTCAAAGGGTAACAATTCTCCACGTCGTGACCGGGAGCACCAGAATGGTAAACACAATGTAACTCGGGCTTATACCACCATTAGGGGTTAGCAGGTATAGCCGGTGGGTCTCTCGGAGTAATCAACTTCCTTTCTATCAAAGAGGGATATAACTCTGCGTACGTCATAGGAATAGGATCGAAGGTGACCCTTTTCCTCTCGTAACTTGTATTGGTCTGATTACTGTTTCGAGGCTGGTAGGCCTGCTGTTACGGACGGAGCTGTTGTTGCTGATATTGTTGATTGTCTCTGAAAACAGGTGTTATATGAGCCACCTGGTGCTGGTTACCGGCGGGACGCTCGGTCTTCCTCATCACAGAGGGTCTTCTTGGTCTCTCATGGGAGGTCACAGCATGTGCCTCTCCATCTTTCTTCTTTGCAAACGCCCCATAACGTTTGGCAGAAGAGCCTTCTTCTCTGGTTAACCGTCCTTCACGGACCCCTTCTTCTAGACGCGTCCCCATATTTATCATCTCGGTGAAGTCAGAAGGAGCGCTAGCAATCATCCGCTCATAATAAAAAGAACTTAAAGTCTTCAAAAAGATCTTAGTCATCTCTTTCTCTTCTAGCGGAGGCACGATCTGTGCTGCCACCTCTCGCCACCTCTGGGCATACTCCTTAAATGTTTCTTTATCCTTTTGGGACATGGCTCTCAATTAATCTCTATCGAGGGCCATATCCACGTTGTACTTGTACTGCTTGACGAAGGCCTCGCCAAGATCATTGAAGGATCAGATGTTCACGCTGTTTAAACCCATGTACCAACGCAAAGCGGCACCGGACAGACTGTCCTGAAAGTAGTGGATGAGTAGTTGGTCATTATTGGTTTGAGTTGACATCTTCCTGGCATACATGACCAGGTGGCTGAGAGGACAAGTATTTCCTTTGTACTTTTCAAAGTCAGGGACCTTGAATTTCACAGGGATCTTCACATTTGGAACCAAGCAGAGTTCGGCAGCAGACTTGCCGAAAAGATCCTTCCCTCTGAGAGTTTTCAGTTTCTTGCGAAGCTCAAGAAACTGATCGTTCATAGCATCCATCTTCTCATAAACATCTGGACCCTCAGACGACTCAGAATGATAGATGGTGTCGTCTACCCTGGGCAAAGTATGCACGACAGGAGGAGGAACAGCAAGGACCGGGCTAGATGCCGACATAGAAGCAAAGGCTGGAACAAGACCCTCAGGCATGAAATTGGGAGGCATCCCCCACGGGAACCCGGTTGGCATGGCTGTTGGAACAAAGTGCGTACTGGCGGCGGGCACAGTTGAGGAGATAATCTCGAACATAACCATCCTCTGGGGAGGAGTTGAGGGTGTCGGAGAAGACTGGCTCTGGGCAGCCGTGAGTGACTCCATTAGGGCAGTCAATCTGGCCACTTCCTCTTTCAGCTCACGGTTCTCTTGCTCTAAGTGATCCATCAGTCTTAAAATGTTGGCTCTAGTGTAGTACCGGTGAGTCAGCTTGTCTTCAAAATAAATGAAGGACACAGAGTTAGACCACAGGGCAAGGGACCGGAAACAAAATCTGCTTATGCATATGATGCATGCAATGCTTGTGCATATGATTTGTTTTTTATTTCAAAGGAACTTTAGAGTTTTATTTGCAAATTCTGGAAATATTAAGCATTTTATCACATATGGAAATATCTCATCAAATAATATAAGGGAAAAGAAGTGCAGCGTTGTTAATCATATACAAGAGAAAAGGAAAATAATCATCCTATGGATCCCTAGAAACAATCATCTAAAGCTCGGGACACAGGAAGATAAGATGCGCGAAGCCTCTTCACCTCCCTCTCGTAGGCTGCCTTCATATCGGCCTTCTCTTTGGCGAGTCGATCATACCTCCCCTTCCAGAACTTAGAAGACTGAGGAAGTAGAGAAGTCCATACATCATCAGGGTCATCAATAACCTGATGCTCAAGAAACTCAATCAACGCATCCTTCTCCTTAATCTGCTGAAGCAACTCTTCACGTTCACGGATCCAGGCACGTGAACGGTCTTCGTCTCTCAACTCCTCTACTCCTTGATTAGGGAGGGTTGAAGGCCCAGCCATAATCATAGGTGTAGGTCTCGGATACTCGTAAGGCATGAGATACTCAGACGCCCTCTTCCTAACCCAAACAGTGTAAGGCTCCAAAGCGATGCAATTCTTAGGACCCAACTCTTTCCTTCCTTTCCTATGAATCTTGCGCCAAGCGCGGACCATCCTAGCTTTCAAGCCTTGGGGATCTTTACCATCCTGAAAGAATACACCCTCTAACAGAATGTTATTGGGTTTATCCTTTAGGGGGAACCCAAGCTGCCGACGTGCCAAAACAGGATTGTAGTTAATCCCACCACATGTACCAAGAAGAGATACATTGGAGAATTCGCCACAAGAGTCAATAATCTGCACACCATCATACACACGGTTATACCAAGAGATACCATTATTAGTGAGAGACATAAGTCTCGTGGACCACCGTAGACATTCCTTGTTCTCCTTGAAAGCGACCGTCTGAGGTAAGTGAGAAATAAACCACTTATACAACAGAGGCAAACAACACACAATGGCGCCACCACCCTTTGCATTCCTCATATGCAAAGAGAAGTAGGTATCGCCCAACAGAGTCGGAACGGGATTAAGAGTAGAGAAAATCCTAATAGCGTTCACACCCACAAACTTGTCGATGTTGGGGAATAATACTAGCCCATAGATGAGAAGTACAAATATGGCCTCAAAGGCATCCTCACTCATGGCCTTCCCATACATAGTAGCTTGAGCAATGAGGAACTCAGAAGGGAGACCTTGAATTCCACCTTTGGTAGTCATATGAGCACTAACCAGAGATTCATCTATGTGCAACATGTCTGCTATCTCTTGTGAAGTAGGAATACTCTCCAAGCCACTGAACGGCACCTGATCCAGAATATGTATACCCACAAGATAAGCATACTCCTCTAGTGTAGGCAAAAGCTGAAAATCCGGAAACGTGAAGCAACGGTACAAAGGATCGTAAAATTGCACCAATACACTCATCAATCCTTCATCCACCTGAGTAGTCAGAAGAGGAAGAAGCTTCCCAAAACGAGCCTTGAAACCCAAAGGATCTAATACATAGGATGTCAGATTCCTTAACTCTTTCAAGTCTGGTTGTCTGAAACTGTACTTCTTTGTATTCCTTCTTTGTCTTTCCATGTCTGAAAATTTTGCAAATAGACCTCTTAAGTTCCTTGAAAATTTTCTTAATATTTTGATGATATGAATGCAACAATCACACTCAAGGGTCAAGAAAAGCACACCAAACAAAGGTCATGGGATGGATCATGTTATCCTTAATATCAACCATCCATTTTGGTGGATTATGGTTTACACCTTATCAACACCCAAGTTCCATTGATATTAAGGATTCATGAACGGATAAACCATGAATCAAGGGTTTGTTGTAAGTCACGAGCATGGAGTTTAGGTTAAGAACCACCCAAAAGGGAGTGTACTAAGGTTTAAACCTGCCAAACATGTTTTACAAGAGGTTCCCATAGTCATCATCCCATCTTTTGGATATTATCAGAGAAACGACTACTCGTATTCCAAAAATATTCTCAAGAGAGACTCTTATGAGTGTAGTATCGCGTAACAATCGTATCAAATCTTACACTTGAACGACCTTCACACTACATCCTAAGCATAGGCCAAGATGGGTTTGGTAAACTAAGGTCCTTGGCTTCTAAGGTCTATATTGGAAAAGTAATGTCTAACCACAACTTACTTGTGTGACATTATTGATCCCAACATAACCTCCACCAAGTGAATGGACTTGCAAGTCAACTTGCTAAGGAATAACTCCACACAAGTCGACAAGACTATGCCATTCTCCTATCCTAAGTGCACTCGAGTTCGGGTATAGAACTCATCTCACGAAGATCACCAAGCATACAAGGAATTAATATTCAAACAATTCAATCATTACATACAATACAGTAATCCCAAATTGCACAAAAATATGTCACAAAAAAAAATATACAATACAATACAACAAATATGAAAAGTAGGCGAAACCCACTAGGCAAATTATTTCTCCCCAGCAGAATCGCCATTTTTCTGTAGCGGGGTATTCGTTACCATTGGAGATATTGACTAAATCCAAGGTAAATCATACAAAGTCGAGTCGCCACCGCACTTCTATTTATCCAAAGGAATTGTTAGAAAGCGAACAAAAACCTAAAAGTTTTATCGAATCAAAAACTAGTAAAAATGTCAGAGATCTGGGTAAGGGGGTTGGTTATGCAATGGGAAGGTTGAAATTCTGGTGTAGTCAGAGTTCAGATGTTCTACTCCATATCATGACATCTGATCTAACATTTTTGCAAATACAGCAAGACAGTTATATAAATTATGATCTAGTACTCATATGCACACATTCACAGATGTTACAACATTTGCTAATGCAAACACAGGAAAGAAGAACATCCAGTTCTGTCCATATAGTGCAAACACACAGTAGAGATCAAACATAGCCCTTATGTTTATTTATCCTACCCAGTTATCAGCATGATGTCTCAACATTGGTTTGAACATCACCTGTCCCAACATTACAGATGAGTGAACTGTAACAGATCAACCAGTCCATCAATATCAGCAGTCAATGATGAATGTCATAACATTCTGTTTGACATTCAAACTGCAGGCTATGTGTCATGTCTGTTATTCCCTTCATAAACAGACTAAAACCAGACTGAGTTATAACAGACAAAATATAGTGTGCAGAAGGTAAAAACATAAGCAATTGTTAACCCAGTTCGGTGCAACTCACCTACGTCTGGGGGCATACCAAGCCAGGAAGAAGATCCACTATCAGCAGTATTAATTCAGAGTTAAACTCCCCCGTTTATAACTCTTCACTTAATCCCTACCCAATGCAATCTATACCTAGGAACTCCTAGATAGAAACCTCCAGTTTCCATTCCTATCACTACAAATACAATGTAATGTTAACACACCTTGAACTTGCTTCACAGCTTCATTCAAGAACATAATCACTCTTGCCTACAGGCTTTGAGTTACAAATACTCTCAGCTTTGAACACTGAGAAACACATGGTAACCTTCCCACAGATTGGGAGGTTTACCTCACACACACCCCTAAAAATTCATTCTAAGAGGCTTACAAAAACTAGGTTACAATAAGCTATTTATAACCTAATCACCCAACTGGATTTGGGCCTTCAGAAATCGCAGCAAACTTGTTTTTTGCTGTTACAAAGTCAGCATAAACTTTCTGCTACAAACAAGGTCTTCAATCTTTTAGTTCCTAAAATATCTCCATATTTAGTTCCTAAAATATCTCAAGACCTCCACAAATAATGCCACATAGGATTCTAACTAATTTCCACATATTAGTGTGCTAACAAATAGGCTATTTGTTAGGTTCCTTAATTGTAGCTTGGTTGTTGGTTTCCTGGATTTTAGCCTGAGAAAAATGCTGAAGCAGAAAAACTAAACAACCTACAATATAGCATATGCTGTCAGGAATGAATGTCACAACATTCAGTTTGACTTCCAAATCATTAACCATATGCTAAGTCTGTTTTTCCTGAAAACAGACTGTACAATTTGTTGTACTGTACAGAACCAATCTGTCCATACTTCAGTATCAGCGTACATTAATAAATGTCAAAACATCCAATTTGACATTCACACATAGAGCCTTACATCAGGTCTGTTATCCTCTTGATAAGCAGACTGAGTTGCATACTGAAATGTAGCAGAAAACCAATCTGCTTATTGTTCAGTATATGCTGTCAATGATGAATGTCATAATATCCAGTTTGACATTCAGACAGTAGGCCTTATGCCAGGTCTGTTATTTCCTTGATAAGCAGACTGATAACAAATACTGAGTTATAGTACAACACCACCTGTTCTATTCCTCAGTATCTGCTGACAGGGATGAATGTCATAACATCCAGTTTGACATTCAATGAATCCTGTATTAGCTAATCCTGCAGTACACTACTCAGAATGTCATGACATCAGCCAAGACATCAGAGTACAGCTAGGTATTCTAACATACAATGCAGTCAAACAAACATCTCCACAGCATGTCATGACATCAGTCAAGACATTAGAATCCAGCTAGTGTTTTACCATACAATGCAGCCAATCAAACATCTACAAACTCCCCCTTTGGCAAATTTTTGGCTAAAACACTTTGGCTTCACAACAGAGTCCATAGCAGCGGAAAACACACATCTAGCAGGAAATTAACCTAGCTAATACACTCAGAGTGGCAGCACACTCACACACACTCACACTCATTGAAGTGGAGCCTCAGCTGCAGCACTACCTCTGGATTGGAGGATCTTCAATATCTGTTTAGCAAAACACTCTGTTGTTCTGGGGCATCACAGGTGTTACTCCCCCTTTTTGTCAAAAATGTTGCCAAAGCAACACTTTAAATTACAGACCAACATAAACAGAATTACACACAAGTGACAGATACACAATCTTGATTTTACTTCACAGTTTCAATCAAGAATACCCCCTCTTGATCTTGCTTTACAGCTTTGATCAAGACACTACCCACTTGATCTTGCTTCACAGCTTTGATCAAGTAGTCACACACTGTCTTCACAGCAGGTATATCAGGTGCCATACCTTGTTATCTGAGAACACATAGACCACAAGCTTGATGATTACTTGCAACACAAAGACAGAACTCCCCCTGTCATGAACAACCAACTCTCCTCTTGAAACTTGGAGATCACACATGACCATATCCAACACCCCAAGGTTGGACCTTCACATACTTCCTGATTCAAAGAGAACCCAGACCACTTGATGAATGGAAAACATAAGACTCATCTTCATGTCTTCAAGAGCACACCCTCTGTTCAACCCTCTTGGATGAACACATCCACACTCTGTGTCAATCTCTCTTCTAACCAGAACAGAAAACCACTTCACAAAATGTTCTAACATTCGTTAGGACATCCTTCACACCATGACAAGGAACACCGTCTGATAATCTTCAGATATCACTGAGTCACCAGCTTGATCCAAAAGAACCCAAACATAAATTGGGACATATACATTCTCATCCCATTACGAGAGATAATCTTCCATAGATAGCTCAGAACTCCTACCACAAGTTCCAAGAGATGAATAGAAAACACCTCGTCTTGTCTTCAACTTACTACTTTTCTGCCCAAAAGTAATTTGTCTCAGACTTTCCTCAAGAATAATCAGCTGTCATATGTGGATTATCTTGATTCTTCGAACTCACTTCTGAGATATACCAAATGCCACTGGTTGATTACCTCCTTCATGAATCCTCATATGAAAAAGTCAAATGCCATTCTTTGACCTCTCCACGTCTATCAGACCTCTCCAAAGATATTCTGACCTTCCAAGCGAGACTTGAACTTCAAGCTACATGTTGAACAAAACTAAGATTTTCTAAGACATGAACATGTAACATCCTTTCTATCCAGCAACTCCAAAGAACTTCAACGAGGACGACCTTTTTGAAGTATCCAATCTACAACCCTGTAGACCCTTCTATCTCAAGTTGATGTGCCACTTCACCAACTAAGAATCTGATGTTGAACCAAATGTCACAACATTGTGTTTTGACATCTAGCTGTTGAATTCAGCTCCTTCTTCTGCCACTTGAAAGAACTTCCTCCCTTCACAGAACAAGAGTTCAATGTTCTCATAGACTTTATTGTGGAACCAAGTTTGAGTAAACAACCTCCATCCTGCAGGTTTGCAGTTAAGTCATCCAAGCTCACACCTTGATGAATTCCTGCTTCTTCTCCAAAGACATCAGACACTCTGATGCATGAGTCTTCAGAAGGACCAGTTAGAAACTAACCCTTCAGCTATACCAAGGATTCCACTTCCTAAAGCAAGGCTGTTTCCATGATATTAAGAGTGCTGCCACTTGTTCTTAACTTCACAGTGTGCATTAGCCAATGCACTTCCTTACTTAGATCAGAGATAAACTGATCCAAGTAACCACCATCAAGACTATGATGTCTTCTTCTTCTTGTACACACCAAGGCTGAACATGTTTCTTGCCAGGAAACCTTTTCAGAGATCATATGCTTTTGCTGCCACCAAAGAGATAGATCATAAACTAATGTACTATCCTTCCTGTGATTCTGCACAGGGTCTTGAAGAAGAGATGTTCCAACATCGTTAAGAACATCAGTTATCTTGAGCTCCAAGGATAATCAATTAAATACTTGTACTTGGCACAAGTTGACATTGATCTTAAATCCTTTCCCAATATTCCTTTCAGATACTTCCACCATAAGACTACTTTGAAAATACTCTTCTAGTGTCAACATCTTCTGCTTGCAAGCACCTCAGCAGTCTTGAGACTCTTTCCAGATTAGATTCACCCTTAGGAATGAGAGAGATGAATCCTTCCTTGCAAATGTGTCACACAACAACCAGAACCCATGTGACACAGGTCAACAGCCAACCAGACCCTAGGCTGACCAACCGTGGGGAGGTTAACCAAAACTCCCCCTAAAATTACCAATCATGGAAACTCCACACCAATATCCATGCATTGTACAGACATGTCTCAACATGACATACATCATCCCAACCAGTGGCACCTAACTCTAAGAGTTATACCTATACATACTCCAATCACACCAATCAGACTTCAGCTGACCATAAGTACTAGTGAAACACAACACCAGTCAATAGTAGATATGCATTGCCAGAGCATACTACCTCAACCAACTTCTGAATCTTCATAATCTCACTCCTTGAAGGAACTGCCACTTCTGATCGTGGTGTTTGAATAACAAGATTCATGAACCCAGTCCTCTTAAATGGAATAGCAGTCAGGTTACCCCATTATTGACTTCTATCATCCAGGGGACTTGTCTTCCAGTACACCATAGTACTTCAGGGAACAACTATCCAACCCTGATCAATCTACAGGAATAAGGCACACAGCGGGGATTGCACAATGTCACATCTCAACCAGCTCCACTTCTAGAGATCAGACTTCTAAAAGTGACCTTCTTGAGCACACACACAGTTGACCCTACCCTTGTCAACTTAGCACACACAGATGTCTCCTCTTCCAGGTCAGGAGTAGGTTTCAAACCAAAGTATCCCTTTGTTTGACACCTAAACACATCTGCTCTTCAACCAGTAGCTGCCTACTTGTTGAACAACATGTTCTAACATCACATAGAACATTAGTTTAACCTCCTTGAAGCAAACCCTCCTTGAAAGTCTTCAAGGTCTTCATATACACTACCCAGGAGAGTACAAGAATCAGTGATCAGGTGATTCTTACCAAGAAGAGTGGACTTGATGAGACTCAAGTATCTTTGACATCTTCAGTAGAATATGATGAAATCTTGAATACAGCAGCCTTTCATCCACATGGGGGGAAACTACATCAGAGTTTGAGTTTTGCCAGGTATTATGCAGCTGAAATCATAATACAACTCAACCTATAAACACGCACTTCACCAGATCAGCCTCCAAGACCATACCAAGTTTGAATGTGATTCAATACTGGCACAGCTGTCCCACACAAAGGCCAATTGCCAACCTCCAGAGACAGGTACACACCATTCCCGTCATGAACAGTCCATCCACCTACTTCAAGGGACCATTCAGGGAAATTACAGAACCTTTCACAAGTTCCAGCATCAGTACTAACATAACTCCTTGCAAGATACCAGAAAGTATCACCCATGGATCTCATCCAGAAACAGACAGGATGCCTGCTCTGATACCATTTGAAATTCTGGTGTAGTCAGAGTTCAGATGTTCTACTCCATATCATGACATCTGATCTAACATTTTTGTAAATACAGCAAGACAGTTATATAAATTATGATCCAGTACTCATATGCACACATTCATAGATGTTACAACATCTGTTAATGCAAACACAGGAAAGAAGAACATCCAGTTCTGTCCATCTAGTGCAAACACGCAGTAGAGATCAAACATAGCCCTTATGTTTATTTATCCTACCCAGTTATCAGCATGATGTCTCAACATTGGTTTGAACATCACCTGTCCCAACATTACAGATGAGTGAACTGTAACAGATCAACCAATCCATCAATATCAGCAGTCAATGATGAATGTCATAACATTCTGTTTGACATTCAGACTGCAGACTATGTGTCATGTTTGTTATTCCCTTCATAAACAGACTAAAACCAGACTGAGTTATAACAGACAAAATATAGTGTGCAGAAGGTAAAAACACAAGCAATTGTTAACCCAGTTCGGTGCAACTCACCTACGTTTGGGGGCATACCAAGCCAGGAAGAAGATCCACTATCAGCAGTATTAATTCAGAGTTAAACTCCCCCGTTTACAACTCTTCACTTAATCCCTACCCAATGCAATCTATACCTAGGAACTCCTAGATAGAAACCTCTAGTTTCCATTCCTATCACTACAAATACAATGTAATGTTAACACACCTTGAACTTGCTTCACAGCTTCATTCAAGAACATAATCACTCTTGCCTATAGGCTTTGAGTTACAAATACTCTCAGCTTTGAACACTGAGAAACACATGGTAACCTTCCCACAGATTGGGAGGTTTACCTCACACACACCCCTAAAAATTCATTCTAAGAGGCTTACAAAAACAAGGTTACAATAAGCTATTTATAACCTAATCACCCAATTGGATTTGGGCCTTCAGAAATCGCAGCAAACTTGTTTTTTGCTGTTACAAAGTCAGCAGAAACTTTCTGCTACAAACAAGGTCTTCAATCTTTTAGTTCCTAAAATATATCCATATTTAGTTCCTAAAATATCTCAAGACCTCCACAAATAATGCCACATAGGATTCTAACTAATTTCCACATATTAGTGTGCTAACAAATAGGCTATTTGTTAGGTTCTTTAATTGTAGCTTGGTTGTTGGTTTCCTGGATTTTAGCCTGAGAAAAATGCTGAAGCAGAAAAACTAAACAACCTACAATATAGCATATGCTGTCAGGAATGAATGTCACAACATTCAGTTTGACTTCCAAATCATTAACCATATGATAAGTCTGTTTTTCCTGAAAACAGACTGTACAATTTGATGTACTGTACAGAACCAATCTGTCCATACTTCAGTATCAGCGTACATTAATAAATGTCAAAACATCCAGTTTGACATTCACACATAGAGCCTTACATCAGGTTTGTTATCCTCTTGATAAGCAGACTGAGTTGCATACTGAAATGTAGCAGAAAACCAATCTGCTTATTGTTCAGTATATGCTGTCAATGATGAATGTCATAATATCCAGTTTGACATTCAGACAGTAGGCCTTATGCCAGGTCTGTTATTTCCTTGATAAGCAGACTGATAACAAATACTGAGTTATGGTAGAACACCACCTGTTCTATTCCTCAGTATCTGCTGACAGGGATGAATGTCATAATATCCAGTTTGACATTCAATGAATCCTGTATTAGCTAATCCTGCAGTACACTACTCAGAATGTCATGACATCAGCCAAGACATCAGAGTACAGCTAGGTATTCTAACATACAATGCAGCCAAACAAACATCTCCACAGCATGTCATGACATCAGTCAAGACATTAGAATCCAGCTAGTGTTTTACCATACAATGCAGCCAATCAAACATCTACAAAGGTGTTAGGCACCCAAAGCATCCTAGGTACTCCTAGGGAGCCCTTTTCACATTTGTTGTAAGGTTGTTTTTTTTTTTTGTGAAAAATTATTTGTGCAAACATGATTGAAGGGATGAGAAAAGAATATACAAATTTATTTACATTTTGTGTTTGAATGGATGAACCCATTGCCTACGTACCATCTTAAAAAAAGATTAGGATCAAAACCTCGTAGTTCGGGGTAAAAAAATTCAAAAAAAAGTTGGTGAATTGATTGGTCCAAAAACCTTAAGGTCTTTTGTTATCAAAGGGAGAAAACTCAACCTAAAACCACAAATCCACCATGTGAGGATAGCTTCAACATGCTAGTGAGGGGTTAACCCTATAATAAGCATGGAAGACTCATTGTCCATCACTAAGGATAAAGGTGAGTATTATATCTACCTCAAGGATAACTCAAACCTAATAGCTAATGGTTATAAAAAAAGGTTTGATTAAGAAGGTGGCCATTGAAACCACAAAAAGTATTTGAATGGGTTATATTTACCAATTAAAAGTATTTACAAAAATATGGTTAAAGTGGATTAAAAGGTTCAATTCAAAATAAGTGTTATAAAAAATAAGTTTTGAAAATCAAAAGCATAAGGCTTAGGTTTCTAATGTTGAAAACAAAAGTTATTGTTTGCACAAAAAGTTTTGGCTTGGGTTATAATGGGGGGAAAAAAAGAAGGGTTAAATTCCTAAACATACAAGAGATAAGGGAAAAGAAAATAAAACCACATTAGGAGTTCCCCTCTTGAGATCATATTTATGATCCAAGTAGCTCCCATCCTTTGGAATAAGCAGTCACAAACAAAGTGGAACACCAGGCCATCTTTGCAAGAGTCATGTGAGCCCTCACAAAAAAACTCAACAAACAGGTTAGAGAAACAAGATAGGGTAATCAAGAGTTGCCCCCAAATCAAAATGTAACCACATGAATCATGCCATTAAAATTCACAAAAAAGATCACAAAAAGCAACCAAGGGCAGGAGGCCTAAACCTCTTGTCAAACACATACATTAAAAGGGTATCAAAAATTTTTAGGTTGAAAGTATAAAGTAGTGGAAATAGGGCATACCTGATTGGGGAGGATCGATTGAAATTGAGTTGCACCCGTGAGGTTTGCAGAGCAATCTGAGGGTTTATATGAGAGGGAATTGATTCTTTGCCGATGTGTTCCCTTCAGCCTCTGGAGGTTGCTCTGAACTCTATTAGCTCTTCTCTCACTTTCTTTCTCCTGCCAGGGTAATAGGAATGGCATGTCCTTTTGTTTCACTGAAACTCTGAATTTATAACCTGGTTTTTGTGGACCTGTGGGCTCAAATAAGAGAGGCCCAAGTCCAAAATTTTTTTGTTATATTTTATTTATTTATTTATTTATTTATTTATTTATTTATTTATTTATTTATTATTATTTTTTTTTTAGTAAACAAAAGTAAGAGAAACAATGATGTATAATTCAAGCATGCTTGGTGATCTCAAACCAATCACAAGGAGTCCCACCCAAAGGCAAAGGGAACCAAGATGCTCATGATCCTTGAGGCTATGCAAATGCAATGTTATGATGCCATGAGGGATCTTAGGGTCAAAATTGGGGTCTTACACCATGCACCCATGCAATGTACATTGCTATTTTTGGAACCTTGATTTCAAGTGTGCATTTAGAATTCATGTGGCTATAAATAGAGCCCATTGCCTTCAGAAATAGGGACCCTGTACGCCAACTTTGAATCTCAATCTCAAAACCCTCTCATTCAAAGGATAACCTTGAGAATTTCCATTGGAAATTGAGTTTGAATCTCATTGTTTTGAGATTCAAATCTCAAAGAGTTCTATGCCTTTTGTTCATTCAATTCCATTCCATCAAGTGTCGAGAGCAAGATCAAGAGCAAGTGGAAGCAAGATCGTGTTCATACAGACCTGCATTGAAGGTAATTTCCAGAAATTTTCATCTCTTCGATTCTCACTCAATTCTTCATAATTCTTCTTGATCTTTGGTTGTCTGAAGTCCTACCAATGTAGGCAACAAGATTGAGTTGCTTTGAGGTCAAATCGAAGCAATTCAGATCATGAACCTCAAATTCCAACTCCTTGTATCTTTCAATATACTTGGAGTTAGAAGAATTTGAGGCCAGATTCAAGCTCCTGAGCATTTTTACTTTAAATTCATGTCCTCCTTTTTTATTTTGGTGATGATTATGAGTGAACTAGTATGGTGAAGTTCACCGGAGAAGGAGACCGGAGCTTTGGCTCCGGTGGTGTGATGGCATTCATCGGAACTACATGATCCATTTAAATGTTCTAATATCACGTGTTAGTTTTGCATACCATCTCTGCAGCGCTTTGACTCATGTCCATCACGGAATGCGCGCTGAGGACCACTTGATCTGCCACCTCAATTAATGAGGGAGATCAAGTGGTCCACATTTTTTTCCTATTTTCTTATTTTCCTTTTATTTGTTTTATTTTCATTAATTCATATTAATTTTAATATTGATCCAAAAAATATGAGAGTTTCACAAAAAAATTTAAATAAATTCCTCTTTTATTTTATGAATTAAAATTATTTTTTGGATCATTATTAATATTTTTCATGATTTAATTGCTTTTATGAATATTTTTAATTGTTTAAAAATACTTTTAAGTTTCCAAAAATTATGAAATTTTTTCTCCAAGGTCCTTTGACCTTGTTTGACCTATGATAAATCTCATGGTCATTTATTTGGTGTTTTGATGAGGTTTTAGGATTTTGATCAACCATAATTTAATTTAATGCGTATTTTAATTGATTTTAATTGTTTAATTGCCAAATAAATTGTATTGAGCTTTTGATATTTACTTGTTGAGTTTGACTTTTGATGTTGGGCCTTGGTCAACTAATAATGGGTTGAGTGTTCTCCAAAGAATGACTTAAACAAAAGCAAAAGCAATATTAACTTCTAATCAACTAATAACTAACATTTAATTTCAAGACATTTACTTTTATGCACTTTAATTTTGAGCCTTTATTCATTTGCCATTATTCATACCATTTAACTTGTTTACTTTAACGCCATCTTCATTTTGCTCAGTTGAGCCATATCTTGTGATTATATCGAGATTGTATATACTTGTTTATGTTTGTGGTCCCTTGACCTTAATGTACATAATAACAACAATAACCCTAAAAGACATTTGTGTGGACTGTTGGATTTGATCTGAGACATTGGACTTAGAATTAGGCAACACTCCCTATGAAAAAGGACTTGGCCAAGGCCAACTTTCATGAAACCAAGTGCTTGTGAATTGAAATTTCATCTGAAGCAAGTATTGTGATCCCATTTGAGTTCATCTGCTACATGGTCTTATTAAAGCTGTTATTTTGAACCTGTGCCTAATGCTTATCTTTGAAGTCATCTGATACATGGGAAATTATGAAGAAGGTCATGGAGTTGTTAAGCTTGGATGTGACTATCTTTATTTGATGCCTTGCTCTCCATCTTGCTATTTGTGTATTGATAATGCTTGATTCTAAAGGCCAAGGGAAATTTGGGTTTCTATGTGACATTCTTGTCTATTGGATTCCATCCCATTGGTCAGATCTTTTCAACTCTTAACTTTTGCTTAGAATTAGTCTCTTCATCTCCTCCCCATTTTTTTAATTTCAAAATATCTCTCTCCTTTAAAAATCTTCTTTGCTTGTGTTTTTCTAAACTTAGACCATATTGCAAATTAGAAACTTTGGCCTTATGCCATTGCATGTTCAAACTCTTTTTCTTAATCAAACTTGTAAATAAATCTAATCATATTGACTTAAAATTTTCAAAAGACAAAAAGAACTAACACTCACTCAAACATTTTTAGGCCCTTTTGTCCCTTTGTTAAACTTAATTTTTTGTTAAAAGCCATGCATCCACCTTGAAATTGATACCACGAACTACGAGGTTTTGATCCCTCATTTTTATGTTGGTACGTAGGCACAAGTCCGAAGGTCTTGTCAAACATAAAAGTATAATTAACGAATTCTTTTCTTATCCCTCCACTCTATTTCTTGCAAACATCATTTTATACAAAAACACATATGCACACCCGAAAGGGCTCCCTAGGAGTACCTAAGACACTTTGGGTGCTCACACCTTCCCTCTGTGTAACCAACCCCCTTACCTGTAATCTCTGGCATTTTATTAGTTTTGATTTGAAAACTTCTTATCTTTGGGTTTTGTTCGTACTTTTCCCTTTTCCCTTGGAAACAATAAAAACGCGGTGGAGACTCTGGTTTTATTGACGTTAAGTTTATCCATAGATTAATGGTCATGAATTTACCGCTACAATGATCATGCAATAAGATTTTTAGTTGAAGTGAGAGATGAAATTATGAGCAAATTAAAGTAGTATAGTATGAATTGCAAATGAGCACCTTAGTTATGTTCACTTGTCTCAAATCTTTTCTTGAATTCTATGTTCAACCTTCTTGATCAACTTCGTCATTGATGTGTATGACACTTTTGATCATTTTCTTCTTTGATAATCTTTGTCTTCATCAAAACTGAACTAGATGTAAGATGTATTCTTCATAATCTCTCACTTTTGATGATGACAAACTCTTTGAATTTGTGTTTTTGATTATGATTGAAAAGTATTCCCTTAGGTTGTATGTCTTTCCCTTAGTTGGTGAATCTTGCAATGACAAAGTCAAACTTTCGATGTCATTGTTTCAGTGCGTGTTTTAATTCATACAAGGATTTGACAAACTTGCATATCTTTTATTCATTACCAGTAAACACATAACGTTTTGGTTTCTCCATGTAAATATCCTCAGCGAGATCTACATTTTGGAATGTTGTTTTGACATCTTACAAACATAATTCTCACTATTTTCTTTTACAAATAAAAGAAATAAGCAGAAAATCAATTTAGTCTGATCCTAAATTCTTTGTATTCTGAACTCTCTTGATTATCCTAAATTCGAATTGTGTTTCAATAATTTGTAAAAAAAAATTCAATTTGTGTTTCAATAATCTGTGAAAAATGAAATTCTTCATATATATATATATATATATATATATATATATATATATATATATATATATATATATATATATATATATATATATATATATATATATATATATATATATATATATATATATATATATATATATATATAAGTCAAATAATAAAAAAAATTATTTTAAAGATAAGATTAATTACTATGCACTGTCAGTGTAAAAAGATTTACACTGTCGATTCATCACCATCTCGAAGTACTGTTAATTTATATATATATATATATATATATATATATATATATATATATATATATATATATATATATATATATAAGTCAAATAATAAAAAAAATTAGTTTAAAAATGAGATTAATTACTATGCACTGTCAGTGTAAAAAAATTTACACTGTCCATTCATCCTCATCACCCATTTATATTATTTTATAGATTTTCAAAATAAAAGTCAAACTTATTTTAATATTCAACGTTTAAGATCAACTGACAATTTAAAATCTTTTTATAATGTATTTCAAATAAATCCATTAAAAATAATTCGTTGATCACGTTTTAAAATTTCAATTTTTCATTCGTATACTGTCGGTTTATTTATGTCGAATACTCATTTTCTCTTTTCCTTTCCTGGTCTTTCTTGGCATGTTCAATTCATGGCTTTCCATTTAAAATCAATTAAAAAAATAATAGTAATTTATGAACAGAGAGACATCACGCGAAGCTTCACTTTTATGACTTTGAATTAATAAAAAAAACATAACAAACCAATCTAAATTTTAACTGGGTTACTGTTACAAATGTGTTAAATCATATCATATGAAATACGTTAATGGCATGGATTCATATTTACATATATTTACATATGCGGTAATTAATTGATTGCACAGTACTGTAGTTATTAGAAACAGCGTGTTTCCCGTATGCATGATACAAAATTGTTTCTAATTATTTAGTTTGTGCGAATATACAAATTAGTGCGAAAATTACAAAAATACATTTATATATTCTGAATATCATATTTATTACGAAAATCATCAACTGTAATGCATTTTGTTTACCACTAATTCAAAATAATCTCGTATCTAGGAAAATCATAATCTTAGTAACTTGCCTCTAAAAGCAATCGTTAAAAAAAAATGGATTTTAATATTACAATTTTCAAAATACTCTAAGTTTTTCCATGAAAAAACAATAAATTGTATCTAAATAGATAATATTAATTTTTTCCGTGTTCTTTCTTCTAGTGTTTTTTATTTAGATTTTTCTATCCTCCCTTCATTCTTTCTTTTGATAATTGAAACAAAAATCTCGATTGTCATTGCTTGAAATACTATAAATTTATTAGAAAATTAATTATAAATTAAATTGATAAAAGTTAGAATCGTGAACGAGTCACTTTTTATATAGTATTTCAAGCACTTTAAATTTGTCTTAGAATTAATGTGCAGAAAACCTAAGATAATTCAACTTATTTCGAGGTTTTCACTTTAAAAGCACTTTAAAATTGTCTTAACATTATTTTAGAACATGATCTACGGGTTTTTATCCTTAGTACATTCCTTTGGGATGGTTCTTACCCAGACTCCATGCTCGGGACTCATAACAAACCCTTGATTCTTGGTTGATCTAATCAAGTCTTATCAATATCAATGAAACTTGGGTGTTGATAAGGTGAAAACCATAATCCACCAAAATGGATGATTGATCTTGACAATGACTTGATTCATCTCTTGACTTTTATTTGTTTGCCTTGTGTGTGATCCCGTATTTGTAAGTGTTGCATTCATGCACATCATAGCATTCGTCACATGAAAATAATTTCAAGGAACTGAGGTCTTATTTGTAAATATTTTCAGACCATTGGTTGTGGACGAAGGAACACTAAGAAGTACAGTTTCAGATGTCCCGACTTGAAAGAGTTAAGGATTACCAGCTTCACTTTTCCAGATTATCAGCTTGTGCCTACGTTGGAGGAGTATGCCCGTCTCTTGGGAATACCTGTTTCTAACAAAGTGTCCTTTAGTGGATTGGAAGAGATTCCCAGATCTCATATTATAGCTGAAGCCCTTCATCTGAAGAAGTCTGAGATAGAGGCTCATTGGGTGAAGAAAGGAAGAATGTTTGGGTTGACTTCTGAGTTCCTCATCAAGGAAGCTATTGCCTTTGCTCAAGCCGGTAGTGTGGATGTTTTCGAATCCATCTTTGTGATGCTCATCTATGGTTTAGCTTTGTTCCCTAACATTGACAGTTTTGTTGATGTTAATGCCATTAGAATTTTATTGATTGGGAATCTTGTGCCTACTCTGTTAGGTGATATGTACTTCTCTTTGCATATAAGGAACTCTAAGGGTGGTGGAACGATTGTGTGATGTGTTCCTCTTCTGTACAAGTGGTTTATTTTGCACTTGCCTCAGACGTCTACTTTTACGGAGAACAAATAATGTCTACGGTGATCTCAGAGACTTATGTCTCTCACTAATGATGATATAGTTTGGTATGATACTTCATTAAGTAGCTTGGAGATTATTGATGTTGTGGTGAATTCTCTAATGTGCCTCTCTTTTATACACAAAGAGGAATTAACTACAACCCTACTTTGGCTCATCGTCAACTTGGGTTCCCCTTGAGAGACAAACCTAATAACACTTTGTTAGAAGGTCTTTTCTATCAAGAGGGTAAAGATCCCCAACATTTGAAGCAGAAGATTGTGCATGCTTCGCATAATGTGCATAGGAAAGGAAGATCTGAGCTTGGTCCATGCAACTGTGTAGCTTTGGAAGCTTACACTACTTGGGTGAAGAAGAGAGCTTTGGAGTTAAAGATGCCTTATGCTTGTGAAAGACCTATGTCTATGGTTGTGGTTGAGCCTTTAACTCTCCCTAACCAAGATGTAGAGGAGTTGGAAGACGCACTCGCCAAGATGAAGCAAGAGAAAGATATGTGGGAAGAGCGTTTCCATGCTTTGAGCAGAAAGCATGAGGAGTTGCAACTTGAGTCTAAAGACAAAGATGCACTTATTGAACTTATTGAAGACCGAGTAATAAAGAGACAAAGAGAGTCAGAGGTTTCATCTTCCTCTAGTATGCCTCAGCCATCCGTTGCTTGGAAGAAGATTGTTGATCAACTTATCCTCGAGAAGACTCAGATGAAGACTTCTTTTGAGTCTGAGATTCGACGCGTCCGAAGGAAGTACGCGCCTGCATGCAGCCAGATCATCTGACATTGTTGTTAGGGATCCTTAGGATGACTAGTCTCCTTTTCTCTTGTATTTTGTATTTTGGTTTCTGAAATTGTACTCAGTGTAATCCTTCCAATTATATAAATAAAAGAGATTTTTATGGTCAGTCAAATTGTTGCAATTGTTATTATTATATATTTGCAAATAAAATAGTAAGTTACTTGAAAATAAAAATAATCAAAGCATTTCATTTCATGCATCATTTGCACAACAAGTTTTTCTTTCGCCAGATGTCTTATTGGTTATTCTTTTGTGCTTCAGCCAAGCTGACTAGTCGATACAATACTCGTGCCAATGACTCAAGAATCATGGAACATCTAGAGCAAGAGAACAAATACTTGAAGGACGAGATCGCCTGCCTGACTCCCATGATGGAGTCAATGTTAGTTGCTCAAAGTCAGTCTTCTCCAACGCCTGCAACTCCTCCTCCTCAGAGGACTGTTATCTCCGAGGTTGCTACCTCCACCATTCCTGCTACTGCTGCTCATTTTGCGCTTGCCATGCATGTCGGATTCCCGTGGGGAATGCCGCCCAATTTTGTGCCCGAGGGTTTCGCGCCTACTTTTGCTTCCATGTTGGCATCTAGCCCGGTCATGTCTGTGCCGCCACCGATTGTTCATACTCTGCCTCGTGTTGAGGATACCATTTACCATTCCGAGCCGTTTGAGGGTCCGGATGTTTATGAAAAGATGGATGAAATGAAAGACCAATTCCTTGAGCTGCAAAAGGAGTTTAAGACCTTAAGGGGAAAAGATTTGTTCGTAAGAGTGCTGCGGAACTTTGCTTGGTTCCCAATGTGAAAATCTCGATGAAGTTCAAAGTCCATGACTTTGAAAGTTATAAGGGGAATACTTGTCCGCTCAGTCATCTCGTAATATATGCTAGAAAGATGTCGACGCAAACTGATAATGATCAGTTACTGATTCACTATTTCCAAGACAGTTTGACTGGTGCCGCTTTGAGGTGGTACATGGGTTTGGATAGTGCGAGTGTCCGCATATTCAACGATTTGGGTGAAGCATTCGTGAAACAGTACAAATATAATATGGATATGGCGCTAGATAGGGACCAATTGAGGTCGATGTCTCAGAAGGATAAGGAGACGTTCAAAGAATATGCTCAGCAATGGAGAGAGCTTGCCGCTTAGATTACCCCTCCTTTGGAAGAAAATGAGATGGCTAAGATTTTCCTCAAGACCTTGAGCTCATTTTATTAGCGCATGATTGCCAGTGCCCCAACGATTTTCCAGAAATGGTAAATATAGGGATGAGATTAGAAGAGGGTATCCAAGAGGGACAGTTGTCTAAAGAGAAGGTTTCGTCTAGCAAGAAGTATGGCAGCAGGTTTGCCAGAAAGAAAGAAGGCGAGACTAATGCAGTATCTATTGGGAGGCAGACGAGGCCTCATGTCAAAAGAAGTTCACAACCTCGTCAACACCATCATCAAGTATCATATGTTATTCCGGTATTTTCTAATAATCAACCAACACCAATTCAATAACAACGTCAACAATAACCACAACAAAGAACGAACAACTACAACAATAACAATATCAGCAATCATCAACAACCACAAACTTTGAGAGGAAGAAGGTCTCTTTTGACCTTATTCCTATGACGTATGCTGAATTGTACCCATCATTGGTTCTCAAGAACCTTTTACAACCGAGAAATCCGCCACAGATTCCTGAGCCACTTCCTTGGTGGTATAAACCAGAACTCCGATGTGCCTTTCACCAAGGAACTCCCAGTCATGATATCGAGAATTGATACCCTCTGAAGTACGAAGTCCAGAAATTAGTCAAGAGTGGGATGGTTTCCTTTGAGGACCGTGCACCGAATGTCAAAGCAAACCCACTACCTGCTCATGGTAATTCATCTGTTAATATGGTGGACGGCTGTCCCGGGGAGTTCAAGATATATGATGTTCGCTTCATTAGAAGGTCCTTGGTGAGGATGCATAAGGATATTTGTTTGGTAATTGATTGTGAGCATGACCATAATGGTTGTGCAATCTGCAGTGTCAACCCCCGTGGTTGTGTGATTGTGAAGAAAAACATCCAGAGGTTGATGGATGAAGGTATGATTCAAATTTTCCAATCTCGTCACTTAGGGGACGATGTGAATGTTATTGTTCCAGTATTCAAGACTCCGGAGAGAGTAGTAATCCAAGTCGACAGCGGCAACAGTAACAACGTCAGCAATAGATCGGTATTGCAGTTGGTAATACGGTTAGCGGTCATGTCCCGTATGCATCCGATAAGGCCGTTTTATACCAGTATAATGCGACTATGTTAGAGAATGGTCAAGAGGTTCCTTTGCATACGACTAGTTCTGTTGTGAGCATTGCTGATGTTACGAAGGTGACCCGTATCGGTCGAGTTTTTGGGCCTGTGTTCCCAAAGAATGTAGAAGATGGTTCAGTTGGTAAGAAAGTGTAAGTGCCTGCAGTAGATCCAGTTAGCGCTCCAAAGTGTCAGTCTGGTGAATCCAGCGGTTTGAAGCCTAATGGTGATAATGAGGTACTCCAATTGATTAAGAAGAGCGAGTTTAATATGGTGGAGCAGCTGCTCCAAACTCCCTCCAAGATTTCAGTCCTGTCTTTGCTCATGAACTCTGAAGCACACAGAGGAGCATTACAGAAAGTATTAGAACAAGCTTATGTAGAGCATGATGTAATGGTGGATCAGTTTGATCACATTGTGGCTAACATCACTTCCTACAATAATTTGAGCTTTTGTGACGAAGAACTCCCCGAGGAGGGCAGAAATCACAACCTGGCACTGCAAATATCAATGAATTGTAAGGAGGATGTGTTGTCTAATGTGTTGGTCGATACCGGTTCTTCGTTGAATGTACTTCCGAAGTCAACCCTATCAAGGTTATCATATCAAGGAGCTCCGATGAGATATAGTGTAGTAATCGTCAAGGCTTTTGACGATTCTCGCAAGACTGTGATTGGTGAAGTGGACCTTCCTGTGAAGATAGGTTCGAGTGATTTCCAAATTACTTTCCAGGTAATGGATATCCACCCGGCCTATAGCTACTTGTTAGGAAGGCCATGGATACATGAGGCGAGAGCACTTACGCCAACTCTACATCAGAAGTTGAAGTTTGTCAAGAATGGTAAGCTTGTTATTGTCGGTGGGGAGAAGGCTCTGTTGGTGAGCCATCTGCCGTCTTTATCTTATGTAGAAGTTGAGGATGAGATTGGAACTCCATTCCAAGCTCTATCTATTGCTGAGGAAAAGAGAGTTGGGTCACCTATGTCCTCGTTCAAAGATGCGTAGAAGATCGTTGAAGATGGTAATTCTGATCAATGGGGCCAAATGGTAGAGGTCGCCGAGAACAAGAGCAGAGCCGGTTTGGGATTCCAACAAGGGTCGTCTGTGATTAAGGATGAAGATGTGCAACCCAGTTTCCATAACGGAGGGTTCATTCATGGAAATGAGCAACACTTAGCTGCTGTGATCGAGGGTGATGAAGACGAAGACTGCATCAATTTTGTGACGCATGGAAAAGCTTGCCACAATTGGACTGCTATCGATGTTCCTGTTATTGTGCATCGTTCTAAGTAGTTACTTTTATTATTTTTGAAAATCCTTCTCCTATGCCTAAGGGAGAAGTGAACATTGTTGGCATCTTAAAATTTGATCATCAATAAAATATAATTCTATTCATCCACATCTATGATGTTTTATTTTTACTTTTTGCTTTTCTAAAAATGGTAATCACAAAAAACATAAATAAATAAATAATAATTGTCCATCTGCATAATATTTGGTCACAATTCACTTCTCTAAAATCAAATATCAAATCATTATACAGGTTGGTTTCTAAACCCATTGAATACAATGATCCTACTCCTTCGCCAAACTTTGAATTCCCTATGTTTGAGGCCGAGGAAGAAAGTAATGAAGAATTCTCTGATGAATTGACTCATCTTCTTGAGCATGAGGAAAAAGCCATTCAGCCATTTGAAGAGAAGATTGAGCTAGTCAACTTGGGTTCCGAGGATGGTGTGAAGGAAGTCAAGATTGGATCTCGATTGAATCCTGAAGTTAAGAAGGGGTTGATTGATCTTCTCCGAGAGTATTCGGATGTGTTTGCTTGGTCCTATCAAGACATGCATGGTTTGGATTCTGATATCATGGAGCATAGATTGCCGTTGAAGCTGGAATGCCCCTCAGTCAAGCAGAAGTTGAGGAGGACTCATCCTGATCTGACAGTGAAGATCAAAGAAGAAGTACAAAAGCAGATTGATGCAGGTTTCCTCGTTACTGCTGAGTATCCGCAGTGGGTGGCCAATATTGTTCCTGTTCCTAAGAAGGATGGAAAAGTCCGTATGTGCGATGACTATAGAGATTTGAATAAATCTAGTCCGAAAGATGATTTCCCCCTGCCACACATTGATATGTTGGTAGACAATACCGCTAAATTCAAAGTCTTTTCATTTATGGACGGATTTTCCGAATATAATCAGATCAAGATGGAACCCGAAGATATGGAGAAAACCACATTCATTACACCTTGGGTAACATTCTATTATAGAGTGATTTCTTTCAGTTTAAAGAATGCTGGTGTAACTTACCAAAGAGCAATGACTACTCTTTTTCATGATATGATGCATAAAGAGATCGAAGTATATGTTGATGATATGATTGCTAAAGCTATTGATGAAGAGGAACATGTTGAGCATTTGTTGAAGCTATTCAAGCGTTTGAGGAAATACAAACTCCGCTTGAATCCCAATAAGTGTACTTTTGGTGTACGTTATGGTAAGTTGTTGGGCTTTATTGTCATCAAGAAGGGTATTGAAGTTGATCCTGCCAAGGTCGAAGAAATACAAGAGATGCCTGCGCCCAAAACTGAGAAGCAAGTCAGAGGTTTTCTTGGCCGTTTGAATTATATCTCCATATTCATTTCATATATGACTGCCACATGTGCACCTATATTCAAGCTTCTTCGGAAAGATCATTCTTGTGATTGGACCAAAGACGGCTAGAAAGCTTTTGAGAGTATCAAAGAGTATTTACTTAAGCCTCCGATTCTATCTCCACCTGTTGAAGGAAGACCGTTGATCATGTATTTGAATGTGCTTGAAGAGAGTATGGGTTGTATTCTTGGTCAGCAAGATGAAATTGGAAAGAAAGAATATGATATTTACTACCTCAGTAAGAAATTCACCGATTGTGAGGCTCGGTATTCTATGCTAGAGAAGACTTCTTGCGCATTGGCTTAGGCTGCTAAGCGTATGCGTCAATATATGTTGAATCATACCACTTGGTTGATATCCAAAATGGATCCAATCAAGTATATTTTTGAGATGCCTGCTTTAACTGGAAGGATTTCCCGTTGGCAGATGTTGTCCGTTGAATACCGATCTTAGAAAGCTATCAAAGGTAGTGTTTTGGCTTACCATTTGGCTCACCAACCGATTGAAGATTACCAGTCAGTACAATACGATTTTCCTGATTAAGAGATCTTGTACCTGAAAATGAAGGATTATGATGAACCATTGCTTGAAGAAAGTCCAGAACCCGGTTCCCGTTGGGGCATGGTATTTGATGGAGCTGTTAATCAGTATGGTTATGGCATTGGGGTAGTGATTATTACTCCTCAAGGCACGCATTTTCCATTTACAGCTAGATTGACTTTCAAGTGTACAAACAATATGGCCGAGTATGAAGCTTTCATTATAGGGCTTGAAGAGGCCATTAATCTCAGAATCAAGTATCTTGACGTCTATGGAGATTCAACTTCGGTTGTGGATCAAATTAAAGGTGAATGGGAGACAAATCAACCCGGTTGATACCATATAGAGACTATGCGAGGAGGATTTAAACTTTCTTTACAAAGGTTGAGTTTCATCATATCCCTCGAGATGAAAATCGGATGGCAGATGCTCTTGCAACGTTGGCTTCAATGATTATGGTGAAATTTTGGAATGAAGTTCCCAATTTGACTGTGATGCGTCTTGATAGGCCAACTCATGTGTTTGCTGTTGAAGAAGTCAAAGATGAAAAGTCGTGGTATTATGATATCAAATGTTTCCTCCAAAGTCAGATTTACCCGCTTAGGGCATCTTTGAAAGATAAGAAGACTTTGAGGAGATTAGCCGACAACTTCTACCTAAATGGTGATGTATTGTACAAGAGAAACTTCGATATGGTTCTCCTCAGATGCATGGATAGACACGAAGCAGACTTGTTGATGACTGAAGTCCATGAAGGTTCCTTTGGTATTCATTCCAATGGACATGCTATGGCAAATAAGATGTTGCGAGCAAGTTACTATTGGCTGACAATGGAATTTGACTGTTGCAAGTTTGTGAAGAAATGCCACAAGTGTCAAATTTATGCAGATAAAATTCATGTTCCTCTGACACTGTTGAACGTCATTTCCTCTCCATGGCCCTTCTTCATGTGGGGAATCGATATGATTGGCATGATTGAGCCCAAAGCTTTGAACGGACATCGTTTCATTTTGGTGGCTATTGATTACTTCACAAAGTGGGTTGAAGTGGCATCGTATGCGAATGTAACCAAGCAAGTTGTTGTAAGGTTGATCAAGAATCAAATTATATGCCGTTTTGGTGTGCCGAGTAAGATCATTATTGGTAATGGATCGAACTTGAACAATAATATGGTGGAAGCCTTTTGCAAAGACTTCAAGATTGCACATCATAATTCTTCTCCCTATAGACCTAAGATGAATGGGGTTGTTGAAGCTGCAAACAAGAACATCAAGAAAATCATTCAGAAGATGTTGTGACATATAAAGATTGGCATGAGATGCTCCCATTTGCTTTGCATTGGTACCGTACATCCATCAGCACTTCAACAGGGGCAAACCATTTCTCACTTGTTTATGGCATGGAAGTTGTGTTCCCCGTAGAAGTTGAGATCCCATCACTGCGTGTGTTGATGGAAGCCAAGTTGACTAAGGCTGAATGGTGTCAGACCAGGTTTGATCAACTGAATTTAATTGAAGAGAAGAGGTTAATTTCTATGTGTCATGGTCAGTTATATTAGTAGAGAATGAAGAAAGCTTTCAATAAGAAGGTCAGATCTCGTGTGTTCCGAGAAGGTGACCTTGTGCTCAAGAAGATTCTCTCTTTTAAACTAGATTCTAGGGGAAAATGGACTCATAATTATGAAGGCCATATGTTGTTAAGAGAGCCTTTTCAGGGGGTGCTTTGATTCTTACAACTATGGATGGTGAAGAGTTCACTCGTCCTATAAACGCAGATGCAGTCAAGAAATACTTCGCCTAGAAAATAAAAGAATAGCTCGCTAAGTTAAAAACTCGAAAGGGCGATCCGAGCAAAAATTAGAGACATAAAACAGAAGAAAAATCATCCCTATAAATTGAGTACCCCACCTTGGGGCAATTTATGCAAAAATTAGGGATTTTGGCAAGTAACTGTATTCCGCTGATCTTCAGTTTTGGAGACATTCTTGAGCAAGTTGGTCAAGTCTGATTCATCATCCCCAGTAAAGCGGCCAAGAACATAGTGGATATCAAAGAGTTGGTAGAAGGATTAGTGATCATTGTATTCAATGTAGCCCTGTTCCATGTAAATAACCATTTTTTAACCTTTGTAAAGATCTATGGAGTCTTGTCATTTACAGACTACCATCCTATTAAATAAAGTTGAGCTTTTATCCAATTGTTTCTACTCTTATTTAAGATTCAGCCAAATAGATTTAAATTTTATTATGATCGTTTTTTAAATTAAAATTTTAAATCAAAATCATGTTTTCTTAAATATATAAAAGCAGTTAGTTTAAGCAATCGATATCATTTAAAGAAATATCAATAGCGGTTTGAAAAGCGATGAGCCCTAGATGTGGAGCATCATTGGTTCTCCCCAAGCAGTTAGTGTGATCCCTGATTCATTCCCACAGCCACGCGTTGGTTTTGCCAACCGAGTTTGTTGGCCTCCCTTGAGTTGTAGGCACGTTATTTCGGCAGTTTGCTTGGCTTCGGCAGAATTTTGCTTCTCCGCAAGTCGTCGGGTTGTTCCTTGATTCTAAGCAACTATTATGATTATCCTCCCCTGCATGGTTATCTCCCCATTTGATATAGTGTTGACCTAAAATTCTCTGCATAATGGATAACATTTTCCTCAACAGACCCTCTCCTTGTGCTTTCCTCAACCAGGATTGAGCCTTCGAGATGTTTTGATCTTTTCTCCAGCAGTTGTTCCCTCTTGTGCGGATCGGTCGAGAATTGTATCGATGATTCAAACCAGTGACATTTGTATCCTTTGTGTAGCACCTCAAATTTGCACCTATCATTGTACATACCATCTCATATTAGGTCATAGCAAATCATGGTCCATTGCATAGCATTGCACTGTCCCTTTTGCCTCAAGAGCAAGCCAATCAAGAGACTTAGGTCAAACTGATCAGGAGATCAGTCAACCAAGCAAGCAAGGGTGTTTCTCAAAGAGCCAAGGCCCTAGGGTTTGCCCAACAAGTTCACATGACTTGGAGGTCCATTGGAAGTGTTTAAGTCAAAGATTGGAGGCTCAGAAGTCATCAGTTCATGCACAGTCAGTCAGGAACCCTAGAAAGTCAAAGTCAGTCGTTTGCAGTGGATGGTGGCCATTCTTGCAGAATTTGGGCACCATGATCAATCATCAAGGGTTCATATATCTTGAGACATCATTTGGAATCAAGATATCAAGGAATTAGGGTTTGGAATTCATCAGAAGGTGCTTCAGTCAAGCAAAACCCTAGAAAAGTGCCACTGGTCAACTTGTTTGACTTTGCTTATTCATGTTATTTTGTCCATGTTCTTCCAATTTGTTCACATCTTTGAAAATTCACAACTTGCTCATTTCAATTCCAAATCCAATGGGGTTTTTTGCATCACATTCACATGATTGTCTAGTTTTTTATCATTATTTTTAATATTTTTTTGGATCATTGGTTTCTAAATGGCCTTAGGGTTTGTGTAATGTGATAAAAAATGATACCTTTTTCCAATCCTTTTGTGAAATGATCATGTTGCATCCAATGACCCTGAAATTTTTTGTGGTTAATCTAAACTCATTCACCTTTGTTTTGATGTAGAGTTTGTGCATTTATCGTTTGTGGTTTGTTAGATATAAATTTTTGAAGTAGGGTGTGACAATTTGTGTCACACCATTGTTATGCAATTTTCTGATTTTTGTTTACATGCTTCATGACCTCCAATTGACCCCAAATTTTGCATGAGCCATCTCTTATATGTCTAGTTGATGTGTGAATTTTCCTGGATTTAATTGAGCCATTTCTTAATTGTTTGAGATTTTTCTTCCCTGCCTAGTCAATTGTTGACTTTGCGTGACACATCTTGCCAAATCCTTTGTGAAATTCTCTTACTTTATTGGATGATCATGAATTTTCATATGTGCATAATAGACATCTTGAGCTTTGCATTGGTGTTGATCCCATCCATTTATCATCTGTTTTCATTTTGTTATGATTTTTTGAAGATGACACATGTTTTGTTGACTTCTTTGTGCACACTTGAAATTATGTTGACTTCCTGATTTTAATTGACTATTTTCCCATGATCCAATTGAGCTGAAATTTCATATGCATGCTATGTTATGGATTGTGATTGAGCATGAATTATTTCATAATTTTTGGAATTGATTATGTTTGCTTTTGAGCTTGGTCTTGCTGTTGACCTCTTTGTGCTCCCTTTTGCCATGTTTTGCCTTCTTTGGTCTATAAGATGATAATGATGCATGATATGAGTTTGAATCCAATTGTGCTTGCTTCTTAAATGCTTGAACTTGACTTTGGTTGACTATTTGTTTGCTGTTTTGACTTTCCCTTTTGTTTTTGACCCTAGGCTTGCCCTAGTGGTCTCTTGGACTTATGTTGAGTTCATTGTTTCAGGTTAAGCATCAATGCTTCAAAGAAACCATACAAATTTGGTTGAGTTTGATTATATATCATGTGCTAACCTTTGTTTTGTAGGTGGTATGATTCATGTAGTTGGGTCTTGTGCTTTTGCACTTCTGTTTATTGATCTAACTGTTTGATCCCTTTCTTTCTGATTTAAACTGTTGAACTGTTTACTGATAAGTTTGACTTTTTCAGGTACTCTTTAGTTGCTTTATTTGCTTGCTTTGCTATTTAGCAATTTGCTTTTGAGGTATAATTACTCGCTCTTCATGTAGTCTGGAGACCCGGCCTGTTATTTGGCCGGGCAAACTGTCTGAAGTCCTCCTTAAGGGGCAATGCTTGTGAATGTTTAAATTGTCCTTGCATTGAGTCAAAGACCTCCTAAGTGAAGAGGCAATTGGCAGAACCCAAGGGATAAGCAACCTATCCCCTGCTATTCAGTGTGTCTTCTGTTTTGCTCACACCATTGTGTTGATGCATTACAGATAAAAACCCAAGATCTTGTGCAATTGCACAGTTGAGTCAGTATCTAATGTGTAGAAGGGTTCCCACTTTCTGAACCCACACATTCTTGTCAAATGCTCTCCCAGGCCAGGGATAGAAGCAATGAGGCACACCCCTCATCTCCTTTCATCTGCTTCACCTTAGCCCCTCAATGGCAAGGTTAAGAGCAACATTCTACCCCATTCCAGAGGTTTGTTTGTTGAGGTTGATGTGACCCCTCGACTAAAACCTAACTCTCGTGTGAGCCCCCTTGTGTGCATATAGTGTGTGCTACCTGTGCCTTTGTTTGTTTGACTTGCTTGCTTTCGCCCTCGTTGCGATCCTTTCTCTCGCCCTCGTTGCGATCGAGACTTTTCCTTTCTCTCGCCCTCGTTGCGATCGAGACTTTTCCTTTCTCTCGCCCTCGTTGCGATCGAGACTTTTCCTTTCTCTCGCCCTCGTTGTGATTGAGATCTCCCTTTCTCTTGCCCTAGTTGCAATCGAGTCCTTTGTCCCTCCGTAGCCGAACTACGGCAACTCTGATTCTCACGATCAGGTGAGATACGTAGGCACGAGACGCGATGTCTTGCCGAGTTTGACTAACAACTAACACTAATTCTTTTCTCTCGCCCTCGTTGCGATTGAGACCTCCCCTTTCTCTTGCCCTAGTTGCAATCGAGACCCTTGCTTCCTGTGCAAGCCTTGTCTAGGATAGGTTGGCCCTTGTGCCATTTAGCTAGAAACCTTAACTTAGGGTTGACTTTGCATGACAACATCTAGGCTCGAGTCGTAGTCTCCCTAGTGTTGTGTCTCCCTCTGTTATCTGGTTAGGCTAGTCCTTTTTCCCTGCGTAGGGGAACTACATCGCCCTGATCTTCACACCAGATGAAGTATGTAGGCAGGAGATTGAGCTGATCTCTCCGGGCGCCCTTTTTTCTTTTTCAACCCTTTGTGTCTTAACCACCCTTGTGTGTGTTCTGGTTGGAGTCCGACGTAAGTCCATCGATTGGCAGTTGGTTTCCTGCGTGTGTTTGTTGGTTCGGATGCTGATGTAAGTCCAGCGATTGGCATTCAGGCTCCACGTTTGCCTGTGTTTGTGTTTGTTTGTGTGCGTGTCAGCCGAGCTACGAATGCTCTGATTCTTCTCTCGTCCGAGAAGATACGTATGCATAGGATGCGATATCCTAGCGAGCATGTGTCGTTTCCCCAGTCCGAACTACTTCGACTCTGATGTCTATGCCTGATAGACTAAGTAGGCCCAGGATGCTGTGTCCTGCCGAGTCAGTTTCAGTCAGTCTCTTGCGTTTCTTTCAGCCAGTGTGTGTGAGTATTTGAGCAGTGTTTAGCAACCATTTTTCCTTCCTTTTGTGCGTGGATCCCGTAGAGTACTACGGATGCGTAGGGGTGCTAATACCTTCCCTTCGCATAACCGACTCCCGAACCCATTCTCTTTGGTCGCGAGACCATGTTCTTTCCTAGGTTTACTCTGAGCGTTTCCTTTCCCTCTATTGGGATAAATAACGCACGGTGGCGGCTCTGTTGTTTCTTTCTTTTCCCGCCGGTTTTTCGCGTAATGCGACAGCTGGCGACTCTGCTGGGGACATAGAGAAGTTGACCTGTGCTGGTCCATCTTCCCCGAGCGAGTCTCTCCTAGCGCTCTCTAGGTTAGGGCTTTGGTTGCTTTGGCTGTTTTTTTTTATTGCATTCATTTGTATATATTTGCATTTACTATTTGCATTTATTGTTTGCATTAATGTTTGCATTCATTCATATCCATCTGCCGGTTGTCTGTTTGTTGGGATGGGATATTTTGTGAGAAATAAGCCCACTACCCAGGCTTGAGTGTACACATAGGTGTTGGAGTGGATAGTCATGAGGCTTGCGTGGCATGTTGCTATGATAAGTCGTTCATGAGACCCACATTCCAGACGAGGTTTCTGTTGGATATATTTTGTCCTATGGGTGTTCCATAACGACAAATATTCCTTTAGAAATCGTCGACTTTGGTGACCATTTCCCGAGAACTCAGTCGAGGCCTCTCCTCCGAGACGTGATTATGTTAGCTCTGGTGGGCGCATTCTCGCTGCTCAATCCGAGGACCCCGAGACTGGGAACTTGCTTTAGGATATCCTGTTGAGGGGAGTCAGCAGAGGTCTTTTATCCCGTAATAATGCTAAACCTTCAGCGGTAAACGTATTATTCTCGACTGAAGGGCTGAAACTGACAAACTTCTGTTCTTAGAACCTACCAGTGAGGGGAGGGTTTGATCTCTACAGATACAGTTTCTGCCAGTAATGCCGTGTTGATGATCTTGAGTCGGATTTATGGATCGTTATTTCTGGACGCCGGAGGTTTGACCCTGGTATTGATCGGAGGGTTCCGTTTATTTCGGATCCCTGGGCTGAATTTGAGGGTACTCGCTCAGATAGTGTTTTGGCTCCTCAGAATGGGTTCAGATGCTAGTTGATCAGATTGACTTTGGGTTTCAGATGATTGTGATCAGAGTTCAAGCCGAAGCTTCGACCCTGTGCCTTGAGACGCACAGCCTGACCAGTCATGTTCACATCATTTGCATCATAGCATGTTTATTTTCAAAAAAAATAATAATGCATGAAAAAAGAAAAAAAGTTAACTCGCATACGCATATCCTTTATCAGGATCATTCATGACAAAATAATACCCATATCATGCATATCATGCACACATCATCCTTGCATTGCAGGCATGCTTGGGAGAGACTTCTCACTTTGGTTCCTGACTGAGACAGGATTGCTGACCGTAGACCGCATCAGTACTTAACCAGACTCAATCATCAGAGGATTATGGACCAGGTTCAAGCAGAATTGGCCGAGATGAGGGCAAACATGGCCCAGTTCATAACAACGATGCAAGGGGTTGTTCAGGGGCAAGAGGAGCTGCGTGCCTTAGCCCAGAGACTGGAAGCCGTGATTCCACCAGTCCACCATGCTTCACCAGTGGATGTACCCGTTCATGAGAATGCTGCTACCGCTATTCTCGTCAATGATTTTGCCGTGAGTGATGAATTGAGGAGGATCAGCATCAGTGAACAGCCTCTTGCTGCAGAGACTGTTAATATCAGAGCAACCCACGCTCCGGTTCGCCATCCTGGCTCTTCAAGTTCTTCCGGTTCTAAGAAGACATACTCTGGGGCACCCAGAAGGGGAGAGGATGAAACAAATGCTGTGCACCGTCGAAGGAGTGCAAACAGGGGACCATATCGTCAGGTTGCTGCTGTGACTATTCCAGCGACTCAACCTCAACAACGGCAGAGAAGACCAGTTCAGCAGCATCAGCGTCAACAACATTGTCCTCAGCAGCAGGCTTCCCAGCAAGCCAGTACGAGTAATGAGAGGAAGAAGATCATTTTTGATCCAATCCCCACGTCCTACGCCGAACTGTATCCCTCTCTGTTAGAGCGGAACTTGATCACTCCCAGAGACCCGCCGGCTATACCCGTCAACCCTCGGTGGTGGTATAGGCCTGAACAGTATTGTGTGTATCACTCGGGTGCTCCTAGTCACGATGTGGAAAGCTGCTTTCAGTTTAAGAGTAAGGTGCAGGACCTCGTAAGGTCAGGTATTCTGAATTTTGAAGACTTGGGTCCCCATGTTAATCAAGCTTGAAGATAACAAGTTTCGGGCTGGCGTCGACTTGTCTTCTGAGATCTTCAACAAAAAGGGTTGTTTGCTGCTGATGCAAAGGATACTGACAGTTGTCATCCCTGGTGGGATCTATCACAATTGGGTCACTGCGGGCTTTCCTACAGTCATTCATAAGTCAAAGCAATAATCACTTTGTTTAAAAACCCTTCTCCCATGCCAAAAGGAGAAGTGGTGACATTATTGGCAACATTTTGTGCAATGATATTTTCATTCAAATAAATTCATGTTAAACATTTGTTTTCCATTTGTTTTCCCTTTTTGCTTTTTTGCATGAAATTGGTGATCACCAAAAAACCTTAAAAAACAAGAATAAAAGCAATCTTTTCATCTGCATAACGATTGTCTTGTTTGATTTTCAAAGTGCTTTTTATACTCAAAATCTTTATGCAGGTTGTTTCTCAAACCCATTGAACATAATGATCGGATGTCATCTCCCAATTTTGAATTCCCTGTATTCGAAGCGGAAGAAGATGATGTTGAAGGGATTCCTGACGGTATTTCCCGATTTCTTGAGCAAGAAAAGAAGATCACACTCAGCTGCATCTCGAGAATCAGCAGAACAGCCAACTGGGGCATTTATCAAAAAAAAGAGAAAAAGAAAAAAAGAGGAGGGTGCAAAATCAAAAAAAAATATACAAAAAAAAACCAAAAGAAAGAAAAAGAAAGAAAAAACAAAGGAGAAATAGCACCCTCAAAGTCCCAAGTTGGCTGATGCTGAATTCGATCGAAAAAGAGATCAACTGCCATGGTCAGTTATGTCAGCAGAGAGTGAAGAAAGCATTCGACAAGAAGATCAAGCCTCGTGTGTTCCGAGGGACCTAGTGCTCAAGAAAGTCTTGTCTTTCGTGCCCGATTCCAGGGGCAAGTGAACTCCAAGCTATGAAAGTCCATGTGTTGTCAAGAAAGCCTCTTCAGGCAGTGTTCTGACACTTACTACAATGGATGAAGAAGTTCACCCGTCCTGTGAATTCAGATGCAGTCAAGAAATACTTCGCCTAAAACAAAAACAAAAAAAACAACAGCTCGCTAAGTCGAACACCCCAAAGGGCGACTTAGGCAAAAAGGAGCGTCTCGGTGGATTGAAAACCCGAAAGGGCGATCCAGGCAAAAGTTAGAGACATTGAAAAAGAGAATTTGCATCCCGCTAGATTGAACACCTCACACTGGGGCAATCTAGGCAAAAATTAGGGATTTGGCAAGTAACTGCATCTTGACAAGACTGTGCTGTACATCTGTCATCCGTCAGGGATTCTCGATCCGTCGTCGACTGAAGCTTTGAATACATCGAAAATTCAGAATGGTAGAGGAAAGGTCATTATGTTCAATGTAGCCCTCTCCAATATATATCATCGATTTCAAACTTGTACAGATCCATGGAGTCTCGCCCTTTGCAGACTACCATTCCATTACATCTATTTGAGCTTTTACCCAATTATTTGCACTCTTATTTGTTTCAACTCAACAAACGTTTTGCATGTTTTAATTGATAAAGTATCATTGTTTTCAAAATAAACAAATTTTTCATAAAATTGTTCTTAAACAAAGTGAACGTTCACAATGATGGAAGGATACTTAGGAGACCCACATTGCTCTCCCGGGGGTGGTATGATTACCAACAGGTAAGACAATTGTTCGTATCTCGAGCATGACTGTATCTTTGTCCTGCAGAACCTCGTATGGTCTCTCCTCAGTGAAGTTGCCCGATGCAGTGTTGTTTGAAGTTGTTCATCTTCATGTTCCCGACAGTACACGTTCTTCCTCCAAGTCCCTGTTAGCTCTATTGTGGGGCATCCCCAGTAGAGCGTTGTTTGAGCCCTATCGTGGGGCATCCCCAGCAAGTTTGCTGTTTCGGACATTGTTGTGGGGCAGCTCCCCTAGCAGAGTGTTTACTGAAGACTTCAACTTTCCTCTCTCCAACAGAGTAGTCTTCCTCTCTCCCCCAACGTGGGTGTTTTTCTTTGAAGATTCAGTATTCGGTGGATTGATATCCCAGTACTATGTCATGCCCTCAGATGGATCCTCAGCGGAGTTGTTGGCATGATGAGCTTTACCAATGCTTATGTATCCTCATCAGAGATCTGGTTGCTTCTTGGTATCTTTGATTTTCATCACGAGTTGTTGTGGCGCATTCGCCTGTATGTTGAACTCTTCTCTCCGGTTGTGACCGACGATCCCTCCGGAAGCCTCCGGTGGCCTTCCTCCCCTGCAGGATAAGTGTTCCCTGATATCCCAGTCCCCAGTGGATTTTCTTTGCTCTCTGGTGGCTTTGGTTTTCTCTCCGGACGGTTGATTCCCGGACCTGCGTGTTGAGCATGTCTGTTTGTCAACATTCATCATACATTCATCATGCATAATGCACGCATGCATAATCATATCATTCGGATACTCATGATGCAACTGTTGCCGTGTATCTGTTGTTGGTTGTCTCCTGCTTTTTGGTAATACAAATCTCTCCAGTAGATTTTCCTTAAGCAGATGTGGGTGTGTCTAATCTCTCCATGTAGAGCCAACCCCTTAAGCAGAAAGTGTCTATCCTTTCCTGCCATTTCCCCACTGAGATACATCCTCGTGGATGACGGTTGCTTCCGTTCCCTCCCTACACGGGATGGGTTGTCCCTATTGAGTTCTTTCCTCATTAGGGTGAGTCTTGTTTCAGTCTGCCTTTTTGGATCGATCCTAAATTGGCTTCTTGTTGGCTGTCTCATGTGCTTCCCTGGGGCATAAATGAATAGTCGCTCACTAATCGGCACTCATTCATCTTATCCTCAGCGGAATTTGTTGGCCTCTACCTACAAACCGGTAGTTGTAAGTCCTTTCTTTGTGGTTTTCTACCCATTAGCTGGTAGTTGTAAAATCCCACGTTCTCCCCTTGGTGGAATTAACCCTTTGTGCTCATCCCGATGATGACTGGTTACTTTTCCATTGGCTTCTACCTACGAACCGGTAGCTGTAAGTCCTTTCTTTGTGGTTTTCTACCCACTAGCTGGTAGTTGTAAAATCCCACACTCCTCCCCTTGTTGGAATTAACCCTTTGTGCTCATCCCGATGATGACTGGTTACTTTTCCATTGGCTTCTACCTACAAACCAGTAGCTGTAAGTCCTTTCTTTGTGGTTTTCTACCCACTAGCTGGTAGTTGTAAAATCCCACACTCATCCCCTTGTTGGATTTGACCGTTTGTGCTCATCCCGATGATGACTGGTTACTTTTCCATTGGCCTCTGCCTACAAACCGGTAGTTGTAAGTCCTATCTTTGTGGTTTTCTACCCACTAGCTGGTAGTTGTAAAATCCCACACTCCTCCCCTTGTTGGAATTAACCCTTTGTGCTCATCCCGATGATGACTGGTTACTTTTCCATTGGCTTCTACCTACAAACCGGTAGCTGTAAGTCCTATCTTTGTGGTTTTCTACCCACTAGCTGGTAGTTGTAAAATCCCACACTCCTCCCCTTGTTGGAATTAACCCTTTGTGCTCATCCCGATGATGACTGGTTACTTTTCCATTGGCTTCTACCTACAAACCGGTAGCTGTAAGTCCTATCTTTGTGGTTTTCTACCCACTAGCTGGTAGTTGTAAAATCCCACACTCCTCCCCTTGTTGGATTTGACCGTTTGTGCTCATCCCGATGATGACTGGTTACTTTTCCATTGGCTTCTACCTACAAACCGGTAGAGGTAATCCCCCCTTTGCAGTTATCAGTATCCAGTTTGCGGTATTGATATTCTTTTCCCCCCTGGATACTTGCCTTGATCAAGCAGTATTGTCCCCAGTGGGTCTTCCCCTTTCTTTTGGATATTTGCTCCGAGTTAGCAACTTTTATCCTCTTTTGATTGGTCATCTTTTGCATACCTAGTCCTGGTACCCTGATGCCTTTCTTTTCGGTCGATTATTCATTTAACAACCTACAACCCGGTTATGGATAATCTGCCATGCGAGTGTATTATCTACGTTTTGGCGGCTATAGATAATATATCTCACGCACTCTTTGGTCAATCTTTCGATTGTTATCCCCAGCAGAGTCGCCAGCTGTCGCATTACGCGAAAAACCGGCGGGAAAAGAAAGAAACAACAGAGCCGCCACCGTGCGTTATTTATCCCAATAGAGGGAAAGGAAACGCTCAGAGTAAACCTAGGAAAGAACATGGTCTCGCGACCAAAGAGAATGGGTTCGGGAGTCGGTTATGCGAAGGGAAGGTATTAGCACCCCTACGCATCCGTAGTACTCTACGGGATCCACGCACAAAAGGAAGGAAAAATGGTTGCTAAACACTGCTCAAATACTCACACACACTGGCTGAAAGAAACGCAAGAGACTGACTGAAACTGACTCGGCAGGACACAGCATCCTGGGCCTACTTAGTCTATCAGGCATAGACATCAGAGTCGAAGTAGTTCGGACTGGGGAAACGACACATGCTCGCTAGGATATCGCATCCTATGCATACGTATCTTCTCAGACGAGAGAAGAATCAGAGCATTCGTAGCTCGGCTGACACGCACACAAACAAACACAAACACAGGCAAACGTGGAGCCTGAATGCCAATCGCTGGACTTACATCAGCATCCGAACCAACAAACACACGCAGGAAACCAACTGCCAATCGATGGACTTACGTCGGACTCCAACCAGAACACACACAAGGGTGGTTAAGACACAAAGGGTTGAAAAAGAAAAAAGGGCGCCCGGAGAGATCAGCTCAATCTCCTGCCTACATACTTCATCTGGTGTGAAGATCAGGGCGATGTAGTTCCCCTACGCAGGGAAAAAGGACTAGCCTAACCAGATAACAGAGGGAGACACAACACTAGGGAGACTACGACTCGAGCCTAGATGTTGTCATGCAAAGTCAACCCTAAGTTAAGGTTTCTAGCTAAATGGCACAAGGGCCAACCTATCCTAGACAAGGCTTGCACAGGAAGCAAGGGTCTCGATTGCAACTAGGGCAAGAGAAAGGGGAGGTCTCAATCGCAACGAGGGCGAGAGAAAAGAATTAGTGTTAGTTGTTAGCCGAACTACGGCAACTCTGATTCTCACGATCAGGTGAGATACGTAGGCACGAGACGCGATGTCTTACCGAGTTTGACTAACAACTAACACTAATTCTTTTCTCTCGCCCTCGTTGCGATTGAGACCTCCCCTTTCTCTTGCCCTAGTTGCAATCGAGACCCTTGCTTCCTGTGCAAGCCTTGTCTAGGATAGGTTGGCCCTTGTGCCATTTAGCTAGAAACCTTAACTTAGGGTTGACTTTGCATGACAACATCTAGGCTCGAGTCGTAGTCTCCCTAGTGTTGTGTCTCCCTCTGTTATCTGGTTAGGCTAGTCCTTTTTCCCTGCGTAGGGGAACTACATCGCCCTGATCTTCACACCAGATGAAGTATGTAGGCAGGAGATTGAGCTGATCTCTCCGGGCGCCCTTTTTTCTTTTTCAACCCTTTGTGTATTAACCACCCTTGTGTGTGTTCTGGTTGGAGTCCGACGTAAGTCCATCGATTGGCAGTTGGTTTCCTGCGTGTGTTTGTTGGTTCGGATGCTGATGTAAGTCCAGCGATTGGCATTCAGGCTCCACGTTTGCCTGTGTTTGTGTTTGTTTGTGTGCGTGTCAGCCGAGCTACGAATGCTCTGATTCTTCTCTCGTCCGAGAAGATACGTATGCATAGGATGCGATATCCTAGCGAGCATGTGTCGTTTCCCCAGTCCGAACTACTTCGACTCTGATGTCTATGCCTGATAGACTAAGTAGGCCCAGGATGTTGTGTCCTGCCGAGTCAGTTTCAGTCAGTCTCTTGCGTTTCTTTCAGCCAGTGTGTGTGAGTATTTGAGCAGTGTTTAGCAACCATTTTTCCTTCCTTTTGTGCGTGGATCCCGTAGAGTACTACGGATGCGTAGGGGTGCTAATACCTTCCCTTCGCATAACCGACTCCCGAACCCATTCTCTTTGGTCGCGAGACCATGTTCTTTCCTAGGTTTACTCTGAGCGTTTCCTTTCCCTCTATTGGGATAAATAACGCACGGTGGCGGCTCTGTTGTTTCTTTCTTTTCCCGCCGGTTTTTCGCGTAATGCGACACTTTGTGATCGTTTTGTCATCATAATCATCATGTATACATATACATACATATATATATATATATATATATATATATATATATATATATATATATATATATATATACACTCATATAACTTTCATTATTGCATTATTACACTTTGTGATTCATTGTTATTTTGATCCTTTGCTATGATGGTATATCTTTTCCCCATGCAAATTTGGGTTTGTCTGTCCTCTTTCAATAGCTGAGTGTCAGCCCCTTAAGCAGAAAGACTTTAACCTTTCTCCTTTCCCCACAGAGTTATTTTCTCGTGGAAGATCATTATTTCAGTTTCCTTTCTAGTTGTTTATCTGGATGGAACCACTCCCCTTGTGTTATATCCTCATTGGGTTGAGTCTTGATTGACCGTTTCTTTCTAGATCTTACCTAGATAGATTCTTTTGGTCCCCTAAGAGTCTGTTACCCAGTGACTGGTAATATTCTTCTCAGTTTGCAGTTTTTTACTTCTTGCCCAATACTCGGCAAAAGTAACCCCTTTTCTCACCAGCGGATTCGTTTTCACGTCTCCCAAGAAGTATATCCTTGATATGTTCATCCTAACCGATGACATATATTTTCTTCCCCTGCTCTGAGTCTATCCTTGATATTTCATCCTAATCGGTGACGTATATTCTCTTTTTGGGATTCTACCCAGTAAAAAGGTAGTTGTAATCCCTATTTCTTCCCTAGAGAGTTAATCCTTAATATGTTCATCCTAACCGATGACTGATTTCTTTCTCCTTGCAGTCTTCTGCCCAGTAACCGGTAGTTGTAAATCCTGCTTTTCCCCCTTTGCAGAGTCTATCCTTGATATGTTCATCCTAACCGATGATGGATATTCTCTTTTTGGTGTTCAATCCAGTGACTGATAGATATAATTCATATTTCTCCCCTCTGAGTCTATCCTTGATATGTTCATCCTAATCGGTGACGGATATTCTCTTTTTGGTATTCTATCCAACATTTGATATATGTGATTCCTACTTTTTCAGGCAGTTTATCCTTGATATGTGAAGGAGAAGAGCGATCCAAAATGCAGCGGAATTTAAAAAATTTCTCCTTTAGTGATCCTTAAGAATGGGCATGATCAGTGATAGAATCGTTACCTCTAGTGGCGATTGAAACCTTTGATGCAGATCTACGGAGCGATCACGAACGTTGAATAGTGATAACACCTCTACTCAGCCGACACGAACAAATTCCTTCAATCTCAGTTCTAGCTGCTACGAATGAAGGCTTTGAGTGAGTGAGAGAGAGAGAGAGAGAAACGAAATTACAACTGCACAAATGCTTCTGCACAAGGGTTCTATTTATAGAACCACTTGTATGGTCTGCAAGCTAAAAATCCCACTTAAGTGTATGTGGCCCATATCTTATGATATGCCAAAATCACTTAAGTGTGTCGTTCCTTACCATATTTTGTATTCTACTTAAGTACAATGTACCTTACGATGTTCTACAATTCACTTAAGTGCACCATACCTTACAGTGTTTCTTAGTTACTCTATCTCTCATCAATCCGTCCTTTTGTATGTGACCCTGTAGGTTTTCGCGACATTAGCAATTATATTAAATCACGTATTTAACATAATAAATAGTGAGCGGTATCTAGCAACACATCACTTCTACCCAATACATGAAAATGTCATGTGATCTGACAAATCCTTTTGTGATAATACTTATGTGTATAATTACCCTTTTGCCCTTATGTCTATATTAAACACAAGGCATAGACCGTGTCATCATTGTCTAGTTCAATATTGGGCCCGTAGACTTTTATCCTGTTATGCAGGATGGGAAAATTCCATCTAGGTCACTCATATCCCTCAGCATGCTTCGTGGAGTACCCATCAACTGTCTTTATAGTCATCCAGTTATCGACAATGTTTGATCAACAATAAGACACTCAATTATACATCTAGGGTACATAGTGGTTTCAGGTCAAAGGGTGGTATACACCATTATCACCATGAGAATAACTTATGACACTTAGCATAACATTCTATATAGTATTCTCATAACGGGTCAATCGAGTATAAATATTACTCTCAATATTCATACTTATGTTTAAGACTTGATAATCCCTTATCCATGATCCATGAGATGTGATCATCAGTCTATATATATAATAGTCTTAATGCTTTAATGTTATCCCACTTCACAACAAAGTTCGACTTCGGATACTTTAAGAATAATGTCCTTATGCTTAATGGGATCTCATGATTAAGTCGCACTTGATACATTAAACGGACTAGCTATTCTAGGGACTTTATTAAACAAACATAATAAAGAAAAACCCTTTTATTATTAATAAATAATTCGATACAAGTACCAAAAGTATTAGCCTCTAGGGCTTACACCAACAATCTCCCACTAGCACTAGAGCCAATCAGGCATACCCCTAATGCCCATAGATCTAGTATGGCCATCATGCTTCTACTGTGCAAGAGGCTTTGTCAGTGGGTCAACAATATTGTCAAGTGTAGGTACTCTGCATATTTTCACATCTCCTCTATCTATTATCTCTCGAATGAGGTGATAAGGCCTAAGTATGTGTTTGGATCGTTTGTGAGATCTAGGCTCCTTATCTTGTGCGATAGCATCATTTTTATCACAATAGAGACCAATGGGATCCACAATGCTAGGAACTATGCCAAGTTCACTAATGAACTTTTTGATCCAAACAACTTCCTTTGTTGCACTTTTGGCAGCAATATACTCGGCCTCGGTTGTTGAATCAACAACTGTATCTTGCTATGAACTTTTCTAGCTCACAACACCACCGTTTAAGAAAAACACATAACCAGGTTGCTCTTCCACAACTACTTGTGTTTCCTACTCTAATTCCTCCGTAGGTGTATCAATGCTTTGTGATTCTTGAATTTCTTCAAGCTCTACTTTCCTTCCACTGATTCCTTTGGAAATAAAATCCTTTTCTAGGAAAACTCTAGTTCGAGCAACAAACACTTTGCCCTCAGAAGGATTGTAGAAGTAATACCCTCAAGTTTCTTTAGGATACCCCACAAATAAACATTTGTCAGATTTGGGCTCAAACTTAGTTGAAATTTGGCGTTTCACATAAACTTCGCAACCCCAAATCTTCATGTAAGACATATGTGGTTTCTTACCACTCCATATCTCATATGGTGTCTTCTCAACCTTTTTGGATGAAACACGGTTAAGTGTGTAAGCTGTTGTCAATAGTGCATGTCCCCAAAAGGAGTTTGGAAGATCGGCGTGACTCATCATGGATCGGATCATGTCTAACAAGGTTCAATTTCTTCTCTCAGATACACTGTTCCATTAGGGTGTTCCAGGAGGAGTAAGTTGGGATAGGATCCCTCACTCTTTCAGATGGTCATCAAACTCTAGGCTTAAATACTCACCACCTCGATCTGATCGAAGAGTTTTAGTATTCTTACCTAGTTGGTTTTATACTTCATTCTTGAATTCCTTGAACTTTTCAAAGGACTCTGATTTGTGTTTCATTAAATACACATAACCATATCTACTGAAATCATCAGTAAATGTGATGAAGTACTGAAAACCTTCTTTGGCTGGTATGTTCAGCGGTTCATATACATCAGTATGTATGAGGGCCAAAAGATCATTAGCTCTTTCACCTTTTCCTGTGAATGAAGACTTTGTCATCTTTCCAATTAAACAAGATATGCATGTCTCATATGATTCATAATCAAAAGTGTCCAAGAGTCCAAGAGTCCATCTTTATGGAGTTTGGAAATGCGTTTCTCATTTATGTGGCTTAATCGACAATACCAAAGGTAAGTTGGATTTAACTCATTAGGTTTCATCCTTTTAGTATTAATGTTATAAATAGGCATTTCAAGATCAAGGACATATAGTCTATTGTTCATTTGCGCAGTAGCATAGAATATATCATTCAAATAAATGGAGCAACAATTTTTCTTTATTATAAATGAAAAACCAAACTTGTCTAAACAAGAAACGTAAATAATATTCCTGCTAATTGCAGGTACATAATAACAGTTCTCTAACTGAATTATTAAACCACTAGGTAAAGTCAATACATAAGTTCCTACGGCTAAAGCAGCAACCTTTGCCCCATTTCCAACTCGTAGGTTAACTTCACCTTTTGCCAAATCTCTACTCCTTTTTAGCCCCTGCAGATTGGTACAAATGTGAGAACCGCATCCAGTATCTAATACCCATGATGCAAAAGTAGATAAATTAATTTCAATAACAAAAATACCTGAAGTTGAAGTCTCTACTCTATTCTTCTTATCTTCCAGGTACTTTGGGAAGTTTCTCTTCCAATGTCCGGTCTTACTGTAATGGAAGCATGTGTCTTCCTTTGTTGTGCCTCCACTAGACTTCAAAGCAGGAGCAGTGGGTTTGGGTTTGGCAACTTCCTTGCCTTTCCCTTTATCACCCTGCTTGGTGGGTCTTTTGTTCTGTCTCTTTCAATATCCGATCATCAGAATGGACTTCCCTTTTGACTTCAGATTCTGCTCACCAGTTCTTAACATGGCTAGTAGTTCAGGAAGAGATTTGTCCATATCATTCATATTGAAATTAAGGACAAATTGATTGAATCTATCTGGCAACGATTGCAAGATTAAATCAGTCGCAAGCTCCTTTCCTAGGGGAAAACCCAACCTCTCAAGGTACTCCACATACCCAATCATCTTGAGCACATGATAACCTACAGGGGCTCCCTCAAATAACTTACCTTGAAAAAGGGCTTTTGAAACTTTAAACCTTTCATGCCTTGCCTGCTCTTGATAGAGCATCTTTAGGTGTTCGATCATATAGAATGCTGCCATGTTCTCATGTTGCTTTTACAACTCTGAGTTCATAGTAGCTAGCATGAGGCAAGCAGTTTCATTGGCATCATGGACATGCTTCTTATAAGCATTTGTTTCTGCCTTAGGTGCAGAACTAGGAGGTTCCTCTTCAGGAACAGGTTTCTCCAAGACATACAGCTTTCTATCATGTTTGAGGATAATCCTCAGATTTCGGTGTCAATCCAGAAAATTTTCCCCAATTAATTTTTCCTTATCAAGGATTGATCGTAAAATGTTGTTAGAGGTGTTTGTTGTCATGGTAATCTACATGAAAATAATGAAAATATAAGTATCAATAACATATTTAATTAGGCCTTTAATTAAATATGCTCCCACTATTTTACTCAAAACAAATGACCCTCACCATTTAATTTGGAAAATCCCGTTGGAAGATTTTCTAGTGGGTGGAGATCCACATTTCACTTTGTTTTAAGTCCGCGTAGGCGGATTGCACAAAAATAGGTTATTTAGGTAGGAACTCCTTCCAATTGTATCTAATACAACTCTCAAATATTTTAGTTGGGTGAATAACTCCTTATTCCAATCCATCACATGGATCATTTCCAACTCTTGCTTCTAAACATATATAATCTTATTATAATTTGTTTAGTTAAGTTGGACCCATTGTTTTAGCAATTGGATATTACAATTATCCCATCGCACCTTACTAATATAGAATATGCACCCCGCGTAGGCGAAACCTAAATTATTCGATACTAGTCTTGATGAGTGCTAAAACTTGGAAAGCATAAACTTAATATTTAATTTGAGGGAATTTGCAATTATTTTGATCTCACTGACTTATTTATCATATAAATCGTCTCTCACATGCATCAACATACATTCACATGCATCAACATACATAATGAAACAGTTATGGCCCCTAGCACAATTGTTTTCCCAAGCCAATGAGAGAACCTAAGCTAACCTAATAACGATATAAGCTTCTCCAAGCAAGATCTTCAAGGTTGTCCTCCTTTGATATTGTATTCTTCTCTTTCTTCAAAACATTACATTACATAAAAGAAACTCGTTTTACATACGAGGGAGTGAGATGAGAAAAGAAGTTACATTAAGAGATTAAAAGAGAGGCACGACACACATGTCGTATTTTAAAATCCCAAAACATAATAAAGGAAAACTAAGGCCATAACCGATCACCACAAGACAATAATAATAAACACATTATTATTATTAATTTAAATTCTGTTAATTAATTAAAACCAAATTAAATTTCGGAGACCGATCACACTATGCAGAGTAAACCGGGGTTCCGCTGCCCGGTCAGCGCCCCCTGCAGGGTTGCAGGGGCAGCGCCCCGACGCAAAATTTTAATGAACAATTCATTTAAAATTGACATCGTTTTTCACATCAACACTTGATACTTTAAAGTACAACTCTTGCGCAATCACAACCCTAATCGCATAACTCTTTGACAGCACAACCCTTGTGCCGTCATGAACCCTAATGCACCAATTTCAGACCGTCAAACACACTTCGATTGTTAATTCAGTATGATTGATCAACACGTCATTGCTTCACCATACTAATGCCAGATCAAGAAGCAAATGACCATTGATCACTCAAAGGAAAACAACCATTAAGTGTTTGAATGGACAAAACAGAAACAATATATCATATATACCATATTTTGCATCAGGATTACTTATATCATATATATAACTTGATCGATCTCAATTTCGTAACCTATGGACGATCGATGTATCGCTGTTTCACCATACTAACGTCGGATTCCGAAGCATAGTCAACATCGATCATCCAAATCGTACACATATGATGCCAAATTTAATTACTCGTTTATTCTTTGATTCATTCTGTCTTTTAATCATATTAATACAGAAAATACAGAAAATAAACAGTTATCAGATGCATGGTTTCGTAAGTAGCTCTGATACCATTGAAGGAGAAGAGCGATCTAAAATGCAGCGGAATTTAAAAAAATTCTCCTTTAGTGATCCTTACGAATGGGCATGATCAGTGATAGAATCGTTACCTCTTGTGGCGATTGAAACCTTTGATGTAGATCTATGGAGCGATCGCGAACGTTTAATGGTGACAACGCCTTTACTCAGTCCACACGAACGGATTCCTTCAATATCAGTGCTAGCTGCTACGAATGAAAACTTTGAGTGAGTGTGTGTGTGTGTGTGTGTGAGAGAGAGAGAGAGAGAGAGAAAGAGAGAGAGAGAGAGAGATGAAATTACAACTGCCCAAATGCTTCTGCACAAGGGTTCTATTTATAGAACCACTTGTGTGGGCTGCAAGCTAAAAGACCCACTTAACTGTATGTGGCCCATATCTTATGATATGCCAAAATCACTTAAGTGTGTGGTGCCTTACCATATTTCGTATTCTACTAAGATACACCGTACCTTACGATGTTCTACAATTCACTTAAGTGCACCGTACCTTACGGTGTTCCTTAGTTACTCTATCTCTCATCAATCCATCCTTTTGTGTGTGACCCTGTAGGTTTTCGCGACATTAGCAATTATATTAAATCACGTATTTAACATAATAAATAATAAGGGGTATCTAGCAACACATCACTGCTACCCAAGACACGAAAATGTCATGTGATCTGACAAATCCGTTTGTGATAATACTTATGTGTATAATTACCCTTTTACCATTATATCTATATTTAACACAAGGCATAGACCGTGTCATCCTTGTCCAGTTCAATATTGGCCCCGTAGACATTTATCTTATTACGCAGGATGGCCAAATTCCATCTAGGTCACTCATATCCCTCAGCATGCTTCGTGGAGTACCCATCAATTGTCTTTATAGTCATCCAGTTACGGACAATGTTTGATCAACAATAAGGCACTCGACTCTACATCTAGGGTACATAGTATTTTCAGGTCAAATGGTTGTATACACCATTATCACCATAAGAATAACTTATGACACTTAGCATAACATTATATATAGTATTCTCATAGCGGGTCAATCCAGTATAAATATTACTCTCAATATTCATACTTATGTTTAAGACTTGATAACTCCTTATCTATAATCCATGAGATGTGATCATCAGTCTATATACATAATAATCTTAATGCTTTAATGTTATCCCACTTCACAACAAAGCTCGACTACAGATACTTTAAGAATAATGTCCTTATGTTTAATGGGATCTCATGATTAAGTCACACTTGATACATTAAACGGACTAGCTATTCTAGGGACTTTATTAAACAAACATAATAAAGAAAAACCCTTTTATTATTAATAAATAATTCGATACAAGTACCAAAAGTATTAGCCTCTAGGGCTTACACCAACAATCTCCCACTAGCACTAGAGCCAATCAGGCATACCCCTAATGCCCATAGATCTAGTATGGCCATCATGCTTCTACTGTGCAAGAGGCTTTGTCAGTGGGTCAGCAATATTGTCAAGTGTAGGTACTCTGCACCAATTTGTATTGGCCTCTAGGGCTTACACCAACAATATGTTCATCCTAACCGAAGACGGATATCCTCCCTATTTCCCTCAGGCAAGTCTATCCTTGATATGTCCATCTTAATTGATGACAAATTTTCTTCCCTTTGAGTCTATCCTTGATATGTTCACTTTAATCAGTGACGGACATTATCTCCCTTTGTTCTTCTACCCAGTAACCGATAGGTTTAAATCCTTTTTTTTGCTTTTTCCCAACAGTTTATTCTTGCCCAATAACCGATAATGAATACACCTCATGGTTACCTTCAGCTAGTCATCCTTGATATGTTTACCTTAACCGGTAACGGATGTCCTCCTTGTCAGATTTTGTTATCCCCTTACCTAGTAACCGGTAATGGATAATAGATTTCTGCTCCTCCTGTTTTGAAGATCGTTTCTTCCCCAGTTGAGTTTAAGTGTGTATTTCCTTAGTGAAATCTCCTTTTACTGTTCGGTTAAGGTATTTCAGCTTTGTCCTGACTTACCTTTTTCCCCTGAAGACGTCTTTTGATTCCCTGGCTGAGTCTTTCCATTAATTTATTTTCTTGGAATCCCTCGTGTCCCCCCAGTAGTTTTAAGTCGTAGCCTGGCCTACGCATAACCCTTTATCCCCAGAGTCTTTGTCTCCCCAATGAGTTTTCCTTACAGAATGCATTATGCTCCTGCGGACTTTCAGTCTCTCCGAATTCTTTTCCTTTGTGGCAACATATCCCTACAAAGATTATCTTTACATTCATATCATATGCATCATGAGGTCTCTTAGGGACCAAAATTTGTTTCTATATGTTATTATTTAAGCCCATTCTACTGAGTCGATACGAAGGTTTAAACCTTCACCTCCTCAGCTAGAATATCCTTAAATAGGGGTAGCTGTAAGACCCCAATTTTGAACCTAAGACCCCTCATGCCATCTCATTATATGCATTAGCATTGAGATCACACCTTGGCATCCTCCTTACCCCTTATTCATTGGGTTTGTATTGGGAGAGATCACCGAGCATCATTTGATTGTATCATACTTTATGTTTTTATCATTTACTAACCAAAATACCAAAAATATGTCTTTGTATTGTCTAACTCTTTTGAAGGTAGTGCACATGCTCACCTTTGATCTATCAAGCTCATATCTAGGGTTTAAGACCCTCATTGCTAGGAGCTCAATCAAGATTGGTTTACTATGGCTCTAAGCATAATATACGGATCCCCATGTTCTTCACATGCTATTTTGATCAATAATTCATCAAGAGTTTGGAGGTGGTTTGCCTTGGAAAACCTAATTCATCTGGGTATCTTGTGTGACTTCTTCAATAAGTTTCTTCACCAATTGATCAAATATTTCAAGGGATACTTATAATTTCATCATCTTATGCATATATGATCCTCCATGAGTCCCAAAATTCAAGATAATTGCAAGCTATCAAGTTGGTTCATGGTGGTTGACCAGAGGAAGTCAACTGATCAAAATTGGGGTTCCCTAGACCCTATCTCCTACAATATTTATCCTATGAAAATGATTTCAAGAGAAACGTTACTCTAAATGGCATTCCAAAAAACTTTAATGTTGAGGTCTAGAGCTAGTTTGGATTGGAAAGTCATTTTTTATGGTGAAAGATTATAAGTCATTTTGTCTAAACCCTAATTTGGAGGTCAACTTCCCAAGACCATAACTTGCTCAATTTTTATGAGATGAAAGCCATTCAGGTTGCATAATAAAATTCAAGATGTCTACTTCAACTTTGATGTTTTGAGGAAGAGCAAATTCAACTTTTATATGCATGTGATATGACGATACATTATAGGTCATTTTGGACCAAGGTCATTGAACAAGTGATTTTCCTCAACTTCAAAAATTCACAACTCCTTCATATTAAATCCAAATGAGGTCAAATTTGTGTCCATTTTTAAGGACCTTAAGAGAGCTACAACTTTGATTAAGGAACGTTTCTCATTTGAAGATCATATAAAAAGTTAGCCAAGGTGGAATAAGTGAACATATGGCTTGACACTTAGAATTTTTTTTGATATGTTTGATTTTCCCAACTTCCACCTCAAAATTCATTATGATCCAAGCTTCAAATGAAAAGTTTTCAACATGAAACTTGTTCCTCTTGATCTAACCTTTCCAAATTCATCCCATTTTGATAAGGTATGAGTGACTTGTGCATGGCTTGAACGTGGATGACCATTTGGCACAATTGAGCTTCAAACTTTCATACACAAATGCATGGCTTTCCAACATGACTTCAGCAATGTTTGTACTCAATTATGGACCAGAAGAAGTGATTACGTGGGCATAGCACATGCTCATGCACCCATGCAATGTACATTACTATTTTTAGAACTTTTATTTCAAGTGTCCATTTAGCATTCATGTGGTTATAAATAGAGCCCATTGCCTTCAAAAATAGGGACCCTGCGCGCCAACTTTGAATCCCAATCTCAAAACCCTCTCATTGAAAGGATAACCTTGAGAATTTCCTTTGGAAATTGAGTTTGAATCTCACTATTTTGAGATTCAAATCTCCAAGAGTCCTGTGCCTTTTGTTCATTCAATTCCATTCCATCAAGTGTCTAGAGCAAGATCAAGAGCAAGTGGAAGCAAGATCGTGTTCATATAGACCTGCATTGAAAGTAATTTCCATAAATTTTCATCTCTTTGATTCTCACTCAATTCTCCATAATTCTTCTTGATCTTTGGTTGTCTGAAGTCCTACCAATGTATGCAACAAGATTGAGTTACTTTGAGGTCAAATCGAAGCAATTCAGATCATGAACCTCAAATTTCAACTCCTTGTATCTTTCAATATACTTGTAGTTAGGAGAAATTGACGCCGGATTCGAGCTCCTGAGCATTTTTACTTTAAGTTCATGTCCTCTTTTTTTATTTTGGTGATGGCTATGAGTGAACCAGTCCGGTGAAGCTCACCGTAGAAGGAGACCAGAGCTTCGGCTCTGGTAGTGTGCTGGCATTCATGGGAACCACATGATCCATTTAAATGTTCTAATCTCATGCATTGGTTTTACATACCATCCCTGCAGCGCTTTGACTCGTGTCCATCATGGAACGCATGTTGAGGACCACTTGATCTACCACCTCAATTAATGAGGGAGATCTAGTGGTCCATATTTTTTCCTATTTTCTGATTTTCCTTTTATTTGTTTTATTTTTATTAATTCATATTCATTTTAATATTGACCCATATGAGAGTTTCACCAAAAAATTTAAATAAATTCCTCTTTCATTTTATGAAGTAAAATCATTTTTTGGATCATTATTAATATGTTTCATGATTTAATTACTTTTGTGAATATTTTTAATTGTTTAAAAATACTTTTAAGTTTCCAAAAAATTTGAAATTTTTTCTCCAAGGTCCTTTGACCTTGTTCGACCTATGATAAATCTCATGGTCATTTCTTTGGTGTTTTGATGAGGTTTTAGGATTTTGGTCAACCATAATTTAATTTAATGCATATTTTAATTGATTTAATTGTTTAATTGCCAAATAAATTGTATTGAGCTTTTGATATTGACTTGTTGAGTTTTACTTTTGATGTTGAGCCTTGGTCAAGGTTGATTTCACTTTGTTGAGTTAAAATCATTGGATTTAGGGGATTGATGAAATGTATATTTCATCTCCCAAAATGAATGAATAATTTTAATTTGATAAAAGTCCTCCTTTGACCAATTTGTGTTGATTCTTTTTCCCCTCCCTCTTCATCTCAATCCCTTTCTCTTCTCATTCGTTTCATGGACCTATGATGTCTCTATATCCTAAGGCTAGTTCATTGCAAAATCAACATAAGTATGGATGAGATTAGGTCCACCCCTTTTGCATATTCTTTTAATTGTGGTATGTTTTAAGAATATGGTTCATAATACCATATCTCTAACATGCATTAACACTAAAATTTCTATTGCCCGACCTCAAATAGTTGTAACTTCTACATAAGTCCAATTACGATTGCTTAACATAATGCTAAATTTGTGTCACAAAAGGCATAACATTCTAGTAAGTGAGATTGTAAGTCTCCTCTCTTTCATGGTATTGCGTGGAAACTTGGCCTTTTTTCCTTCCTTTGGAAGATGTCTTGGTTCAAGGATCCATGCTTGTGAATAGTGGGTTGAGTGTTCATCAAAGAATGACTTAAACAAAAGTAAAATCAATACTAACTTCTAATCAACTAATAACTAACATTTAATTTCAAGCCATTTACTTTTATGCACTTTAATTTTGAGCCTTTATTCATTTGCCATTATTCATATCAATGGTATTGATTAAAAAAAAGTCAAATCAACCATAACCAAGGCCCGAACTGAAATTCAAACATCACACGACCATAAAAATGGCTCAACATAATTTTTAAACAATTAATCAAATGAAAAATCAAATTAAAAGTGAATTAAATTGCATTTTAAATTGGACAAAACCTCAAATCCCTTCAAAACACCAAATAAATAGCCAAGGGATTTATCCTAGGTCAAACAAGGTCAAAAGACCTTAGACAAAAAATTTCATGATTTTTGGAAAGTCAGAAGTGTTTAAAAATAATTAAAAATATGCACAAAAACATTTAATTCATAAAAAATATCAAAATTAATCCAAAAAATAATTTTAATTCAAAATATGAAAGAGGAAAATATTTAAAGATTTTTGGTGAAAGTCCCATATTTTTTGGATTAAAAATGAAATTATTATGAATTAAACAAAATTAAGGAATTAAATGGAAAATCAGAAATAAAATAGAAATTAGGAAAAACGAGGGCCATCAGATCTCCCTCATTAATTGAGATGGAAGATCTGATGGTCAAACGCACGCTTCCCACCATACACCTCAGTCAACGCGTCATAGGGATGGTATTTAAAAGGCAGGGTTGAGATTAAAATGTGGACTCATGATCAGATGGTTCAGGACATGCCAACATACCACCGGAGCTAGGGCTCTGGTCATCTTCTCCAATGGACCTCACCGGACTGGTCCATCATCAACCACCACTAAAATAAAAAGTGAGTACACTATTTTAAAGAAAAAACACTCAGGAGCTCGAATCTGGCCTCAATTTCACCCAATTCCAAGTATATTGAAAGATACATGGACTTGAAGTTCGAGGTGCATGATTTGAGTTGCTTCAATTTGACCTTAAAGCAACTCAATCTTGTTGCCTACATTGGTAGGACTTCAGCCAACCAAAAATTACTTAAAATAATGGAGAGTTTAGAGAGAATCTAAGAGAGAAATTTTCACAAAATTCACCTTCTGTTTGCAGTGATGAAGCTCGATTTAGATCTCAATTGGCTTGGGCTTGCTTCTACTTGTGTGCAGGAGATGAAAGGGATGATCAAAAGGATTGGATCCTTCGAGTTTCAATCCCAAAACAGAAGTGGAATTGAAGCTCAATTTCAAGTGAAATCTTCAAGGTTATCCTATCAATAGAGGTTAGGGAAGATGTAGCTCAAAGCTTGGGCAAAAGGAATCCTCATTCTGATCACAAGGGAAATGTATTTATAGCCATGTTCATTGCTTTCAACACACTTTCAAACTTTATCCAAAAATAGTAATGTGATATGCATGGGTGCATGGACATGCATTAGGCCCAAAATGATAATTGCCTTGAGTCCAAATTCTTGCACAAACCATGTTGAGATCATATCATGAAGCCATGTAATGGTAATTGGGAAATGAATTCAAAAGTTGCCAAAACATGCCATTCAAAGAACCCATGCACAAATCCCTCAATTCTTGTCAAATGAAATGCTCTTGGACTTTTTGGAAAGGTGACATCAAGGAGAACAACTATGATGTTAGACACTTTTTCATTTAGAGCTTGGATCATGATGAATTTTGAGGTGGAAGTGGGAGAAATCAAACATAGTTGAAAATTTTCTAAGTATAAAGTCAAATGACCACTTCTTCTACCTTGAATAACCTTTACTATGAGCTCCAAATGGAAATGGTTTCTTCACCAAAGTTGTAGCTCTTCCATTCCTCTTAAATATGGTCGTAGATTTTATATCATTTTTATTTTGCATGAGGGAGTTATGCATTTTAGAAGTTGAGGAAAATTGCTTGTTCAATGGTGATGGTCCAAAATGACCTATAATGTTTCCTCTTGGCACATGTCCTTGAAAATTGAATTTGACATTTTTAAAAGAATCAAAGTTGGATAAGATATCTTGGAGTTTATCATGAAACTTGGATGACCTTCATATCATGAAATTTGAGCTAGTTATGACCCGTGGAAGTTAACCTCCTAACTAGGGCAAAGACAAAATGACCTATAATATTTCCCCATAAACAATGACTTTCCAAGCAAAAATAGATCTTGATGCCAACATGAAAGTTGTTTGGAATGTCATAAAGAGTAACATTTATCTTCGAAGCATTTTAATATGACAAATATTGTAGGATATAGGTCCAGGGAACCCCGATTTTGACTAGTTGACTTTCTCTGGTCAACATCTTTGAACCAACTTGCAAACTTGAAGTTCTATTGATCTTTAGAGCTCATGGAGGATAATATATGTATAAGATTATGTATAATGAAGTATCTCATGATATATTTAACCAGTTGTTGAAGAAACTTGTTGAGGAATTCACACAAGATAGCTATATGAATTAGGGCTTCCAAGGCTAACACGCTTCAAACTCTTGATGAATTCTTGATCAAAATGACAAATAATGAAAATGGGGATCCATATATGATGTTTAGAACCATTTTGAACCATTCCTTGATTGATCTCTTGTCATGAGGGCTTCAAACCCTAGATGTGAGCTTAATAGGGTATATGTGGATGCACACACTACCTACAAAAGAAACAAAGATATACATAGACATATTTTTGGTGTTTTGGTTAGTAAACAAAATAAAATAAAGCATGATACAATCAAATGTTCTTGGTGATCTCTCCCAATGGAAACCCAATGAGTGAGGGGTAAGGAGGATGCCAAGGTGTGATCCCAAAGGCAATGCAAATGCAAATGATAAGATAGCTTGAGGGATCTTAGGGTCAAAATTAGGGTCTTACAGGTATCATAACAATACGTTCCATGTTTAAGGTCATAAATCTCTTTCCTATACAAACCAATTCGCATCATGTCATTATGCTCAGACCTAACTTACTCATCCCATTTTTCGTCCTTTTTTATTCAGGTGCAATCACATTAAGCTTGTTATCTGTTCACACTCGGAAAACAAACCTGTTAGTGACCATGATCCACATTATGTCAAATATTTTGATGAATATGCAATACTCTTAGAGGTTTCACAACCGTTAGGCTAAATGGCCGGGTGAGGGTCACCTAACTTAGAGGGCGAATTCCTTTTTCTATTTCTTACTTTTCCAGATTTTTGCTTTTCTTTCTCTTTACCGTGGGATCATTCACCTATCTGCATAGGTCCACTTACTCGATGGTAATTCAAATGGTGTTGACTACTAGGATAAACTACTCAAAGACTTATTTAGGGGAGATATTTCAAGGTTGTGGCATAACAAGTATCAATATCGATCTCTATAATTAGGAGACTTACGGTGTTAAGACGATACTGATCTTTTGGGGGATTTTGCAAGTCTCTATAAACTATTTGTAACTTGTCTAATAGCCTAAAATTTCAAATTAAACACCTGTTTTCTTAAAGATTTTTTTTTTGTATGGCTCATGAAATGGAAGAATTAATAACTAGCAAAAACCACACATAAAAACTCGACATCACATGCAATGACTCGGTGAACAAATTAAAACTAGAAAATAAAACCTAAGCAATTATACTAAAAAGAAATAAATCTATCTAGAAAACAAGGAAAAGAAAATGGGGTAAATAATCAAAACATGCATTAAAGATTAAAAAAATGAGTAAAACCCAAAGGTGTATACTAGAAATGAGTAAAATAACTGCAAAGAAATAAATCTATAGTAAATCTAATAACGATGAAAATAAGTTCCTCCCCCACACAAGAACTAAGCATTATCCTCAGTGCCTAAAAATTTGCGGATGGAGTAGAGTTCTTGATAAACGTGGTCCATATGTTCCTGCATAGAATCCATGAAGTGGTGGAAAACGTTACTGAGAGTTGAGATAAAAGTTCATATGGCAGTGGGTTCAATAGTAAGTGGGTCAGGATTATTGGGTTCATCCAGAGGTGATGAGGGGGCGTTTCTAGTAAGTGGGTCAGGATTATTATGTAATGTAATCAATAGAAAGTTAATCTTGTTAGTAGGAGTAAAATAAATCACCGTTATACAAAAATAATAAAAGTGCAAAAATAAAAAATTGACAATGAAATTATGGGTTGCCTCCCACGCATCGCATTGTTTAATGTCGGTAGCTCGACATTAGTGTAAATCAGGTTGTTTGTGTAGAAAATGATGGTTCAATTAAGTCATGGCGAGAGTTATAGGTAGGTACATCACCGTTGGTGTAACATTTTAGTCTTTGTTCGTTTACCATGAACGGGCCAACTGATTGGCTTTTAATCTCAACCGCACCAGATGACATGACCTTTGTAACTTTGAACGGTCAAGTCCATCTGGAACGTAATTTACTAGGAAATAGGCGTAATCTAGAGTTGAATAAAAGTACTATGTCACCTACACGAAACTCTTTCCTTGTGATACGCTTGTCATGCCATGCTTTGGTTCATTCTTTGTAGATTATAGAATTTTCATAGGCATCGTGTCGAAGTTCCTCTAATTCCTGGATATCTAACATTCATTTGTTACCAGCTTCTTAATAGTCCATGTTTAGCGTCTTAATAGCCCAATAGGCTTTGTGTTCTAGTTAGAAGGATATGTGACATGATTTCCCATAGACTAAATTGAAGGGTGTTGTCCCTATAGGGGTTTTATAGGCAGTCCAATAAGCCCACAGTGCTTCATGTAGTCTAGAGGACCAATCTTTCTTGGAAAGTGAGACAGTTTTTTCTAGATTTTTTTTTATTTCACTGTTTGATATTTTCACTTGTCCATTGGTTTGTGGATGATAGGGCGTGGCTACTCTATGTCTCACGCATATTTATTTAAGAGTTTTTCAAAAATTCTTGAAATAAAATGAGATCCACCATCGCTTATAACTAGGTGAGGTGTTCTGAACCTGGGGAATATGTAGTTCTTAAACATCATAATTACTCCTCGTGCATAATTGGTAGGTGAGGCAATGGCCTCGATCCATTTTGACACGTAGTCGACAGGAATGATTATGTACTTGTTTCCCATAGATGAAGGGAATTGACCCATAAAATCGATACCCCAGATGTCAAAGATTTCTACTTCCTGAATATTCTTTAGGGGCATCTCATTGCGCCTTGATATGTTTCCAGTGTATTGGCACCAGACACATTTGATTATGAAGGCATGCACATCATGACATAAAGTTGGCCAGTAAAGGCCTTCTTGGAGGATCTTAGCATGGGTTTTGGATGTGACGACATGCCCACAATAAGGAGTAGAGTGGTAATGAGTTATGATGTTTGGTGCCTCCTCTTCAGGAACACAATGATGAAAATTTCCGTCTACTCCTCTCTTAAAGATAAGGGGTTCGTCCCAGTAGAAATGTTTTGCGTCATGGAAAAACTTTTTCCTCTGTTGGCAGATGAATCCCTGAGGTAGTATATTAACCGCGAGAAAATTGACGAAGTCAGCGTACCAAGGTACATTGGTCACTACATGGGCATATTCAATGTTCAGCTCTATCTCATCTGAGGCTTCATCGTGACTTATCCAATTATCAACTGATGATATCAATCTATCATATGCAAAGTCACCATTGATGGGGATATGGTCGGGTTTCAGGTACTCTAATCCGGAGAGATGGTCCATTACCACGTTCTCAGTCCCTTTCTTATCGCGGATCTCTAAATTAAACGCTTGTAATACAAGGATCCAGCAAAGCAGTCTAGGTTTTGCGTCCTTTTTGCTCAATAAGTATCGTATGGTAGCATGGTATGTATACAATGATTTTAGCTCCAACTAAATAGGATTAGAATTTGTCTATTGCAAATACCACAACTAGGAGTTCTTTCTCTGTAGTTGTGTAGTTTAGTTAGGCTGCATCTAAGGTTATGCTAGCATAGTAGATCACATGTAATCTATTATCCTTTTGCTATCCTAAGACAATGCCTATATCCAAATCACTAGCATCGCACATAATCTCAAAAGGTTGGTTCCAATCGGGTGGTTGCATAATAGGTGCATAGATTAGCGATTTCTTAATAAGATTAAATGCCTCTAGACATTTTTCGTCAAAGGTGAATTCAACGTATTTCATTAGGAGACCGGCTAAAGGTTTAGTTATCTTGGAGATATCTTTAATGAAGCGTCGGTAAAAACCGGTGAGTCCAAGAAAACTTCGAATTTCTCTAAGTGTTTTGGGTGGTTAAAGGTTCTCTATTATATCTATCTTAGCTTTATCGACCTCAATTCCCCTTTTTGATACTATGTATCCTAGGACTATTCCTTCTATCACCATGAAATGACATTTCTCCTAGTTTAGCACCAGATTAACTTGTACGCATCTTTCTAGAATTCTCTCTAAGTTATCTAATTTTTTTTTAAAACAGGATCCACATACTAAGAAGTCATCCATGAAAACTTCCACGGTTTCATCCAGGAAATCTGCGAATATGGACATCATGCATCATTGGAAGGTTGCAGGAGCGTTACATAGTCCGAATGGCATTCGACGATAAGCGAAAGTTCCATATGTACATGTGAATGTTGTTCTATACTGGTCATCTAGGTGAATGGGGATTTGGAAAAATCTAGAGTATCCATCTAAGTAACAAAAGTAAGTGTGTCTAGCTAAACGTTCTAGCATTTGGTCAATAAACAGAAGGGGGAAATGATCCTTCTTGGTTACTTTATTTAGCCTTCTATAATGTATGTACATGCATCATCCACTTTCTTTATGTTTTCTACCAATTCTCCTTTCTCACTTTGTACGACTGTGACACTTCCTTTCTTTGGTACTACATGCACATGACTAATCCATGTACTATCAGAGATTTGGTAGATAATTCATGCATCCAAAAGTTTTAATACTTCTTTCTTGACTACATCACTCATTATAGGATTTATCCTTCTTCGGTGTTCTTTAGAGGGTTTAGAATCTCGCTCTAGCATAATTCGGTGCATGCAAACAAAGGGACTTATTCCTTTTAAGTCAGAGATGGTATAGCCTAGAGTTATAGGGTGTCTTCTTAAGACCTCTAAGAGTTGATTGGTTTCGCCACTATTTAGATTGGCATTTACTATAACTGGATGATTGATTTCTTTATCAAGAAACTAATATCTTAAGTTCTTAGGCAGTTCCTTAAGCTCTACTGTGGGTTTCTTAATGCTTGGCATATGATCATAGGTAAGTTCTAAGCATTTGTTACGGCTATCGTCTATGTAAGGTGTAACTGACTTAAATCTATCATCTTCCCTTATGAGCGTCGAGGGTAGTTTTATTGTTTCAATATGCTCCTCATTATCTAAATTTCTTATGCCTTCGTCAATGATATCAATTGCACAACAAGGGTCGTCCATGGCGGGTGATTTTAGAAATTTGGATAGGATAAACTCTACTTTCTCGTCACCTACTTCAAAAGTCATTTTTCCTCTTTTTACATATATCATGGCTCTAGCAGTTGATAAGAATGGTATGCTTAGAAGGATAGGAATTTCTTAGTCCTCCTTAATATTCATTATGAAAAAGTCGGTAGGGATATAAAGTTGTTCGATTTTAACTGGGATATCTTCTAATATACCTATCGGATACTTAACTGATCGATCATCCAATTGAAGAGACATCCTAGTTGGTTGCATGTCTCCTAGGTCTAGTCTTTTACAAACTGCTAAAGGCATCAAACTTACGCTTGCTCCCAAATCCAGTAATGCTTTGTCTATAACATGTCTTCCTAGAACACATGGTATCGAAAACCTTCCAGGTACTTTCTATTTTTTGGCTAATTTGTTTTCAGCAATCGCATTGCATTCTAATGGTTTGAGATCATCGAGCTTGCATTGTTCATTAAGATGTCTTTTAGTAATTTGATATATGATGGTATTTGGGTAATGACTTCGGTGAAGGGTAGCTCGACATGAATTTTTTCGATCACTTTCGCGAACTTCTTGTATTAGGTGTCTTGTTTTGTTTGTTAAGTCTTTGTGAATATGGTAATAGTGGTATATAGGGTGGTGGTATTACATATGTTTGATTCTCTTGGTTATCATTCAATGCCTCATTATCTTTAATATCCTTCTTTCTTTGTTTTTTAGGTTCTACGGGTTCCTCTTTTTGTTCTTCCAGGGTAGTCACAACATTTTCTTTTGGTGGTTCTGAAATTTTAGGCCCATCGTATTGAGTTTCGCTTTGCAGCAAAATAACGTTAGCATGGCCTTTAGGGTTAGGCTGAGGTTGTCCAGGGAACGATCCTCCTGGTGTAGCCTGAGTAGCTTGTTGTTGTGCCACTTGAGATATTTGGGTTTCCAGCATCTTGTTGTGGGTTACCACATAATCAACCTTGTTTCTTAATTGTGAAATCAAGTCACTAATATGGATGTTTTGGTTCATGATTTCTTGATTCTGTCTAGTTTGAGTCGTGATAAATTTTTCTATGATTTTCTAAAGGTTTGACTTCTGAGGGGTAGTTTGTATCGGTCGTGTTGGTCTTTGGGCTTGGAAACCTGCTGGTCTTTGAGGTGTAGAGTTTTGGGGAAAAGTAGACTTATTGTAAGAGAAGTTTGGGTGATTCCTCCATCTAGGGTTATAAGTGTTCGAATAGGGGTTTCCTTGGGCATAGTTGATCTGGTCTAGGTTTGTCTCAGCTAAAAGACTGTATTCGGCAGTCACATGTCCTGGTGTTCCACAGATTTCGCATCCGGTCTGTACTGCAGCTATGGTAACTGTAGGGTTTATGACTAAGCTTTTGACCTTTTGGGGTAGGGCGTCCATTTTGGCGTTCATATGGTCTAGGTTGTTAACCTCATATATACCTACTTTAGTCTCTTTCTTCTCTACTTGTATGCGCTTTGTTCCCCACTGGTAATGGTTTTGAGCGATGTCCTCAATGAGTGTGCATGCCTTAGGGTAAGGTTTTTTCATTAGCGCACCACTAGCGGCAGCGTCGATAGTCGTCTTTGTGTTATAGAGAAGTCCATTGTAGAAGTTATGGATGATTAACCATTGTTATAATCCATGATACGGGAAAGATCTTAATAGCTCTTTGTACCTTTCCCAAGCATTGAAAAGGGTCTCACCATACTGTTGAGTGAATCTGGTAATTTAGTTACGTAGAACAACAGTCTTACTAGGCGGAAAGTATCTAGCAACGAATACTTTCTTTAGGTCATTCCAAGTAGTGATGAAATTAGATGGAAGGGAATATAGCCATGATCTCGCTCTTTCCCTGAGGGAAAAAGGGAATAAACGTAAGTGTATCGCCTCAGGAGCAGCGTTATTGCATTTTAGTGTGTCGGCTAGTTGAACGAAAACTTTTAGGTGTTAGTTTGGCTTCTCTGTTGGGAGACCAATGATCTGGTTTTATTGCACGGTTTTCAATAAAGTAGGCTTTAATTCAAAGTTATTAGCTGTAATAGCTGGGTTGACAATACTTGAATGAGGCTCTTCGTTAGAGGGTAGGGCAAACTTTTTAAGTGGCCTGCGGTTTTGGTCTTCTGCTATTGCTCTTTTGATTCGTTGGAGAAAAAGTCGAGCTCTTACATATTTTTCTGGTTCAACTATTGGATCTTCTAAAGTTCTGGTACTGCGAGTTCTTCGCATTGACCGGTGAGGGTTGCCTTCTAAACGATGTAACAACAGGTTACGAAATTGACGGTGTAGGTCCCCGAAAATGGGGCCTAAAACTTGATCACGACTTTATGAGTCTATCGGATTACCTAACTGCAAGTGTATAGTCCATCGCATAGTTTTAAAAGATATCGGCCCTACAGAGACCTAACTATCAATCTATCATTTCTAGTTGTTATAATGTTTATCTAAGGTGAAAGAATTAAACAAAGGAGAGATGAAATAAATAACTTTAATAAATTCAGACAAATAATACTAGAATGTGGCTATTATCAAACAACAATACTCTTGATTATTTCTAAATAGGATTACTGGGGTAATGTTTTCCACTTTGAAAGGAATGTAATTGAACAGGAACTGACGCTTTCGCGTATTCAGAACCATATTTGACTCTCTAATTTATACCGTCCACTGTCATGTGTGATCAACGCTTATTGCGTTAAGGTAGTAAATCCTATTTTAAGAAATCTGACTCTTTAGTTAGTTGAAAAGTAATTTTGATTGGAAAATTTAACTTAAAAGGGTTCTAGGCCTTCGCTCAGGTAACCGGATCCTATACCTATAAATGTGTGGGCAAATAATTTTAAAACCTTTTTCTAGAAATATTGGATTTTCCTGTTTAATTAACAAAGTGCTTTCGCGGTATTCGTTAATAAAAAACAAACCAATTTTATTCTTTAGTGTCAGACGACTTTCGATTTTACCCGACGTTTTCACGGATCTACTTTCGTAGTGACTGATTAAATTGAGTTCAGAAAAATTGTATTAAAACCAAAACAGCCCATAATTGAAATCCTAAAGAAACAACAGTTAGAGGACCGTCAAATGACGATCCTCACATCCCATCATCAATAAATTAGTTGGAAAGGTTTATGACAAACATAAAAACATAGATTGGAAACTTAGAAGTAAACATTTCAAAAAGGAAATTGAATTGAAAATAGCGGTTTAGAAATTGGTTTTGAAAATGAAATAACGACAAGAACATGCAATTAACAAAAGTAAAGAAATACGGTGCAAGAAATAAGACTTGAAAGTAAAAAGAAATAGTGCTAGACGAGGAAAGTAGAGTGCGAGTAAATAAACAAATTGATATAATAAAATGCATAATATATTAAAAACCTGCTCCAAATGGAGGCTTGAATCTGGTACAGAATAAATTATTGAAGACTTGCAAAGAAATATAAATGGTGGCAAGATTAAACTGCGGGAAAATAAAGTGCTCCAAACTTTGTACAAACTTAATGCTATCTGGTGCTATAACCTCTCGATGTGACGAGTCATAACTCTAATCGATAATTCTAGTGCTTAGGATTGTGCTAAGCTTGGATGCCTCGGAAAATGAAGCTTATCGCCTATTTATAGTGTTCCAAGGTCCAAAATATTGAGTGGGAAATTTCTTCATCCGTGGGAGAGAATCTAGGAGTGCATGGAGTGAGTCGGAGACCAAGCAAGTCCATTTTTTAAGCTCCTGACCTTCACAAAGAATGGTGAACGCCATGCCAAAGTGGCGAATGCCATCTTCCCAATGCATGGAAGAGTGTGTTGATCGGTCATTGGTGAGTGGGACACGTCATTCTTCTTATGGAATTCTCCATGGCGAATTCCACGTAGATCGCCTTGTGTGTAATTTCCCATTTTTTCTTCGTTTTTCATTTGAGTTGCTTCGTTTCTTCGCACATGGCTCCTATATGGTCAAATACCTGAAATGCAGACAAAATACCCACATAACACTGGAGATAGAGGTAAAAAGATAATAAAACATGTACAAAAAGAGTCAATAATAGTGTAATTTGGTGTTATCAATTGTCCCAACATTTGGGATATTGTGGATTTGATCAGATGACTATGATTAGTGCTCTTATTATTACGTATGGAACAAGATGTTGTGAATTTCAAGTGGATGTTATTGGTCTCATGAACTAGGTTTTTGTTGTTCTTACTTATGGGTCAAGTCATTTTAGACTATTACTTGGAAAATAAGAAATTATGTGCTTCAGTTGATTTTGGTCAAAGTCAACTATGAGAGGTTGACTTTTGTTGACCTTTTTATTGGGACTTTCTTATTCAAGAGGGGTCATGGCTACATTTTGGATTCATTTATTGAAGACATTTTGGATGCATTGGTTGGTGTTTGTTAAGTTCTTGAGTTGTAGGTCGAGATTCATATTATGTGGTGTTGTTGAGAATTGACAATCCATCAAGAGCAAAAAGAAAGGATTTCTTCTCCATATAAGACTTCATAAGAATTGAGTAAAGGTTAATACAAAATGAAGTTGGGAGTTTTTGTTCCTTCAAGTAGGAGAAGAGCTCAGAAAAGGTACATGTAGGATCGAGTAAAGATTGATCTGAAACATATGCTTGGAGTGGATATTGAATCTGAGTTAAAGATTGATCACCATTGAGTGAAGGTCTTGGGATTTTAGTTTCATAGGTTTTGTAAAACAGAAGAAGGAAAGATTCAGACTAAAGTTGTTAGTTTTGTTTTTAATTTAAACATCTGGTTTCGTGATTGTATACAATGCATGTTGTAAAAACTGTCAAAATATTGGAAGACTATGAATTTTCAATGATTCATCATTGAGATTAGATTAGGCACTAAGCGATGGTGAACAAGTTGAACTAGTATAAACCCTAGTGCAATCTTCTATTTCCCTATCATCTTTAAATTTTTTTGTATAAATTGCATGTTTTAGGTTTTTACCTCTTTCTTAGACATTGCATATTGTTAGGTTTAATTTGTTCAAAGCGATCAGTTGTGTAAAGTTAGGCCTGGTAATGATTAAGTAAATTATATTATATTTCTTGCAATTAAATTTGTTTGTAACTGTAATATTATATTGATTCAATTGTTCAATAAAATTATATATATATATATATATATATATATATATATATATATATATATATATATATATATATATATATATATATATATATATATATATATATATATATATATATACTTCATTTAAATTGATTTTAAGTTGATTAATACATTGATGAGCAAGATTGTTCATAATTTCATATTTCATTCTATTGTCTAAACATAGAATAACTCGTGATTTCAATCTAACGCATATGTATTAAAATTTGTGCGGCCCAATTTTTTGAAAACTATGATTTTTAAGAAAATCGTTTTTGAAACATTTTTGAAGGGTACGATCTATTCAATCCCCTTTCTAGACCTTTTCTCACTCATATTCTCCCTCAATAGTTACGACTAGTGGAAGTGTCGCAATAGGAGTTTCATCCACTTTTTCACAATCTCGAAATCCTAAAATATGTTTGTCATCCTTCTGCCTCATTCTTCGTTAGTAAGTTAGGGGGGCTTTGTGGTGGATTTTCTTTCTCAATAGATGATCCTCCGTCGATTAAATCAACAAGAGGAAAGGGAAAAATCTTGAGGCTTGCAAACCTATGGTGTCTTAGGCGGTTGGATTGATCATCATCATGTTCTTTTAAGTAAGCTCGTTGTAACAACTCGTGATTTTTGGATCAGTGAGATCTAATAGTGAAATTTGTAGGAATCAAAAGTCGATCCCCACGGTTGGTGCCAATGTTTCATTAGGGAACCATAAATGTATGGTGAAGTGATAAAATAGAAATTTGGTGCGGTGAAGCAAGCTTCCACGAGAGGGGGTAAACTTGCAAGGTTAGCAATCCAATGCCCAAATCAATATTGAGTCAATCACAAAAGAGTATAACAAGTTATGGTTAGAACAAATCTCAAATATCACCTGAGATACCATATATATGAAAGACAAATAGAAATATCCCATGTTTCCTAATGTAAAAGCGGAGAACCGATAGATAATATCATATGATAAACTAACCGTTTGTGGCATAGATCGAACCCGGGGTCTCAAATCTGTGGGTACATGCTATCTTTAACATCTTATTACTTTGTACTAATGAGTGAGCCTCCTTATCATTATTCCTCTGACCGACCCAAAATAAATTGTAATTTGTGTCATGACACTTTTTTTATAAGTAGAAAAAAGAAGACATATTTACCATTGAAATAATAAAAATAATGAAATATGGGAGAGGTCCGCACTAAGTAAAGGTTATTTACTGTTTTAATTTATGTAAAGCTAAGCTAAGTCACTCATCGTGAACACTTTTAATCAATCAATCTCTTTCTTTTTTTCTTTTTTTACAATAATTACTTAAATGTCCCTCCCACTACCAAAAATATAGAATAATTGAACGTGGTAGTACAAAAACAATTAAAAAACCATGTCTAATTCTATAAATAAGGTCCAATTATCATACACTCAATCACACTAAACCATTCTTTTTCCAATCTCTCAAACCAAGCTCACACACATAACAAAGCTCACAATGGCACCAGCGAAAACTCTCACATATCTAGCTCAGAAAAACACCCTAGATTCCAGTTTCATTCGAGACAAAGACCAGCGTCCAAAAGTTGCTTACAATCAATTCAGCAATGAGATCCCAATCATTTCTCTCGCCGGAATCGACGACGTCGACGGACTAAGAGCACAGATTTGCGACAAGATCGTAGAAGCTTGCGAGAACTGGGGTATCTTCCAGGTTGTTGACCATGGTGTGGACTCAAAGCTCATTTCTGAGATGACCCGTTTTGCTAAAATGTTCTTCGATTTGTCACCGGAAGAGAAGCTTCAGTTTGACATGTCCGGTGGTAAAAGGGGTGGCTTCAATGTCTCTAGTCACCTCCAAGTAATAAACAAATTTTATACTATTTTAGAGTTTTTATAAAATATATATGAAACAAGAGTTTTATAATTTATACTAATTTGAAATTATTTTACAGGGTGAACCAGTGAAGGATTGGAGAGAGATAATGATATATTTTTCATACCCAATTAACCAAAGAGACTATTCAAGGTGGCCAAACAAGCCAGAAGGATGGAAAGCAGTTACAGAGCAATATAGTGAGAAGCTTATGAGTTTATCATGCAAGCTATTGGAAGTTCTATCAGAAGCTATGGGGTTAGAGAAAGAAGCTCTAACAAAAGCATGTGTTGATATGGATCAAAAGCTTGTGGTGAATTACTACCCAAAATGCCCTCAACCAGATCTTACTCTCGGGTTGAAACGACACACTGATCCAGGCACAATAACTCTGTTGCTTCAAGATCAAGTTGGTGGTCTTCAAGCAACTAGAGACAATGGTAAGACGTGGATCACTGTTAAGCCAGTTGAAGGTGCTTTCGTTGTCAATATTGGAGATCATGGTCACGTGAGTGCACTTTTTTTTTAAATATTTTAATTTAGGTTCATATCATTTTGGTACGTGAGATATGAATTTTTTATTTATTTTTATTATTAGTTTAATTTACTCGTGGTACATGCGTGCAGTATCTGAGTAATGGACGGTTCAAAAACGCTGATCATCAAGCAGTGGTGAACTCAAACTACAGTCGTCTATCCATTGCGACATTCCAGAATCCAGCACCAGATGCAACTGTGTACCCTTTGAAGATTCGAGAAGGAGAGGAATCTGTGTTGGAGGAACCAATCACTTTTGCTGAAATGTACAGGAGGAAGATGAGCAAGGACCTTGAGATTGCTAGGATGAAAATGCTGGGTAAGGAAGAAAAAGAACTCAGGGACTTGCAGAAAGCAAAACTTGAAGCCAAACCTCTTAATGAGATCCTTGCTTAGATTTAGTTTATGTAATTATAATTTATGTTAACCTTAAATTTGTGTTTTTCCTATGAATAATTATGTTTAATTTGTCGTTGTCTATGATGTATGATGATATATCTTCACGTATTAATGTTGTTATGTATGTGTGTATAGTTCCATTTTGCAATAGTGAGACCAAAATCATGAATGATAAAATAAATAGATAACGTGCTGATACACTTGAGTTTTATATTTAATATCCTACATACAGTCAATTAATGCTCTCAAAACAATACCCCGAGCAATTTGGTACGAGCAAGTAAACAAACAAAATTTAAAATCTTTAAAAAAAATCCCCATGAATCTCTTGCCTGTATGAAGAAGGCAAAGAATTTGCAAAAAAATGTTTTTTAACGTGCACATGATGTCAAATTCAAGTTAATTAAGATAGTGATTTTTCTTGCCTACATGTGTGTAATAACTTTCCTTTAAAGTACCTTTTGTGGGATTATATTGACTCGACTTCCCATTTGTTTATGGGATTATATTGACTTGGCTTCCTATTTGTTTGTTACTTGTAGTTTGGTTTTTTATATTTTATATAAATTTTCCAGGTGGTTAGAGATGCAACTGCCTCTTCTTTTAGAGTTTTTTATTTGGTTAGGTTTTTATTATGATTTGTGGACTATCTAGCATGTAATGATGATAAGTTTTTCATCGATTTGTCAATAAACGTGAAAGAGGTGGAAGATAAGAGTATATTTTTGGCGTGGATTTGATTTCATAACCAATTCAATTTGACCTCTCTCTTTCTACGATTGGTTTCAGAATCATATCATGTGTCTAAATAAATAGCAGATTAGTATCATAATCTTCCCCCTATACTCAATAATTTGTTAATGTTTCCTTGAGATTTTGATATGTTGTTGGTGGTTCTGTTGTCAGAGCTCTACCTTGATTCTGGTTGGGTGGTGTATCATTGTGTGAGTGGGTGTGGGGCTTTCTTTTTCCCCTTTTGTTTTTGTGTTGTTAGTGATTGCAATAGTTGCTCCTCTTTATCTGTTTTGTTTTGGTTTTTGTATGTTCTTCTATTGCCTATTATTTTGATGGCTTATACTCCTCGTGCTCGTTGACTTTTTATTTATTTTGTTACGGACTTTTGCCCTTCTTAACTATATATTATTTGACCATCAAAAAAATTTGAAGTAGCAATGAAACGAGTTATACGTCATAGTAAAAAGAAGATATATGTTTTTTTGTTTCCATCACCAGTATCCGGTCCACTGAATTAACTAATCCAATTCGGAATCAGTTCTGACATCCGATTCGGGAGTCAGTTATGGCATCAAGTGGTTTCAGCCCTCTCCCAATCGCAATTGCGGGAAATCGAACCAGGATCCTCCCTACTAAATTCAGCGTCAATCACCACTGGACCAACTAATAATTGTTAAGAGGAAATCTGTTTTAAGTAAATAAGGTTAATCACATTCAAAAATGAAGTTACCTAAATAATTAATTAATTTTATTATATTCGAAAATGTATATGATTAGAGAAAGATAAGTCTTACTAGTTCAAATGATGTGGTCTACAAAATTTTACCTTGTTCGGCTATTTACATAGGTAATGTGTGAATTTGTTTCTCTACTGAGGGTACATTGTGCCCTTGTTCAATTTAATTGTCCAATTTTATGATATTTTATATTTCTTCTTTTCTTGCTTGAAATGCTCCCTCAGAACGTTTTCAATTGCTTTAATTTTCTTCGGATTTTGATTATGGAGCACAAGTAAATTGCACAACTATCAAATTCTACTAAATTTTAATTGATTCTAACGATTCCAAATTTTTGTAGACCTCAGTAGACTTTAAAAAAATATTTGATAATCTTATATTCAACTATATTTTAACTCTTCGATTGTTTTGAGAGAGTATTACTTGATACTAACTCTCTTATTTATTGATCTAGATAATTAGATTATTTATTTTAAGGTGCAAACAATGATTATTGATTGACTCGTTTGTGACATGATTCGATGTAAACATTGATTATTATGTGTGAACATTGTCATCATTACACTGTAAACAAAATATTATTCGTTAAAAACCTTCACTCGACATGCGTGTCGATGAACCTTATTAATTATTGACGATTTAGTTATCCTAATAGTAATCTTGATCACATTATTTGTTAGAGTGATTACTCTGTTTAATAGTTAGATCAACTCATTCTACATATACCTTTTTTGATGTGGTTAACATACTTTATTTTCCGATCATTAGGGTTGTGACTCCTCCATCAGAGGGTTCACATTTTAAAAGCTACCTCAAACTTTGCCACTTTTATGGAGCATAATATTGAAACTTTAGTCGATGTTATAGATTAAATGTACACAATTTTCTTATTATATCGGTTCATCAATTTTTTTGTACTAATTCTATGGAAGTCATCCAAGAGTTACAATTATATATTGTCCTTTTGCAAGACAAAAAGAACATAGCTTAGGCTCCCTATTTATTTATTTTCCTTATACCACTCTTTCTCAACTATATTGAATTACTAAAGAAAGGAGTAGATGTCAAGAGCGAAAGTGACCCACTTTGGTTTTGGATCCCAAACTATGTCAAGCCAAAAGGAACCTAGCTTGGGCTCCCTATTTCTTTATTCCTTATACCACACTTTCTAAATCATATTGAATTACTAACGAAAGGAGTAGATGTCAAGAGCAAAAATGACCCTCTTTCGATCCTCCAACTTTGGTTTTGGTTATAATTTCTTAATTCTTTAACAAAAGAATATGATCTCAAATTGATCCCTAATAAGAGACAGTTATTATGGATACAATTAAATCATTACCCAATTAAATTCTTTGAAAGATGTAATAATTTGACTATAAGTTAAGGAGGTTAGAACCAATTCTTATAAAGATAAGGAGGTGAACATAGAAAAAAAAATGAGAAAATTTTGAACGGAACTAGCAAACTAAGTTCTAAAGACAAAGTCAAGCTCAACCTAAAGGATTCAGTGCTAACCAATGGATGTATTGCATTCCAATAGGATGCAAAGCGTCTTGCCGCGCCAACATGTGAATGCATTGTATTTCAACCCGATCTTACTCCTAGGTTGAAACAAGACATTGATCCTGACACAATAACTCTATTGCTTCAAGATCTAGTTGGTGGTCTTCATGAAACTAGAAATAATGGTAAGACGTGGATCATTGTTAAGTTAATACTTGTGGAGACGTGTTTTTGATGCTTCTCATAGAGATTCTATTTACATTTATGGTTGTTTCAATTTGTGTCAAGATCTAGAATATATTCTCTTTTAAGGTGGAGTTTTCTTTTGCTTTGATTTTCTTTTCTCTTTTTTGGTGTTTCATTATTTTCTGGTTTTATTTTGGGTGTTTTCATTGTACTTTAGTTTCTTTGATTTACTTAATTATATTTTTTTGAGTTTTGTGACATCAGCTCGTATATCTCGTGATATTTAATAGTACAACTCTACTACAAAAAAACATATTTAATCTCGGTTGGATATGAGGTGTTACCTCGGTTTCAAATGTGAAGTAACTAAGGGTGATATAAAAAGTGCACCACTTTACCTCTTGGTTTAAATTTAACCGGTGGATAATGTGTAAAGATCATGGGTGCGATCCCCATGAATATCCTTTTTGGAATTTTTAAATGGTGAAAACACTTTTTCCCTCGGATATGACATTCCATCGGCTGGTACAACATCTTTCACCTTGGTTTTGACTTTCCACCAATGGGTAAAACACAATTGAGTTTATTATATCTAATGTGGATTGCTTGTTTAACTAATCCCTAACTGAACATATAACTTCTTAAATTGATTAGGAAAATAAGTATATGAACAATTGTGTTATATTTGAAGAACAACTTACTTGATTAATGGTGTTCGAGCATCTCATGTTCATTAATGATTATTCATCTCATGTTCTTTAATGGTTATAATCTCTTCAATATTTTAAGTTCTTTTTTCAACAATTCATTTTCTACTAATTAATTATTGAAAGGATAAAATTTAATGTTTTGCAAAATGAACAAGTATGAAAGAAAATTGAACGAAAACGGTAAGTATTGGAGATATTTTAACCATTAAAGAATGTGAGATGAATAATGAGTTGTACAATGCTCGAAAAACATTAATTAGTATAAGACATGTCTCAAATACAACATAATTTTTCATATTATTATTTCCAAAATCAATTTAATAGGTCATATGTTCAAAGAGGGGTTAGTGAAACAAGCAGTCAATATTATATACAATAAACTCAACTCGACGGAATAATATGAGATATGCACAAAGAATCACAAAAACATAATCTCAATTTTAATAGCAATTTCAAAATCAAACTCAATAACAACAACTAAACTACAACATATAACTTTTCATAACTTTCGGAAGTAGAACAACTAAACAACAAAAACAATAACATCAACAACTCATAAACAACAACTTATATTAAACAACTCAAAAAAGAAATCTCTCAACAAAACTACAACAACATCATCAATAAACCTATAAAACCAATCTCCTTAAACAACAAATACAACAACATTAAACCTCTAGAGATTTGGTTCTTAACAACAACAACAACATACAACAACAACAACATTAGTGTAACAAGAGTAACGATGTTTGACATACTAGATCTGTGAAAAAGAAGTGAAAGTAAATGTTTTAGATCTTCAATTCAGACAAGTATCAAACGAGAGCTCTAAACACATATCATCTTCATATTGAGGATGATATGTGTTAGGGATCTCATTATTTAGGGATCTTTTGTTTGCTCTTTTGTTTAGGATTCTTCGTTAGGGTTATGTCTGTGTTAGTTTTCAGGAAAGTGAATCTGAATGCTATAATAGTGGTTTCATGATGGTTGTAATTCCACCACAAAAGCGCGTGTTGCCAACGTGTACTGCGATAGTTGCAAAAATCGTCACTACAACTGCCATTATTATTTGCAACGGTAGTGAACCTTCTAAATAGTTCCTTGTGACAGTTTCAAATCGTCGTGTCATTTATTTGGAGATCCATTTTCAATGTTGATTGCGACTGTTTAAACTCTCGTAAGTGAGAAATTGTGGGAGTTCAAATCATCGCAATTTCTTTTTACAAATCATTATTAAAATTTATTTGACAACGGTTTAATAAAGCGATACTAATTATTTAATTTTATACTTTTAACAACAATTTAAACTATTTATAATTAAAATCTCAAATATTAATTTGTAGTAATATTTTTTCTTTAATTTTTTTTTTTGGTAATAACTTTTTTTCTTTTATTTATTATTTTTTAGGGTTAAATACACTTTACCCCCCTGTAATGTTAGCGAGTTTAGGGTTACCCCCCTGGTAAAGTTATTTTTTCAATACCCCCCTTATGTTATGTAGATTCCTTCATAGAACCCCCTAATATCCAGGTGGCATGGAATCTTGGTTTTTTATTTCAGACGTGGCTTTTTAATTTTTTTATTTTCACATGTGAATCTTCATTAGGTCTCCAGCATGGCATAAACTAGAAATTAGGGTTCCAAATCCATCCCTCTCTCTCTTCGTGAAATCCATCCCTATCCCAAATCCATCCCTCTCTCTCTTCGTGAAATCCATCCCTACCCCAAATCCATCCCTCTCTTCATCTTCGTCCGTGTCCCCTTCATCTGGGTTATGGGTGGCAGCAAGGCATCTTCCACGAGTGAAGTTGGAAACGGCTTACCAAGATGTGGATGCAATGAAACCATGAAGTTGTTGGTCTCCAAGTCAATTGAAAACCCCGGTCGCAAATTTTGGAAATGCAGGAATTATATGGTGAGCAATTTTGAAGCATTTTATTATTTTGAGTTTGATTTCGAAATTAATTGTTGGTGGTGTTTGTCTCAAATTGCAGAATGGGTGCGGTTTATTTTTGTGGGATGATTTGGTCAGTGAGTTTGCAGTGAAAGAAACCAATCCGTCCGGATGCCGCCAATGTGAAGTCAACAAGGCTTATTTGATTGAATTTGCTAAAGAGATTGTTGAGGAGATAGATTGCAGAGTCGGAAAGCTTAACAAGTTAGAAAAACTGAAGAAAAAGATTGCAATGGAAAAGAGGAAAAATTTATGGTTAATGTTTGTAATTGGTCTGTCATGGATGTTGATAGCAGCTATGGTTAAGTTAGTCTAATGAGTCTGTCATGTAATTGTTATGTCATTAGTGTTTTTCAGCAATGTAATGTTGAACTTGTAATGTGTTCATCAATGAAATGTAATTTGTTCATCAATCTTAAACTGTCAGTGCAGCATCATTATTTGATTAAACTTTCAGCATTCAATCTACCAATAATGACAGAAAAAAGTTATATCATAATGAAAGAGCAAAATTGCAAAATCATCAGAAAACTACAGAACAATTTTATAGTCAGTAATTCTAAAGAAAATATGACATAGTAAACATATAAGTAAATTGAAATATATTAATATAGTCTATCTCTTAAACTTTTTCAGTGCAGAATTCAAGGTGAATGTAATTAAATACTTTGGCTTTTTCTTTAGGTCCTGCAGAATTCATGGTTTTGTTGTAAGATTAGTGCACAGACTAGCCATGGCTCTCTGCAGAATTCATGGTTTATGAAAAACAAGAAAAAAATGTGACAGACTAGCCATTGTGTTTTATAGACAATACACACCAATAATGTTAAACTGATACATTAGAATTGATCATCACAGTAAGTGCATATGTTTGTTACAAAAGGATTACAAAATACATGTCTTCAAAGATCAGTTGGCATTACAAAAGAGTTTTCCAAAAGGATTACAAAATACATAGCAGAAACATAATAATCAGTCCCTCATTTTGAAGTGGGTATGTCTTCATTTTCGGGTAGGGTAATTGGTTTGTCACTAGATATTCCTTCACCTGTTATGGGTCTTTTAAACCAACTCAACTTGATCCTCTCACTTTGCCTTCTTTTGATGATAGGTTTTTTTTCAACCCTTTTTCTGGATTGTTTTGTGATTGAGGCAGCCACACTAGATCCTGTTTGACTCATAATAGTTGGAACATGCATATCAGTTGGAGGCTGTGGATCAGTTGGAACAGGCACATTTGTTGGAACAGTCATATCAGTTGCAGTTGGGGCAGGCATATCAGATGCAGTTGGCATATCATTTGCAGTTGGCATATCAGTTGCAGTTGGCACATGTCCTTTTTTAGGTTTTCTCTACAATGTAAGACACAATGTATGGTTGTCATCACAATGCATATCACAATGAAGAATGTAAGACACAATGTAGAATGTAAGACAAAATGTATATCACAATGAATTACCTTTCTTTTAAGTGCATTGGGATCCTGAGTGGTAGCCTTACAAGTCATAGCATTGTGACCAAAATTATCACATTTGGTGCACTTATATGCAACACCAGATCTTCTCTTCCTTGCACCATCCTCTCCACTTTCTCTTATCCTAATCTTCTTAGGTCTACCAGGACCATTTTTATATGCAGGTGGTAGAGGTGGTTCCATCTCAACTTCTGGCCACATATCTTGACCATTGATTGGACTTACTGAAAATCCATAACATAGTGCAAACTTTTCTCTTGTGTAACAAGCATCAACAAATTCATCAGGGTTTTGCTTTCTATAACTCAGAGCAGCTACAGCATGCCTACACGGAATTCCTACTAATTCCCAAAAATTACAACTACATGACCTTTTAGCAATGTCAACAATAAATTCATGTGTGTTGTAACTATGTGTAACCTGAAAAGTCTCAGCAATTGACCATGTTGGCAACCAATGACCACTATTGAACACCTCATTATCTAACCTTCTCCTAGGTATTGGCATCACCTTATGTGGCCAATTTTCTAGTTTACTTGCAGAGGTGGATAACCTATTCATCAGATATTTTCTTATCCACTCACACATTGTGAGTATAGGTTTGTCCCTAGCAGCTAGAATGGTAGCATTAAAAGACTCTGAGATATTATTCATCAATGTATCACATTTAGGGTAAAAAGAAAAGGCATGCTTACACCAGCTTTTGGTAGGAACAGCCATCAACCAAATCCAAGCATTGGGATCTGCATTCTTCAATTCATTCATCTTTTGGACCCATGCCTGATAGTATGTGGCTTTAGCAGCTCCCATCATTAAATCTCTAATAAGGGCTCCTCCACCAAACCTTTTCTTGAAATTAGCATACAAGTGCCTAAGACATAATCTATGCTCAATAGTATCAGACAATTCTTCAAATACAGCCACAAGTCCCTGATACAAAATAGAATTTTTTTCAACATTTAGAGAATAGAATAATTTGCAACAGAAAGATAGAGTTAAATACATACCTTCTGTTGATCAGAGATAAATACATATCTTCTATCCTGACCAATGTCCTCCATTAGTAGTTGTATAAACCATCTCCAACTCTCCTTTGTTTCATTTTCAACCACACCAAATGCCAAAGGGAAGTATTGATCATTAGCATCCCTGCCTACAGCAATAAGTAACTGTCCACCATACTTGGTCTTTAAGTGACATCCATCAACCCCCACAAATGGTCTGCATCCATGAATAAAGCCTTTCTTACAGCCATCAAAACAGAAATAAAATGACCCAAACCTTGGTTGTATGGATGGACTAGGTCTTTCTACATTTATCTTCACAGTGTTGCCATGGTTTACCCTTCTTAGTTCTTCTGCATACCTCCATATGGAAGCATACTGATTGTCAGCATCACCTTCAATTATCTTCTTGGCAATTAGCTTAGCCCTCCATGCTTTTGTAACAGTAATACCCACAGAATATGTTTGCCTCATATCTTGGATGATGTCTCTTATCCTGACTGTATCAGAAGTTTGCATCCTTTTTACCACATGCTTGGCCACCCACTTTGAGCTAGCAGACTTGTTGTTCAAAACCCTAACACATGTGTGCTTATGTACAAGTGTTTTTATAGCAAAAGTCTCCTTGTGGCCCACCTTAGAGCATAAGACTAAAAACCCACATTTATGCTTACACACCACCCTTACCCTATCTCCCTCATTTTTCACAAAAGAAATTTCCCTCCCATTAAGCACTGACCACTCACGGATAACTGCCCTAAAGTCATCAAGTGTGTTGAATTCCATACCCCACTTGAATATAAAGTCTTTGTTTAGATGCTCTTTCCTAAACCTAGCATACTTGGGCCTTTCTTCATCACAAGAATCATCTGGGTCAAAACTATTCAACTCATCACTATAGTATACATCATCTGAATCCATACTCTTATTGGGCTCCTCCATACTGTTATTGGGCTCCTCCCTAATAGGCTTAGTAACATCTATTCCTTCAAAACCATCAAAGTAAGCAGTAGCTCTTTCATCTTCACTGTCATCTAACCCCTCTACCTTCTCCTCATCTAACCCATCAATTCCATTATCAGGGGGGTGGTCATCATCATTCACACATTTAGGTTCCCTATCAGCAGGGTCCATGTTCCCAGTACTATGTTCAACATACAAATCTCCTTTCACATTCATTGCACTAAAGTATAGAGCAAAATCATCAACAGCATCATCATCTTTCCTAATCAGAAAAAAACCATCTTGAATTTCTAAAACTTTTGTCCATACCCTAACACAATCAGCCTTATACCCTAACCTACTCAACAACTTCTCAATGTTATCCATGTTCCAATTTGAAACATGTATCCCATTAACTGTCGTATCTGTACCCCCTCTGTATATAATTTCTTCTTCAAAAACCCTGTAAAATTCACCCCCATGGTGGAGTGTAACACTAAAGTGTTGTGAATCCTGTCAATATATTATACCCACATGTCAAAGATTGTTGATTTCAAAATTTTACCCTACGACATTGATGAACTTCAAATTTTTACTAACCTCGGACTTTGGACACTTCACTGAGCTCGTCTTCACTGAGCTGGATCGCTTCTTCGTATTCGCTGAGGTTGTCTTCATCTTCGTCTTCACTGCGGTCGTCTTTCTCGTTTGCTTTGTTCCCTGCATTCTTCTTCTTCGTCTTCGTCTTCCCCTGGAAATTTCGTCTTCGTCTTCCCTGCTATGTTCAGAACCCTAATTTTCTAAGGGGGTATTTGAAATTAAAAAGTGTAAAATGACACATAATCACTTTAACAAAATTAAAAATATGCCAGGTGTAGGACCTCTTATTAGATTCCATGCCACCTGGATATTAGGGGGTTCTATGAAGGAATCTACATAACATAAGGGGGGGTTTACAAAAAATATTTTTACAGGGGGGTAATCCTAAACTCGCTAACATTACAGGGGGGAAAAGTGTATTTAACCCTATTTTTTATATATATTTTCTTTAAATTATCATTTTTGCTTCTTTTTCTCTTTAAATTATTATTTTTTTACTTTAAATTATTATTTATCTTTTGATAATATTTCTTTAACTTTTTATTTTATTTTTTATAACTTTTTAACATAATAAAATTCCAATAAAAAATTCTATTATCAAATAAGCATTATAATATCAAAAAAGAGTGTAAGTTCCATAAGCATAATGTCATATGATACAATAAATTAAAAACATATCAAATCCTAATCTTATAATAATAAGCATCATAATTCTAAAAAAAATGTAAGATTCATATTCATAATGTCATATAATACATAGGAAAGATCTTAATCTAATTCATTCGTAAAAAAGTCTAATTAATTCTTCTTGATGATATATTATCTTGAATTTGATAACTAGTCTCAGAAGAACGTTTACAATCCACAAGTGATTCTAAATATGATCCTAGAAAAAATATTAAAATAAATATATTCTTTAAAATAATACTCAGTTTCTTTAACTTTTTAAGCATGATTTATACTATGTAAAACTTCACATAAGATTATATGCATAAAAAATAATATACTTGTCTTCCACTAGTATTTGTTTTTTTTAATCAACAAAATTTGTATTAATTCAAAGGACACCAGAAGTACACAGCGACCGCTTGGATCCAGCCCTCAAAAAAGACGAAGGAAAGAAAAAATGGGAAATTAGAACATCATTAACTTAGTAATATGAGTTCTAAGAATCCCTCTATATCAACCCCTACAAACTATCATATTAAAAATATTATCAACTATCTTTGTATTATCTACAGTATTGTTGTAACTAATGTCGTTACGGTATTTCCAAACACCATAGAGACTCTTCATAGCTTCAACAAATAGGATCTTCATTCTTTTCCTTTCATGTTGTGAATCAACCATTCAAGATCCTCATCTCAACAAAAGGAGATATTCTTCACATGTATCCAATCAAGCACATGTGACCAAATATTCTTGAGCTTATGACAATCATAAAACAAGTGGTTCATAGTTTCTTCATTGGTACAAAAATAACACCTATTGTTATCCAACAAACCAAACTTACAGAGTCAATGTTTCGTGGCTAACCGCCCATGGCACGCAAGGCACATTGTCATCATAGCTTTCGGCCTTGCAGCGTTCCAACGTAACAGCCTGCACCAAGGGACTTTAGGCACCTCAGATCTCAGTAGTGTGTAAATGCTCTTAATGCAGAATATGTCCTTATTTTGCATCGCATCCCAACCTTGTTGAACAATGCTAATACACTTTCTACTTTTCAAGACATTTTTCATGATCTAGGAGTTATTTTTTTTAACACACGTTGTCATAAGGTTATCTTGTTTGAAATAGTATATGTGGATCCACTTCACCCATAAACTATCTGATTTACCACTAAGATTCCAAAGAAGTCTCAAAATTGTAACCTTATTCCACGTTTTTAGGTTAGTGATTCTAATACCTCCATAGTCCCTAGGACGACACACCATGTCCCTTGAAATAGGGCTTTTCCTGCTAGCTTCTGCCCCACCAGTCCACAAAAAAGACCTGAAAGTAGAGTCAATGGCAAATGCCACGCTCCTAATAAGCTGAACACGACCGCATAACTCAGAAGATTAGTACTCCAATGTCTGATTCTAATCACAATCTTGTAAACCAATTTCATGTAATGGTGAATTGAGAGTTTTTTGCAGGTCAAAGGCACCACAAAATACTTGAAAGGGAGGAAACCCTCTACAAAGTTTGTAAGGTTGATGATGTCTTGCTTGGTATTTGCATCAACCCCTCCAAAAAACACATTACATTTTCTCGGGTTAATCCTCATCCCAGTTGACACAGTGAATTTGTTAAAGGCACTCATCATAAGTTCAATGGATCTAGTATCTTCTCAAGAAAATAAGAGGACATCATCAGGAAAAGACAAGTTCACGATATTGAGTTTCTCATATTTGGCATGATGGTTAAAGTCAGGATCCAGTTGCATTATATACAAGACTCTATTTAAGTACTCCATGTTAACAATGAAAAAGCGGGGTGACATTGGGTTACCTTGTCTAATCCCACACATGGCCTGCATAATTTTAGAATGGTGACCATTAATGTTGAAACTATAAGAAACAGAAGAGACAACAATCATGATCCATCTTATAAATTGATTAGGAAATCATATCTCCTTCAAAATTCATTCAAGAGCATTCTAATTAACCATGTCATAAACCTTCTGGAGGTCAATTTGCATCATACATCTAGGGGTACCATTTTTTCAACTATAGCCTTAATTAATTCATAGGCCAAAAGAATATGATTATGATTTACAGCCCCGGGACAAACGCGACTTGAGATTTGCTAATAATGCTACTAAGCACCTTACTCAACCTGTTAGTGATGATTTTGGAGATAATTTTCTAAAATGTTGTGCACACAACTATGGGCCTATAAACCTTGATGGTCCTAGCCTCATCACTTTTAGGAATAAGAGGTACTAGTGTGTTGTTAAATGCCTTGAAAAACTTCTCATTTTCAAAGAAATCCAGGATAAAAGCAACCACATCGTCATTGATTGTTAACCAGCTAGCCTTGAACAATTTGGCTCCAAACCCATAAATCCCAGGTGCCTTCAGACCCTCAATGAAACTCAGGGCTTTAAAAATCTCATGCTCAATAGCAGGGGTCACCAAGGTCTGTCTTTTCTCAATGTTTAATTGATGTCCCTCCCTCATGGCCAGAACGTCAATGTGTTGAGTTGTGCTATCAGAGGTACCCATCAAACCTATATAATAGTTCAAAATCTCATCCCTAATGTTAGTTTGTGAGGTGACAAGCGTTCCATCATCTTTGTACAACATATTCAACTTTTTAGCATTATTTTTCGCCTTTATGGAAGCATGGAAGTAAGAGTTATTACCATCCCCCAACCTAAGCCAGTCTAGCTTCGACTTTTGTTTTAGAGTTTTCTCCTCCATCTCATTATAGTGGATGACCTATACAGTATAATTATTTACCTCTTCAATTTTGTTTATATTCATTCTATCAATAGTAAGTGTAGATTGAGCAACATGAAGATCATCCCTAGCTTTGATAATGTTTTGTTGGATGTTCAACACAGGCTTGTTGAACTTCTTCAAAATAGGTTGGATTCTCTTTAACTTTTTCCATAACACATACATCAGTTTGCCTTCTATATGCCAATTCTATCTTTTCTTGACACTATCATCATAACCATTCAAATCTACCATACAATTAAGGAACATGAAATGAGTTTTTCTAATCACTTACTTTTCCTGTCCAGACAGACAAAGGAGAGCATGATCTGAAACATTTTAGAGGAAGGATTTTGAGAGTATATCCAATATTGTATTGAATCTAGTCCATATTCCCCAAAATTCTATTAATTCTATAGTAGATTTCCCCTTTAGTTTGTTTGTTCGACCATTTATAATAATCATCAACACTATCTTTTTCAAACAAGCCAACCATGCTCATCATGGTAGTTAAATCAATATATTCTGCCCCAGTCACCAGTTTAACTCCAATACGATCCTTGGTTTGAATAAGATTGTTAAAGTCTCCAAGTAAACACCAAGACCCATGTTTATTCCCATGAATCTTCTCAATATCATTTCATAAACTCTTTCTCTACTCAAGTTTATTGAGAGTGTAGATAGTCGTTAGCCAATGCATAAACTTACCACTCAAGTCATAAACCTCGTAGTGAATCAATTGGGTAATGCTAAAGACATGTTTAAATATACCTTATTGGGATCCCATTGCACCCAAATCCTCCCATTGTCATGGAAATCATAGTTGTCCACATAGCTCACCTGCAATTTGAGTTTTCTTCTAACAACAATGGATTTGTCTTATTTTACCCTAGTCTTAAGCAAGATACTGATAGTAGGTCGAAACTCTAGGAGACAAAAGCTAATCTCCCTAAGTTTACCTATCTTATTGAACCCCTGTACGTTCCATATAACTAACATGGATCACTAACATGAATCACTAAGGATTCATTTAAAACTTCTAGTATTCCAAACACATTAACACACTGAACTCTTGTTGCATTTATCTCAAGGCTAACTCCTTTGCCTTTGTCCCTTTGAATTTTGGTGACTCTGGTCTAATCTGACCTGGGATCTTCAATCTCCTTGTCAAAGTTAGTAGTTGTAGATGAACCAACTTTGGCTTACTGTGGTGTCTTATCTTCTTCAGGTGGCTTAGCTTTTGGAATCCACATCTTTTTTGTCTTCATATCATTACGCTTATGTCCAAATTTTTGATATTTATCACAAAACAACGACTTACATTCATACTCCACATGCTGTTTTAGTTTTTTTCCCTTCACGATCTTTGATGGTGATATCCCTATCCAACTTTTGTGTGACATCCACTTCCACCAAAATCCTGGCATAGGAGACGCACAATTTATTAGCAATACATTCATTTGTAACTAAAAGATTTCCAATAGCACTTCCAATCTTGCTAAGACTTGTAAGACCTCAATTTTGACCCTAAGATCCCTCATGCCATCTCATCATATGCAGTGGCTCACACTTTGGCATTCTCCTTATCCTCCATTCATTGGCTTTGCATTGGGAGATGTCACCAAGCACTTTAGATTGTATCATATTTTGTTTTTATTTATTTACTAACCAAAATACCAAAAAATATGTCAATGTATAGTTTGTTGCTTTTGTAGGTAGTGTGTATGCTCACATATGCTCTATCAAGCTCATATTTAGGGTTTAAGACCCTCAGTGCAAGGAGCTCAATCAAGAATTGGTTCACATTGACTCTAAGTATCATATATGGATCCCCATGGTCTTCCCATGTTATTTTGACCAATAAATCATCAAGAGTTTGGAGTTTGTTTGCCTTGGAAACCTTAATTCATCTAAGTATCTTATGTGACTTCTTCAACAAGTTTCTTCAACAATTGATCAAATATTTAAAAGGATACTTCATATTACATCATATTATGCATATATGATCCTCCATGAGTTCCAAAAGTCAATGTAATGTCAAGCTAGCAAGTTGGTTTATGGTGGTTGATCAGAGAAAGTCGACTAGTCAAAACTGGGGTTCCCTAGACCCTATCTCCTACAATTTTTGTCATATGAAAATTATTCCAAGATCAAAGTTACTAAAAATGACATTCCAAACAACTTTAACGTTTAAGCCAAGAGCTATTTTTGCTTGGAAGGTAATCTTTTATGATGAAAGATTATAGGTCATTTTGTCTGAATCCTAGTTTGGAGGTCAACTTCCCAAGACCATAACTTGCTCAATTTCTATAAGATGAAAGCCATTAAAATTTCATGATAAAATTCAATTATGTCTACTTCAACGTTGTTGTTTGGAGGAAGTGCAAATTCAACTTGCAAATGCATGTGCCAAGAGGAAACATTATAGGTCATTTTGGACCATTACCATTGAACAAGTGATTTTCCTCAACTTATAAAATGCATAACTCCTTCATGCCAAATCCAAATGAGGTAAAATTTATGATCAAATTGTAGAGGTTTTAAATAGCTACAACTTTGATTAAGGAACGTTTCTCATTTGAAGTCCATAAAGAAAGTTATTCAAGGTGGAAGAAGTGAACATTTGACTTGGGACTTAGAAAATTTTCAAATATGTTTGATTTACCAAACTTCCACCTCAAACTTCATCATGATCCAAGCTTCAAATGAAAAAGTGTTAAACATGAAAGTTGCTACCCTTGATCTCACCTTTTCAAAAAGTCCAAGATCATCTCATTTGTATCAAAATTGAGGGACTTGAGCATGGCTTCATTATGGGAAGTGTTTTGGCAAGATTGGGTTTCAAATGATCAAATTCTTTTGCATGCTTCCACATGATGGATTCAGTACACTTTGCACACGAATTGGAAGTGGATTTCATCATTCCTAAGGCCTAAATCATTTCCCATGCATCCATGCAAGGAGGTTTCTAAAATTGGCCAAATTTCAAGTGGTGAAAATATCAAGTGCATTGCCTATTTAAACAAGCTTAAGGCTTCAGATTCATCATCAACACCTTGCCCAAGCTTTGCTAGACCAATTCAAACCCTCACTGCCATAGAATTTCTGAAGATTTCTCTTGAAGTCGAGCTTGAACTTCATTTTCTGTTTGGAAGTTCAAACTCCAGAAATTCACTTCCCTTTTCATCTCAATTGACTTCTGCAAGCAAGAGGAAGAAAGAGCAATCAAATCCAGATCAAGATCAAGTGGAATTAGATCAACTCGAAGGTGATTTTTCAGAAACTTCTTCTCTTCGATTCTCCCTCAATTCTTCATCATTCTTAGTTGTCTGATGTATATCAATGTAGGCAAGAAGATTGAGTTGCTTTGAGGTCAAATCGAAGCAACTCAGTTCATGATCCTCAAAATTCAAATCCCTGTTTCTTTTTATATACTTGGAATTGGACAAAATTGAGGACAGATTCGAGCTCCCGAGCATTTTTTCTTTAAATCCATGTCTTGCTTTTTCATTTTGGTGATGGTTGATGGTTGACCAGTCTGGTGAGGTCCACCGGAGAAGAAGACCGGAGCTCTGGCTCCGGTGATGTGTTGTCATGCATCTCAACCATAGGATCCAGTTTAAACGTTTTAATCTCATGCGTTGCTTTTAATTACCAAGCATATGTCGTGTTGACTGCAGTGCATCATGGAACATGCGCTTATCACCATCTGATTTGCCACCTCAATTAATGAGGGAGATCAGATGGATCTCATTTTTTTGAATTTCTGAATATTTCATTTAATCCATTATTTTTAATTAATTCATATTAATTTCATTATTAATCCTAAAAATATGGGACTTTCACCAAAAAAAATCAAATATTTTTCTCTTTCATTTTCTGAATTAAAATTATTTTTTGGATTAATATTGATATTTTTTATGAATTAATTGATTTTGTGCATATTTTTAATTGTTCAAAAATACTTATGACTTTCAAAAATAAAATAAAAAATTGTCCAAGGTCTTTTGACCTTATTTGACCTACGATAAATCTCTTGACCATTTATTTGGTGTTTTGAAGAGGTTTTAGGTTTTTGACCAAACATAATTTAATTTAAATGCATTTTAACTTGATTTTTAATTGATTAATTGTGTAGAAATTATGTTGAGCCATTTTTATTGACTTGTGAAGTTTGACTATGTGTTTGGGCCTTGGTCAAGGTTTATTTGACTTTTTGTTGGATTAAAATCATTAGATTTAGGGGATTGATGAAATGTACATTTCATCTCCCAAATTGAATGAATGAATTTATTTTGATAAAAGTCCTCCCATGACCAATTTGTATTTGTCTCATTTCCCCTCCCTCTTCATCTTCAATCTCATTATATCTCATCCCTTCCATTGGCCAATGACATCTCAATATCCTAAGGCTAATTGGTTCATCAATAACTTATGTTAGATGAACCAATACAAGTATGGATGAGATTAGGTCCATCATTTGATAATTTTATTTTTTTAGTGTGATATGTTTTAGGAGTGTGGTTCATTATAACATATCTCTAACATGCATTAGCACCTAAATTTCTATTGCTCTACCTCAGATAGTTGAGACTTCTACATAAGTCCAATTACGATTACTTAACATAGCGCTAAATTTTGACCCTAAAGGCATAGCATTCTAGTAAGTGGAATTGTAAGTCTCCCCCCTTTCATGGTATTGTGTGGAAACTTGGCCTTTTTTTCTTCCTTTTGGAAGATATCTTGGTCCAAGGATCCATGCTTGTGAATAAAGGGTTGAGTGTTCTCCAAAGAATGACTTAATCAATTGAAAAGCAAAACAATACTAACATATAATCAATTAACATTTGACTAACTTTTATTACTATTGCTTTTAATTTCAAGTCATTTACTTTATACAATTTAAATTCAAGTCATTTACCATTCCATTTGCTATCTTACATATCATTTAACTTGTTTATGTTTATGACATTTTCACTTTGCTCACTTGAGCCATATATTATGATTGTACATATTTGTTTGTGTATCTTGTTTGTGTTTGTGGTCTTAGGACCTTAAAATACCTAATAAACAACAAAAACCCTAAAAAAATGTTTGTGTGGCCTGTTGAAGGTGATCTGAGCTTTAGACTTAGAATTAGGCAACATTCCCTATGCAAAAGGACTTGGCCAATGCCAACATTTCTGAAACCAATTGATTGTGATTTGAGCTTTCATCTGATACAAGTATTGGGATCCATTTAAGTTCATCTGCTACACGGTCTTGATGCAAATGTTATTTTGAATCTGTGTCTAATGTCTTATTTTGAGCCATTCAAGGAGTATGTCATCTGATACGTGGGAAGATTAAGAAGAAGACTATGAAGTTGCTAGCTTGGATGTGGCTATATTTATTTGATGCCTTGCTCTTCACTTTTCTACTTGATTATTGATATTGCTTGATTTAAAGTCCAAAGGAAAAGTGGGTTTCTATATGACATTCTTGTCTATTGGATTGCATCTCATTGGTCAGATCTTTTCAACTCTTAACTTTTAATTTTTGCTTAGGATTAGTCTCTTCATCTCCTCCCATTTCTTAAATTTCAAATCTCTCCCCCCTTTTTAAAATCTTCTTTCCTTGTGATTTCTAAACTTAGACTTTATTGCAAATTAGAAACTTTGGCCTTATGTCATTGAATTTTTGAACTTCTTTTTCTTAAATCAAACTTGTAAATAAACTTAACCAAATTGACTTAAAATTTCAAAAGACAAAAAGAACTAACACTCATTCAAAATCTTTTAGGCCCTTTGTGCCTCTTTTTAAATTTAAATTTTGTTAAAAGCAATTCACTCACTTTGAAATTGTTACCACGAACTACGAGGTATTGATCTCTCATTTTTATGTTGGTACGTAGGCACAAGTCCGAAGGTCTTGTCAAACACAAAAATATAATTAATGAATTTTTTTCTCATCCCTACACTTTATTTATTGCAAACATCATTTTATACCAAAACACATACACACATAAAAAATGGCTCCCTAGGACACTCTAGGTGCTAACACCTTTCCTTTGTGTAACCAACCCCCTTACCTGTAATCTCTGGAATTTTATTAATTTTGATTTTAAAACTTCTTATCTTTGGGTTTTGTTCATTCTTTTCCCCTTTTCTTTGGAAACAATAAAAGCGCGGTGGTGACTATGGTTTTATCGACGTTAAGCTTATTCATAGCTTGATGGTCATGAATTTACCGCTACAAGACTCTTTTACCCCCATAGATGGAGAGGTAGTTGAGGGAGTTTGATACATATCGGAAAATTTCGCAGCATATCTTTCTTGAGGTTAAAATCTGGCTTCTATTCTCTTAGCAACATTGATATGTTACGAATGGTATAAGGCTCATTTGTCATCATTGTACCCATATCCTTATGTGACCTAAATTTGAGGAGAAAATAGTCTTCATCGTGGTAAAACAAATCTGGTAGTTGGACAAAGTTCCAAGCTTTCAACATAAACTGCTTTACCATATTCATACTCAAGTCACCTCCAAGCACATACATAATAAGGGATGAGTCCTAGAACTTCATTTAGGATTCGGGATCTTCCTCTTCAATCTCAATTTCAATTTCCTCGTTTACTAAGGTTGGTGCAACATACTCAATCACCATTCCATTGGTCGAATTCCTGTTGTCACTGAGTACATCGACCCATAGCTTTCTTTCTGCTGATAATTCTTCACTAATTTTAGTAACCTCGTTTTCTAAGGTTATGTCGTTTCTCCCCGTTCCCTCATTGGCATCAGAATTTTTAGTGGCATCTGAGATGGGTTTGGTACTAGAGCTATCATGATGAGTATCTTCAGACTGTTGCACATGTTCCACACGTTTCTCCGGCTACGGTGGTGCCATCTTCCTCGGCCTCCCTCGTCCACTAGTATTTTGCATTTGCATTAAGAGTGCAATTTCCTCTTTCCTAACATTGTCCCTTTGGTTTAAGATTGCAATTTCCTCCATCAATTTATTAATTTTTTAATTATTTTCTTTAAGTGCAATAATTTCTTCTTGTATTTCCTTCATTTATCTATTTATATATATTAAATCCAGTGCATCAAACTATTTTGCGACACTTCATCTTCATCTATGCCACATCATTTATTTTCCTATGTGGCATCTCTCAAAATTCATCTTCAAATTTTAAAAGATCAAAACACACTATTTCTCTCTATAGAAGCTCATGGGTTCGAATCCAAACAAATGCAAAAATACAATTACATAATATTTGATTATTAACTTTATTTATTTCAAAAAATATCATACTAATTTACTCATAATAAGTTTATTATAACTCCAACTAAATATATTTTTAAATTTTTTTAAAATAAAAGAGATGTTCAGATCCACACACTTTAAAATATTTTTTATTTTCTTAAAATCATATCAACAAAAGAACCACTTGAAAAATACTTTTAATGTTAAAGTATATATTCGACAATTTTCGGGGCTAAATTACTCTCATTTGATCTAAAAAGATAATAGAGAATGCAACATATATATTAAATCCAGTGCATCAAACTATCTTGCGACACTTCATCTTCATCTATGCCACATCATTTATTTTTCTATGTGGCATCTCTCAAAATTCATCTTCAAATTTTAAAAGGTCAAAACATATTGTTTCTCTCTATAAAAGCTCATGGGTTCGAATCCAAACAAATGCAAAAATACAATTACCTAATATTTGATTATTAACTTTATTTATTTCAAAAAATATCATACTAATTTACTCACAATAAATCTATTATTACTCCAACTAAATATATTTTTTAAAATTTTAAAAATAAAAGAGAGATTCAGAACCACACACTTTAAATTTTTTTTTAAAAAAATCATATCAACAAAAGAACCACTTGAAAAATACTTTTAATGTTAAAGTATATATTCCATCATTTTCGGGACTAAATTACTCTCATTTGATCTAAAAAGATAATAGAGAATGCAACACTCTTTATTGAATCTATATATTTATTCTCTATATTTTTCTCATCTTATTAGACAAAGCAACGGTGTATATATATATATATATATATATATATATATATATATATATATATATATATATATATATATATATATATATATATATATATATATATATATATATATATATATATATATATATATATATATATATATATATATATATATATATATATATATATATGTAATTTGACATTATGGACATAGATTTATAAAGTTATTGAATACTTTATTCGACAATAATTGAAAATAAAGTTTAATTTTTATTTAAGACTAAAAATAAATATATGTCTTATAATTAAATATTTAAAAGAGAGACAACTATTAAAAATACATTAGAATCAAAATAAAAAATAAATCATTTGGGATATCTTCTAAAATTATTTCAATTGGTAAAATACAATCTTGTATGTCACTCTCAAATTACAAACATATATTTTTTTATTCGTAATTAATTCATATTATTGTCTCACTTATTTATAATAAAATATTATAATATAAATTTTTTGTTCATATTTATAAAATTTAAATTTTTAATATATATAAAACTCAATACAAAATAAATAAAAATTAATTAAAAATCACGCATCGCGCGAGTTTCAATATAGTTTATTTGATTCCAAAGAAGACGCCGATCTCATTGATCTATTAATTTGAGACGCTGTTACTTCAAATCACATACAATATATATATATATATATATATATATATATATATATATATATATATATATATATATATTTCCACACTTTTTCAAAATCCTCATTTTTGGACAGAGAATCCTGAATTGTTGCTTGTAATTTTTCCTATAAATACAAAAGGACAAATAATTCACAACCGAAATCTTCACTTACAATATGAATGCAAACATGTTAAAGTTAAATCTTAAATAGCATGTGACTGCAAGAGTGTGTATAAACCATGAATAGCAAGCACTGCATGTGACTTTAGAAAAAATATAAAGAAAAACCAAATGAGTCACCATGAATAGCCTACTGCTTTTTAATCAATTGCCTAACGTCATACAATTTCTAAGCTCCAAAATATTCTTAACATATTGATGTTTCAATGAATAGCATACTTAATGAATAACCCAATTAAAATTCGTAAAATGTTATTCTTACATTATATTATACACCTACACCGTATTTTATTTTTATTGTCCACCATCAATACGATGAACAGTAAAATATTATAATAATATATTATTTTTAAAAAAAATATAAAAATTATTTTTTTATTTTTTTTATTATCTAAACGTTTATTAACCAGTTTCATAATTTTTTTAATTAACTTCGTAACTTATATTAATCAATTTTGATGATTATTCAAAATTATTTTTAATATCTGCGAATTTTATAGTTTCATTAGCCAACCTTTTACTTTTCATTAATCAATTTTGATTTATCAATAAAAGTTATTTTTAATATTTGGACATTTATTAACCAACTTCGTTACTTCATTAATTAATTTTTTATATTTAATTAACCAATTTTTTTCACTATTTTAAGTTACTGTTCATAGACATTGTTCACTATTCGCGTGTACTGTTCAGATATTGTTTATAAATATATTATTTTATTTTAAAAATATACTATTCATTATATAAATACGGTGAACAGTGTATACGGTGTAAGTGTTTGGTTAGAAATTCATATAGGAATAACAATGTGTTATAATTAAACTTAAAAGATTTACATTTCCCCCTATAAAATGGATATTTTCAAAATGAATAGCCTAATGAATCAACTTAATGAATAGCCTAATGAATATACTTAATGAATAGCTTACTTTAACAATCAAAATGTTATTAGAACATAAAACTCAAAATTGAAGGTTTGACAATGGTGGAAGAAAAGAAAATTGGGGAAGATGAAGTTGAGAGAGAATTAGAGAGAATAGACTTAATGAATAGCTTACTCACATCACGCTTCTTGAAACCATTGCTATGACCACTATCCTTGGAGCTACTTTCACCTTTTTCACTCGTCGAATGCTTTGAATTTTGCGAATCGTTTGAACCAAAATTCTGAAAATTTGATTTACCTCTCGCCGCAAATTTTCCTTTCGACCTCTTATTCTTTTCATTGAAACGCGCTTGCAAAGCAATCTCCGCTTTGGCTTTGTCGACGCCTCTCTCATCCATCCTTTGTTCATGTGCCTCTAACGAACTTTGTAATTCATCCTTGCTCAAAGTTGTTAGATCCTTTGATTCTTCAATAGCCACAACTATGTTGTCGAAACGCGGCGTTAACGAACGCAATACTTTCGATACAACATTCTGCTCAAGAATTGTTTCCCCACAAGATTTGATTTGATTAACTAACCGGGTAATGCGCGTAATCTAGTCGTTGATCGTTTCTTTGTCTTCCATTTGTGTTAACTCGAATTGTCGCTTGTAAGTTTGTAACCTTACAACCTTCGCTTTGACGGCACCGACATATGCTTTCTCCAAGATTTCTCATGCTTGCTTCGCCGATTCACAATCGCCAACCTTCTCGAAATTGTCGTTATCAACACACGAATGAATCAAGAATAAGGCTTTGTAATCCTTCTTCTTCTCTTCTTTGTGTGTAGCTCTTTGAATGTCGGTAGCCTCTGCCCCTAATTGTGTAACTCCATTGACGATGATCTCAAGCACCTTTTGATAACCAAACAAGACCCTCATTTGTTTTGCCCATTTATCATAGTTCTTCGAATCAAGAATCGGGAGATTGGTGGGAATTCGATCATTGGAAACGGTTGCCAGTGTTGCAGCGGATTAGGATCGATAACCAAGGCTCTTGATGCCAAATGTTAGAACATAAAACTCAAAATTGAAGGTTTGACAATGGTGGAAGAAAAGAAAATTTGGGAAGATGAAGTTGAGAGAGAATTAGAGAGAATAGAGTAATATTGGATTAATAGTAATTTTGGCATTAATTTTGAATTGGAAATATTACAAGAGTATTTATACATTGAGAGAATAAAATGATACAACTCAAAAATACAACTAAAGTGACTCTACAAGTAAATTATGTTAGTTTTGGAAGGGTAAAAACAGAATTTAATTGCAATTAACACACCACCTCACTTTAGTTGCTCCAAGTCCACCATGCTCAAGCACTTATTTAACCTCTTGAACACATCATTTGTCACACCCTTTGTCAACAAATCCACGACTTGGTCTTCGCTTCGGCAATAGCTCAATCTAAGCTTTCCATCACTGACCAATTCTCTCGAATAATGAAACCGCATCTCAATATGCTTGCTCCTTCCGTGTGCAATCGGATTCTTCGCAAGATTTATTGCGGAAACATTGTCTACGAACAGTGTGGTGGCAACATCATCACCATATCCCAATTCCTTCAATAGATTCATAAGCCACGTAGCTTGACACGCACCTAACGACGCCGCAATGTACTCGGCCTCACAAGAAGAGAATGCTACAACCAGTTCTTTTTTCGAACACCAAGAGATTGGTGTACTACCAAACATAAAGATGTACTCCGCCGTCGATTTTCGGTCATCTTTATCTCCGCACCAATTAGAATCGGTGTAGCCAAGTAAATTGCACTTACGCCCCGTGTTCGATGCGGGAAAGAGAATTCCGCAACCAAGAGTACCTTTCACATATCTAAGGATCCTCTTGACTGCCACCAAGTGAGACATCTTAGGTCTCTCCATGAATCTACTCGCAATACCGACACTAAAAGCCAAATTCGGTCGCGTATTGCACAAATACCGTAACGATCCAATCAAGCTCCGATAAAGCGTTGAATCGACATCATCATCCTCATCACTTTTGGACAGCTGCACTCTAGCCTCACAAGGTGTAATAGAAGCATTACAATGCTCCATATCACACTTTTTTAAAATATCTAGAGCATACCTCCTTTGGTGCATAAGCAACCCCACTTTTGACTTGTGAAACTCTATGCCAAGGAAGTAATTCATGACACCAAGGTCCGTCATCTCAAACTCTATCATGAGCTCACTTTTGAACCTTGAAACACTCTTGTCATGGCTGCCCGTAATCAAGAGATCATAAACATACAAGCAAAGTATAATCACACCATCATTCGTATCCGATCTCACATAAACTCCATATTCGGATACACATCGTTTGAAACCAATGTCAATAAGAAAGTCGTCAATACGTTTGTTCTAAGCTCTTGGAGCTTGTTTCAAACCATACAACGCCTTGTGTAGCTTGTAATACTTCATCTCTTGATCTTTTATCACGAAACTGGGTGGCTGCCCCACATAGACTTCCTCAACAAGAGGACCATTCAAAAATGCAGATTTGACATCCATTTGGTAAACCATCCAATTGTTGTTATGCGTAATACCAATAACCAAACAAATAGTCTCTAATCTAGCCACTGGTGCGAATACCTCCTCATAGTCTATACCTTCTCGTTGCAAGAACCCCTTCGCCACTAATCGAGCTTTGTGCTTGATTACTTCACCTTTGGGATTTGCTTTAACCTTATAGACCCATCGCACACCTATCGGTTTCTTTCCAAGTGGTAAATCAACCAACTCCCAAGTACCGTTTTTCTCAATAGATTTCAGCTCCTCTTTCATTACACATATCCACTTAGGATCACTTAAGGCTTCTTCCTCATTTACCGGTTCGGATTCGTCCATAAGCGCGAAATGAACAAAATCACTATCGTTATTCACTTTGTTATCTTGGAATCTTTCATAATCTAGGAGTCTATGAGGCAAGGCTCTTTGCCTCACTGGTCTACCATTATTAACAACATCATTTTGCGCTACTGTAGGTGCTGGTACAGCGGTGTCGGAAGCCTCCAGATCAGTGATTTCAAAAAACTGTTGCTGTTGTTTTTCTGTGAGTAATCGATTACTGCCAGTAGGGTAATCGATTACTGCTGCATTTTCTGCAGTTTTGACTTCATCAAAAGTCACATCCCGGGTTATGACTATCTTCCGATTTTTTCCATTAAACAACTTGTACCCTCTAGTAGAGTGATATCCTACAAATATCAGCTTCTCACCCTTATCATCCAATTTCTTCCGAAGTTAGTTTGGTACATGACGGTATGCAATCGATCCAAAAACATGCAAATGATTCAAATTCGGTTTGAAGTCACTCCAAGCCTCTTCCGGTGTGAGTTTCTCCAGCTTCTTAGTGGGACACCTATTCAACAAGTAGGCGGCTGTAGACACGGCCTCACCCCACAATTCCTTAGGCAAATTTTTCCCACAAAGCATACTACGCACCATGTTCATTATTGTACGATTTTTCCTCTTGGCAGCCCCGTTTTGTTGAGGCGTATACGGAGGCACCACCTCACGTACAATTCCCTCAAGATCACAAAACATCCCAAACTCACTAGAGGTATACTCACCTCCACCATCCGTTTTGAGAATTTTGAGCTTCCGGACGCTTTGGCGCTCCACCATGGATTTGAAATTCTTGAAAACTCCAAATACCTCATCTTTTCTCTTGATAAGATATGTCCAAAGCTTCCTACTAGAATTGTCAATGAACGTAACAAAATATTGATTGCCACCATAAGTCTCTACTTGCATCGGTCCGCAAACGTCGGAACATACCACCTCAAGTAAGCCTTTGGTTCTTCGACCCGCATCTTTGCTAAACATATTCTTGTGTTTTTTAGCCTTCACACATTCCTCACACAATTCAGTTGGAATACTAATGTGTGGCAGCCCCGTTACCATTTCACTTTGTTGCAACTTTCTTAGATCCCTAAAATTGAGGTGACCAAGACGGTAATGCCATAACCACTCATCTCTACTTGCCGCGGTAGCTAGACAACGATGCTCCATAACCGTTAACTCAACCTTAAAGGTTTTATTGGCAGCCATCGGCGCTTTTAGAATCAACACACCATTTGAATCCAAAACGCGTAAAATCTTGTCCTCCAAACGAATTTTGTATCCTCTTTCAAGTAATTGGCCAATGCTTAAAAGATTACACTTAATTCCCGGTATATACAAGACATCTTTGATCCTTGAATATCCACCATTCCTTTTTCCGATCAAAACATCTCCTACCCCTTCGGCGCTTAAAGTGGTGTCGTCGGCAAATTTGACTTTACTTTTTGCCGCTTGATTGATTTGCACAAACCAATATTTTCGACCCGTCATATGTGTTGAACAAGCGGAATCCAAGTACCACTCATCTCTCCCTTGGACTCCATCACGAACGATAAACAATGCCTTTCAATCCGAATGCGTTTTCTCGCTATTTTCCGGAACGGTACAGCTGCTGTCCCGCAAACTGTTACTGCTATAGTTGCTGTCCGGAACATCCGTAATGCCATAACTCTCCTTCGTGATCATTACTAGAAGTGTGTCCTCATCATCTACTTCTTCCCTAGCAACCTTGGCTTCATTATTGTGATTCTCATTCGATTTACCACGACACGAATTTGCAAAGTTTCCAAACTTTCTGCACTTGTAGCATTGAACCTTACTCACATCCCGCTTCTTGAAACCATTGCTATGACCACTATCCTTGGAGCTACTTTCACCTTTTTCACTCGTCGAATGCTTTGAATTTTGCGAATCATTTGAACCAAAATTCTGAAAATTTGATTTACCTCTCGCTGCAAATTTTCCTTTCGACCTCTTATTCTTTTCATTGAAACGCGCTTGCAAAGCAATCTCCGCTTTGGCTTTGTCGACGCCTCTCTCATCCATCCTTTGTTCATGTGCCTCTAACGAAATTTGCAATTCATCCTTGCTCAAAGTTGTTAGATCCTTTGATTCTTCAATAGCCACAACTATGTTGTCGAAACACGGCGTTAACCAACGCAATACTTTCGATACAACATTCTGCTTAAGAATCGTTTCCCCACAATATTTGATTTGATTAACTAACCGGGTAATGCGCGTAATATAGTCGTTGATCATTTCTTTGTCTTCCATTTGTGTTAACTCGAATTGTCGCTTGTAAGTTTATAACCTTACAACCTTCGCTTTGACGGCACCGACATATGCTTTCTCCAAGATTTCCCATGCTTGCTTCGCCGATTCACAATCGCCAACCTTCTCGAAATTGTCGTTATCAACACACGAATGAATCAAGAATAGGGCGTTGTAATCCTTCTTCTTATCTTCTTTGTGTGTATCTCTTTGAATGTCGGTAGTCTCTGTCCCTAATTGTGTAACTCCATTGACGATGATCTCAAGCACCTTTTGATAATCAAACAAGACCCTCATTTGTTTTGCCCATTTATCATAGTTCTTCGAATCAAGAATCGGGAGATTGGTGGGAATTCGATCATTGGAAATGGTTGCCATTGTTGCAGCGATTAGGATCGATAACCAAGGCTCTTGATGCCAAATGTTAGAACATAAAACTCAAAATTGAAGGTTTAACAATGGTGGAAGAAAAGAAAATTGGGGAAGATGAAGTTGAGAGAGAATTAGAGAGAATAGAGTAATATTGGATGAATAGTAATTTTGGTATTAATTTTGAATTGGGAATATTACAAGAGTATTTATACATTGAGAGAATAAAATGATACAACTCAAAAATACAACTAAAGTGACTCTACAAGTAAATTCTGTTAGTTTTGGAAGGGTAAAAACAGAATTTAATTGCAATTAACAAATGTGTATCAGTATGGCTAGATTTTTTTGTGCGTCTCTTTTTTCCTTATCTAAGAATATTGTGAAAGATTAACAATCAAAATTTGCATCCATCTCGTGATTTTAAACCATAAGATGTACTTCACAGCTACCATAAGAGTTTCAATGGATTTATTGGGAAGTTGACAGAACATGAGGAAGAAAAATTGGAGACAAATGAAACAACATCAATTTTATGCAGAAATTGATATTGTACTTCACATTTCTTTTAATGGATTCATTGTCTTACAATTTACCTATTTTATTATTGATGGAAGATCTCTAAGAATTTTTTAAAAGAATTCCTGAATGGAACCAAAGCAGCGGAGTTCTTGCAAGAATACAAGTATACTATAAATTATTCTCCTTTACATAACCTATTTTAAGAAATAATAAAAGGATTGAATATTTTCTCAAACCTTAAAGAGTTTAACAAATATTTTAAAAGAATTAAGTTTTTATATTTAAAAAATATTAACAAAAAATAAGTAAGGTACAAAAATAATCAATTTTAAATCAGATTCTCCCCACCTCTAAGAGATGCCAAAAGATTTGATTTTTTCTCAAATCTTAAAAAGTCTAACAAATATTTCAAAAGAATTAAATTGCACTTACATTATTATTGTATGCATTTTCATTGATAAAAGACTCGTCAAACCTTTTATCAGAAACTACGTACATTTCTCATCTGCTGCATAGTCATCCATATTTCAATTCCTACAAATAAGCACAAATATTGCTTCTTGCAAGCGACTTAGATTCGAGTGTATGCGGAATCTTCATTTTTTTCTTCAATTTTTGACATTTTATCTTGTCATTCTCTATATTAGTAACAAATAAAAACACGCGTTAAAGCACTTAGGAAAAACTCATTCATATATTAAAAATAAAATTATACGAGTAAAACACTAATATTACATGTGTATCTTCTTTCCGCCTATATTGAACAAAAACAACACAATCATTTTCGTTAACAATACCTTTGGTAAAATTTGCAAGATTTTTTTTCAATGTGAGATCTCATTTATAAAGTTTTTTAAACAATTGATATCAGACATCCCTCCAATTTTTTTCCATCAGAAGAAAATATTGTTGGCTTGTCATCTCCATCATCAACAACAAAATAGAGCTAACCATAAAAATGAAAATTAGCTAACAAAGCAAATAATATTGACCATGAAATTAATTTTAAAATATGTTGTTGTTTATTAATGATAACTTTATCTTTGCATTATAAAACTTTGTTGTTTTATCCATGGGAACCATCTTCCAACTTTCAAACATTATGGGAAAGTCCTGAAACATTCTAACAACTCTATCCAAATACCCTGCTAACAAACGAGTTGGTGATCCTACTGCGAGACCATCTGAATCTCATTCAAGTATTATCCATGTTCCATCAGAAGTTATTTTTCCAATCAAGTCTGGCACACATAAACATGTATTTGAAATATGATTTGCCTCATACATCACATAAAAAGGTAAATAAAATAATTTTATAACTCAACTATGTAAATCATTTAAATTATTTAAAGATATTATAACATTAAATTACTGACTAATAACATTTACATCCCAATATTCAGAACCACCCACTTGAACAACATTTGCAATCTCATCTTCTATCACAACATTTTCAGTATCACCTTCTACCACAACATCTTCATAGTGAGGGGATGAAGTGTTATGGTGAAGAAATGTCTCTAAAAAAAGTGATGGTTATGTAGTTTGGATTGGTGGAGGGGTTATTGGAGTTTCGATTAGCGAATAAGTTATTATAGTTTGGATTGTTATAGGGGTTATTGATGATTGGATTGATGGAGGGGTTATTGTAGTTTGGATTGACGGATGGATTATTGATGATTGGATTGGTAGAGGGGTTATTGTAGTTTGGATTGGCGGATGAGTTATTGCAGTTTGTATTAGCTGAGGGGTTATTAATGATTTTGGTGTTGTGGTTGAACGTAGGTGCTTCTTCGATACTTCAAGTTATCCATGTTGTACATTCCTCGGACGACCCTCACAGACTAAATAAGATGCATCAGTGAATATCAGTCAACAATCAAAACAATTAATTTGTCTAGAGTAGTATTGAGAATTTATTACTAATTGATGATGGTTTTGAGGAAGACGAAGATGATATATAAATGGATTGAGTGAGTTTAGTAAGAGTAAGACCCTTCATCTTTTTTTATTCTCTTATATTGTTTTGCGGTGAATATCCTCATATGATGAATTCATTCTTTCACAACAGGCTTAAACTACAAGTATATGTGATAAACAAGTCAGTACACTAAAAGTAGTGAACATCAAAATTTTACATTAGCAACTACTAATTTAATAAACATACGATAAACATAATAACTTAAAAGACAAAATATGCAGTAAAACATATAGTAACAATGTCATGTGTTGGTACTTTATTTTTATAATGATGAATCAACATAAAAAATAAGAATATCATATATTAATTAGGGATAAGCAACAAAAAAACATAAATCTCACACGAGTTACAAACAAGCTAGACTTCTTAATAATAAACAACTATATCTTAATTATTCTCATCATTAACCGCTGAAGTTCCAGGATCATCATTAGAGAAAATTTGCTCCAAATTATGTGATGGATATGGCTCAATGGGTGTCATAATTTCATCATTTCCAGCCATGTAATACAAGGCTTTTGGCTTTAAAGGAACAGGTATGCTCCATTCTTGTTCCTTCTCATCATCCATATAAAAAACCATTTGAGCTTCTAATGCTTAAATACATGGCTCGTTATCTTTATGTTCTCTAGTATGCAACAGTCTTGTCGCTACCAGAGTTTCGGAGCAAGGAACCGGAGACTGAACTAAATGATGCCTCCTCAATCGAAAGAGAAGAGAGAGGGAAAAACAGAAGAGTTACGAGCGAATTTTATTTGGATTACCTATATGGGAGAGGAGAGGGGAAATGGTCGATAAAACCCTCGAAGATGAAAATATGCACAGGAGTAGTTCAAATATAGATAAAGAACCGGTCTCACAACCGAGACTTGGGTTCGGAAGTCGGTTATGCAAGGGGAAGGTATTAGTATCTCTCACGTCATTGATACTCCATGAGAAATATTTGGGTTATTTACGTACGTGGATATTTATCTTGCTTATTTTTTATTTTTCAAAAGAGTGTAAAAAAAGTGATGGGACTCTGGGTTTTTTTTTATTGTGCTGGCCAAGGATTTTGACCCTTGTTCCTACGTATCACTCATCAGGTGATGAGGAATCAAAGCTTTGTAGTTCGGAGTAGAAAATGTTTGTGTGTTGGTGTTACCACAAGAAACCGATAGGGCATGTTGAAGGCGTAATTAATGAAAGTTCCTTATGGGTTTAAGGATTATACCCCAGCAAGGGGAGGTTTGAAAGAAAGCTGAGCCCAAGATAAGCAAGAGCTTGGAAAACCACAAGTTACCAGAAGATGAAACCGACAGAAAAAGCATGTTTGGTCGAAATCCGTTCTATCGACTGAACTGGAGATTGGGACTTAAGAAATTATTGATTGTACCAAACACATAGGGGATGGTGTCGAAATAAGTACCTGAGCGGGATAAGTTTGAAATTCAAAATGACTAGCAGTTACAAGGAGAACAAGCGCCAAAATACGGAGCAGTTTTTAGATCGTGTGGCACGACGTTTGTCTACAGACAATTATTTTTGAGTAGTTTTGCTTGTAGACAGTTTCTTTAGTTCATTATAAATAGGAGATCCCACAGAGGACTCGGGGTGTTCACTTTGTACGAAAATCACTTGTAAAAAACTTCACATTCCCAGCGCGAGGAAGCAAAAGTTTTTAAAAGTGCTATGTACGTGAATCACCATATTTACTTCAATGCAACTTACTTATTTTTCAATTGTTCCCGTTGAACACTTTATTTTAATTTCATTTATGTTTGAATTATCATTTTACATTGTCATCTACACCGTCGACACTAATTCTATTACGATAATAGAATTCACCAAAAGCGTGTTCGTTGTGTAGGTCTTTTGAATGTTATAGCGTTGTAGGTCACGAGTCACCCATAGTCTATAGCATCATCATTTCATGTGGAAAAATATTGGCTTGTTTAATACTTTGTCAGAAGTCGTTTCTCACAAAGTTAATATTCCGTCGAATTGAACGAGTCACCTTGTTACACTAGCACATGTCTTAGGATCAACTGGTCGATCCTGCAAGTAACCCTTGGTTTTAAGGCTTAGGGAGGACCAACGGTTGTTTACCAATTTCCACAGTAAACAAAATGGCACGCCCAGTGGGACCAGTGCTAGTGTAGTTACGCAATTGCATGAAACTTAGAAGTGACAAATTATATAGTAGGCCACAAGAAACTGTGAAAATGTCAAACTCCAATACGGATGAAGTGCCACAAGGGATTTTATCCACTACGGAAACAGTAATTTCACAGGTTTCAACTTTGCCTCTGATGACAAGTGCAACCTCAATGATGTCGACTATAGGGGCGGTTGGAGCATCAATTCCTTTACCTCCACCGGGAGGTTCAAGATCAACGATAGCGACGTTCAGACCTTATGTGCCTTGCTTTAGCACCACAGATCCTCTTTATGGAATGTCGTATTCCTTAATGCCAGGATATCAGTCAACATCAAGTGCAACATTGTTTTCAGACCACGCTCAAAATATGAATCCCTCCTTACAAGGATTAGCGCAAGGGGGCAATGCTCAAAATAGGAATAATACTCAAAATAGAACCATGCTGCTGTCGAATACTTCAATAGAGGTGTTGAGGCAGCAAATGGATGATAGTAATCGTGAGTTGGTTAATATGTTAACTAATCAAATGGGTACAGTTTTTAATCTTATGATACAGGAATCTGCTGAAACAAATAGGCAGGTGGCTAATCAATTGACACGCTTGTGTAACTTCCTGGGGCCACCGGCTCGATAGATGGCACAAGTGGTCAGGCAAACCATTCCTGTTCAAGTAGATATAGGGGCAGCAGAAGATGAGACAGTCCATGAGGGACAAATCCTTAGACCCCAACAAAATTAAGGTGTTGAGTTAGGAGTAGCAGGACGTAACCAGATGGTGTTAGTTAACCGACATCAGGATGTTGATCAAATTGTCGATCAACATCAACAAGAAGACTTAGCAGTAGAAAATAATTTGACAACTATCGTCGAAAGAATTATGGCTAGGAATGGTATGAGTGCCACATTGCAAAGGCCACTATATGCTTCCCCATTGGCTGAATTTATTCTCCAAACCGAGGCACCTAGAGGAATGAAAGTGCCTAAATACACTAAGTTTGGGGGAGAATCTGGTGAGTCGACAATAGAACATATTGCCAGATATTTAACAGAGTTAGGAGATTTGGCTCATAATGAGTGTTTGAGAGTAAAAAACTTTCCTTCCTCTTTGACTAAGGTTGCCTTCACATGGTTCACTTCTTTGGCCCCAAGTTCGATTGATTCGTGGGCCAAGTTAGTAAAGAAGTTCCAAGAACAGTTTTACGAAGGACACTCCAAAATCAGTTTGGCAGAATTGTCTAGCATTAAGAGAAGGTTTGCTGAGAGTATTGACGATTATCTGAATAGATTTAGATTATTAAAGGCCAGGTGCTTTACGCAAGTACCGGAACATGAACTTGTTCAAATGGCTACTGGGGGGTTAGATTATTCCATTAGGAAGAAAATAGACCCAACCTTTGTAAAGAGTATGTCACAATTGGCTGATAGAGTTCGACATCTCGAACGACTAAGGTTAGAAAAGGTTAGACACAGTAAGGCTGAGAAGGAAAAAATAACTTTCGTCGATTATGATGCGACATATCCAATCTATGAGGCTGATTATGCCTCATCGACTGAATCAGAAATTGACGTGGCTGAGTTAAAGCCAGGATCTGCTTATGAGTGTCGGTTATTACTTCCTGCACAAGGGAAAAATCCTGTCGAAAACAATCCAAAATTCTCTTTAAAAACTTATACATTTGATGTGACAAAGTGTGAGGAAATTTTTTATTTGTTAGTTAAAGATGGTCAAATGGTGGTGCCACTTGGTACTAAAATACCACCATTAGAACAAAGACAGAAAAGAGGATTTTGTAAGTATCATAATTATCTTGGTCATAATACCTCTAATTGTTATCTTTTTAGGGATCTGGTTCAGAAAGCAATTCAAGAAGGCAGGCTGAAATTTGCTGGCCGCAAAATGAAGATCGATGTTGACCCTCTCCACCAGAAGGAAGCTCTATTCGTTGAGTCAGTCGAGATCACTGAATATGATGAGACTGACATGCTAGAGGAAACTGGTGAAAGCACAGATGTCAACATAGCTGAAGTCTATCCAAGGGTTGATGAAGATTTGGTAGATTTCCTGTATCGCTGCAAGAATAAGGGTTCACAAGTTTGTTTATGTCCTAGATGTGGCGATGCCACCGACAAAGTTGTTGCTGAAAATTTCCAAAAGCTACAATTGGGAAAAGGCAAAGGAAGTGGGCTGAACAAAGCACGCCAGAATGAAAGAATCTCAAGGAAAGCTGTGGAAAATGCTCAAGCAAGGCCTAAGAGCTTTGTACCATCGACAAGTGCTCCTAGAGGCACCTGGATCAAGCCTCGGGGAAAACAAGAAACCCCACAAGGTGTTGCTGCTGCCAGAGAAGGTTTAGCAATCAACTACAGGCGTGAGTTCAAGTCTGAGAAAAGGACTCATGTTTCTGAAAATTATTTAGGGAAGAACCCCATGTCCAGAACTCAATGGAGACGTTTTCAACGTCGCAAGCAGGCCGAAAGAGAGACTGCTAGGGAAATGGCTGGAAAAGGCATGGCTAATGGGGCTAATTTTGGAAAGAAAGTTGTTGTAAGGGTCGACACTACGGCTAAAGAACGGAATAGGGAAGATGTCCATCGACCAAGTGAAAAATGTTCTGATGAGGTTACTGATGACTTCAGTTCAGAATCAGAAGCAAGTTTGGACATCTTAGTCAACGTGGTGTCAATTCTACCAGAAGAATACAAATGTGTTACTGAGGTGAAGGATTCGGTAGATGATGCCGACGCTGAAGAAATGGCGTTACATAAGCCAAGATGTTACTTTGTGCTAAATGATGGTTCTATTGAGAGCCAAGAAGCAATTTTTGATAGGCCCACAATGACTATGAAGAGTCACTTGAAACCTCTGTTGATTAGGGCCAAAGTGGAAGGTGTGACTATCAACAAAGTGTTGGTAGATTGTGGCTCTACCATATTTTGAAGAAAATTGACACACCATATTTTGAAGAAAATTGGCCAAAGTGGAAGGTGTGACTATCAACAAAATGTTGGTAGATTGTGGAAGGTGTAACATCATGCCACACCATATTTTGAAGAAAATTGGCAAGTATGATACTGATGTTAGATCCAACAATGTGGTCTTATCTGACTATGGGGGCAAAATAAAAAGCACCATGGGTGTGATCATGGTGAACATCACTGTTGGTTCAATAACTAGGCCGACATTGTTCATGGTAATAGATGCCAAACCAAGTTACAATTTGCTAGTCGCTAGAGAATGGCTCCATGGTGTCGGAGTTGTACCATCTTCAGCACATCAAAGATTGGTAATTTGGAGAGAGGATGGAGTGGTCGAAAACATTGAAGTTGATCAAGGCTACTTCCTGGCTGACGTGAACAATGTCGGCAAGAAGGAATTCGAGAGAAAGTTGGCTAAAATTTCTCCTTGTTTACCAACTGAGGATGTGTATGCTAATCTGAGTGAAGCTTTTGTTTCTCTAACTTTGCACGAAACTCATGGCTTCATTTGGGATGTGGAACGTTTAGAGGAATTACCCTATGCAGATATCCGACCGTCAGGCTGGGGGGATGTCACTGATGATGACTGAGCTAGAAGCTCTAAAGAGGATTTCGGCATACGTTGCCGAGAACAAAATAAAATCGGCCTTAGAGGCTGAAGAAAACATGGCTGTCGAAGCCTATATTTTAAAGAAAGAAGATATTTTGGCTATTGAGCCAGAGTCTCCAGATAAGTCAGTTGTGGCTAAAGGAAACGTCGACATGCAACGTTTAGACTGCATTTAGATTATGAACCTTTAGGGTTTGAAAAAGATCCAAAGGCGCCAGAAAAGATGCGACCACAAGACCCCTTAGAAGAAGTCGACCTTGGCGAAAATGGCGACAAAAGGCCAACATACATCAACGCTAACATCGACAAAGAGTTAAAATCTGAGGTAATATCTTTACTTAAAGAATTTAAGGATTGTTTTGCTTGGGATTATAACGAAATGCCTGGTTTAAGTAGGGATTTGGTAGAGTTAAAACTGCCAATAAAAGCTGGAAGAAAGCCAGTAAAGCAGACGCCAAGGCGTTTCACACCAGATATCATGGCAAAAATAAAAGCAGAGATAGAAAGGCTCCTCAAAAGCAAGTTTATATAAACTACAAGGTATGTTGAATGGTTGACCAATATTGTGCCAATAATTAAGAAAAATGGATCTTTACGAGTATGTATTGATTTTAGAGATCTAAATTCTGCTATCCCTAAAGACGAGTATGCCATGCCCGTAGCAGAAATGTTGGTCGACTCTGCCGCTGGTTTTGAATATTTAAGTATGTTAGATGGTTATTCTGGATATAACCAAATTTTTATTGTAGAGGAAGATGTGCCGAAGACGGTGTTTCGATGCCCAGGAGCCTTGGGTACATATGAGTGGGTTGTCATGCCATTCGGCCTGAAAAATGTCGGAGCGACATATCAGAGGGTAATGAACTCAATGTTCCATGATTTTATTGAAGATTTCATGCAAGTATACATTGATGATATTATGATAAAATCAAATGGTCGACTTACTCATGTCGAACATCTCTGAAAGGCCTTTTTAAGGATGAGAAAATATGGATTGAAAATGAATCAATTAAAGTGTGCTTTTTGTGTGCAGGCGGGTGATTTCCTTGGCTTTGTGGTGCATAAAAAGGTATTGAAGTAAACCAAAGCAAAACAAAAGCCATTTTGGACGTTAAGCCTCCGTCGACCAAAAAGGAACTGCAATCTTTGTTGGGCAAGATAAATTTTCTTAGAAGATTTATATCCAATTCAAGTGGTAAAACTGAAGCCTTTTCACCACTTTTGCGACTGAAGAATGAAGATTTTAAGTGGCAAGAAGAGCACCAAGAGGCTTTTGACAAAATTAAGGAGTATTTGACTAAGCCTCCAGTACTGGCCCCTCTTGTTAGGAATAGGCCAGTGAGGTTGTATATTGCAGCTTCAGAATCGACTATAGGAAGTATGTTAGTCCAAGAGGATGAAAAAAGTGTCGAAAGACTTGTGTATTACCTTGGTCGAATGCTTAATGATCCTGAAACTAGGTATAGTGATATAGAGAAACTATGTTTATGCCTGTATTTTTCTTGTATGAAACTAAAACAATATATTAAGCTTGTTGATGTGTATGTATCTTCTAACTTTGATATTATTAAGCACACGTTATCTAAACCAATTTTCCATAGTCGAATTGGTAAATGGGCTTTGGCGTTAACTGGGTATTCTCTGATGTACGTGCCCTTAAAAGCGATGAAAGGGCAAGTGGTGGCAGATTTCCTTGTTGACCATTCAATGGTCGAAATGGCTCAAAATTATGTAGACATAGTGCCATGGAGATTGTACTTCGACGGTTCAAGACATAAGAACGGATCTGGGATAGGGGGAGTCATAATTTCTCCAGATGGAATTCCAGCAGAGTTCAAATACAGAATTGAAGGAGTATGCACAAACAATGAAGAAGAATATGAATCTTTGATCACAGGACTTGAACTTATGTTGGAATTGGGGGCAAGAAATGTCGAAATTATGGGAGGCTCTGAGTTAGTAATTAAACAGGTATCAAAAGAATACAGGTGTGTCAAAGAAAATTTAATCATGTATTTTGTGATTACCATCAGACTACTCAAGAGATTTGAGCAAGTAAGTCTCCAGCATATACCCCGGAAAGAGAATCAGAGAGAAAACGATTTGGCGCAGGAAGCTTCAGGGTATAAAGCGTCGAAAGACTAGAATGAAGAAGAGGTTCAAGTAAGAGAGAAGGTACGAGCAACATTGTTATCACCATCAGATTTGTTGATCATAAAGTTAGAAGCTGTAGATAGATATCATTTTGAAATTCTGACCGTCGATGACAAGGGAGAAAATGATTGGCGCAAACCGTTAGTCGATTATTTATGTAATCCTATAGGATCGACAGACCGAAAGGTAAAATATAGGGCCCTCATCTATGTCCTGGTGAATGATGAATTGTTCAAAAAGACAGCTGAAGGAGTTTTGCTAAAGTGCCTGGGAGAAAGTGAGGCGTATGTGGCTGTGTCGAGTGTACATAGTGGAGCGTGTGGGCGCATCAAGTGGGATTGAAGATGAAATGTCTTTTGATGCGCTCAGGAGTTTATTGGCCTTCAATGTTGAAAGATTGCATTGAATTTGCTAAAAGTTGTCAGGAATGCCAATTGCATGGGGGCATACAACATGTGCCTGCAAGCGAGTTGCATACAATTGTGAAGCCTTGGCCTTTTCGAGGGTGGGAATTGGATGTGATTGGAGAAATAAAACCAGCTTCGTCGAAACAACAAAGGTATGTTTTGGTCGGTATCGACTATTTCACAAAATGGGTCGAAGTCGTAACATTGACAAATGTGGATAAAGAGGTTGTGATAGACTTTGTCCAAAGTCACATCATATGCAGATTTGGTATCCCAGAAACAATTACAACCGACCAAGGGTCAGTTTTTACTGGTCGAAAGATGCAAGATTTTACAAAAGAGATGGGAATCAAATTATTGACTTCTACCCCTTATTACGCACAGGCAAATGGCCAAGTCGAAGCGGCCAATAAAGTGATCATTAGCCTAATAAAGAAACATGTAGGCAAGAAGTCGAGAAATTGGCATAAGACGTTAGGTCAAGCTTTGTGGGCATGTCGAACATCGCCAAAAGAAGCAACCGGAACAACTCCATTTCGACTAGTATATGGGCACGATGTAGTGTTACCGGTAGAGATTCAAGTTCATGCAGTCAGAATCCAGAGGCAACATGAAATACCTTCTGTAGATTATTGGAGTATGATGGCAGACGAACTGGTCGAGTTAGATGAGGAAAGAATGATAGCCTTGGAATCATTACAAAGGCAGAAAGAAAAAGTCACCAGAGCCTACAATAAGAAGGTGAAGGGCAAAATGTTTGTTGTCGACGATTTAGTTTGGAGAGTGATTTTGCCTATGGATAAAAATGACAGAGTCTTGGGCAAATGGTCCCCAAATTGGGAAGGACCATTTAAGGTTTTGCAGGTTTTCTCTAATAATGCTTACGAAGTCGAGGAGTTGGCACCAGATAGGCAAATATTGAGGGTAAATGGAAAATACTTAAAAAAAATATAGGCCCCTCCTTCAAGAGGTCAAGATTTCGACAGGCTAAATGGCTGTCGAATAAACTAGGTTGGAGAAAACTATGTTTGAAACCAACTATAAAAGCACAGAAAATTAAACATACACAGTGCTGGAAAATAAAATAGTGGCATAAAAATTGGCAAAAGCGATTGTTCAAATATTACATCAAAATAAAATTGGTTAAAGTTGACCGAATCTAGACTGAAATGATTGAAGCTCAAGGTTGTAGTGCAGAGACTTAGGTTCAAAGTTGTCAGCCTGGACCTTAAGCTGTTCAAGCTTCTTTTCAACGTTGGAAAGTTCTTCAGCTACAGCCAAGGCATCGTTGGTAGTTTGCTCAACAATATCTTGGGTCGACTTTATAACCTTGTCGACAATACGCGTTTCCTCCTCAGTAATTGACTCCAATTCACTGCCCAGAGCAGCAATTTGACGCCGAAGGTCATCAATTTGGAGGCGTATCTCAGGAGCTCTTGTTTGTTTGGAGGCAAATTCCTTCTTCTTCTCCTCAATTGTTCCCAGCATTTTAGTGACCTCTTCGTCAGCTTTCATCACCAACTCCCATTTCTCCTTCACAAAGGCCCCTGTAGTTACAATCTGGTGTCCATTTTCCCTAACGTTGTCGAGATGACGCAGCATGGGAACCAAAAGTTTTTCAAAAGCGGCCATCGCACACTTAGCATACTCAAAAAGGTGAAGCTCTTTGAGTTGGGCAAGCACATGCAAGAGTTCTGGGCCGACAACAGGTTCACTCATAAGCACATGGGGTAGATCTGGATTCAAGGCGTGAAAATGAACCCTGTCCATCAGAGCTTTGACCTTTGTCGCTTCAGAACCCATCTTATCTGAATGGAGTTGGTGAAGCTGCTCAGAATCTGAAGAAGCATCACTTGATCTTACTAGGCTACGAAGCCTAGCAATTGCTTCTAGAGAAGAAGGGTTTATTGCCAGCCCTTGGGAAGATGAAGGGGAAGTAGTTGGTAGAGGAGTAGTTTGAGGGGGCGGGATTTTTGTGATGCCAACATCTCCTGGTCCCCTTGAATCCTGCAAAGGAAAGGAAGCTGAAGAAAGACTAGAGTCAGAACTAGTCAAACTGGAATTTGTGTGCGTTGCAGGGCTAGTGACTAAACCAGAATCACGATCACTAATCTAGATAGGGAAGCCAATGAACTCACCAACATTGTCGACAGAGGTTGCTTGGTGAGATGGAGAAGAAGTCGGCGACAAGGGAGTATAACCTGCAACATGGTGGGGTTGCTCACCAGAAGCATCAGCCTGTTTTAGAGCAAAAGGATGTTTGTAAGAAAAGTCCAGCAATTCAGGGAAAAAGATAGTAAAACAAGTGATCACATGTGTCGGTGTAGGAAGAACAACATCTGGATTCCCTTCCTCCAAGATAGTAGCAAGAGGGGTGTTGGTCGACTTTGAAGTCCCCACAGCTGGATCAGGGACTTTATTAAGGATAGACGTGTCGACCATAATGGTGTCGGCGTCTAGAGAAGAAGGAGCCTCTGGAGTGAGCACTTTGTGGTGTTTTTTCTTCTTTGCTTCACCACCCCTAGAGGGAGAATCATGCTTCTTCCTTTTATGGACCTGGTGGCCTTTGGATTTGTGGGATTGTTGAGAAGATGGTTGAGTTGGCTGAGGAGTCAGCTGAAGACGTGAAGAGAGGTTATAAGCAGATATTCTAGTCAGAAGATCGGACAAGCCGACAAGAAATACCTAAGGTCCTGTGGCAGCTGAACGTTTATGTTTTTTGGATTTCTTGGATTGAGGAGAAGGGACAGGTAGATCTGTCGAACATGGTTGACCCTGCACATAAGTAAGAGGTTAGAGACAACATATTGTTTTCCTTAGAGAAATCATAGGGTTGAGTGAGATTGCTGCATATAGGTGCATACCAAAGAACTGGGCTTTTTCAAAACTTGGGCAATGGGTCGCTCATCATCATCGGAGGACTTCTCAGGAGTAGCATGCAAGAGTGGAAATAACAGTTAAGAATATATACCAAAGTAAAAGAAAATGGTGAATCAGCCAGATTTAAACATGAGTCTTTTTTGTCGAAATGATAGGTTCATTGGCAGAAGCGTGATCCACAGGGTCTATGGGGATTGTTGTAAAAGAACATAGAAAATCAAGTAAGCGACAAAATCCAAATAAAAGGAGGTGTTAGCTTTCCAGAAAAGTGTTACCAATTTGTGTGGAATCGAGCATTCTAACATATTGAGGATCAATATAAAGTGGCCCTGAGTAGTAAGGCCGATAATGCTTCGTCGGTACCACTCTGTCGGCCTTTTTCTTATAAGCATTTTGCACGTCTGAAAAGGGACAATAATCCCAATCTGGAATTGAATAGCCGAAGGCCAAAGCGAATGGGCTAGATGGCAAAGGAGGGAATTTGATGTTTCCGAAATGAAGGGCGTAAAGATACTTGTCTTTCGCGTAACCAGGGATTTTAAGCTTTGGAAGCCTGTCGGTTACCTTCTCCTTTAATTCGGCAGCGGCCTTAGAAATGGTCCGACGAAGATTATCAAGTCGATACACAACTCGGAAATAGTTCTGGAAAGCTTGAATTCGTTTGGCATGGAGAGCCTTACACTTGGTCGATTTCGCCTACAAATAGACAAGAGCCTGAGTTAGTTCAGATAATTTGGCCTCAGGAGTACCAACGTAAGCAGCAAGATATGATTGCCACCAATCATCAAATTCTTTGGTGCAGAAGAAGGTTGGTTGAAAAGGGATGGAATGGAGCCTTGTTCAGTTTTCCCAAAGGGCCTCAATATCTTCTTGGATCATACTCCAGGACTGATCACAAAGGATGTTTGTGAGTATGTCGAGAGAAGAATACAGGGACTTGGGGACAAAGTGACAAAGTCCAAATTGTCGAGCTACCAAGTTGGGTTGGTAAGCAACTAGTCCAGGGTTGACGCCGGACGTTACAGCCGACAGAAACTGGGGGACCAGAAAATGTCTCCAGATAACAAAGGTTTCATTCTTATGCTCATCTTCAGTCGAAGGAAAAGCCCTGGTGAGCCATTCAGGACCTTCAGTCCGACTACTGAAAGGAGCCATAGAGGGGTGAAAGTTGGCACGAGTCAACATAATGTCAAACAAGAGGCGAAACACCTTGACATCAGGAAAGGTTTTGTCGATGAGCGTCAAAGGGATCAGTCGCTTCCAAAAAAGGTGTTGTTCTTCTGGGGGGCACGTGACCCTTCTCATCCCATGGGACGTTATATCTTTAGAAAAAGTGGCGTTGAGCCACAGTTGTAAGAACCAAAAGGGACCGTGAGCCAAGAGATTCTTCTTTTTTGAGTTCTCAGGGTCAAAAAGTTTGATTTGGCAGACAACTTCAGATAAAGACTCATAAAGAGAGGCCATGATTAATTGGCCAAGAGCGATGTCACGCTCTTGGTGTAGCTGAGTTGCCAGGAGAGCAAAGTGTTTAGCTATCTGCATTGATCTAGAGCAGAACAAAAAACGAGATAGCCAAAGAGTTAGAAAGGCCACATGTTCTTCAGTGGTCACAGGGCCTGAAGATGTAGCATGATGATCAATGAAATTACTGTATGTCGGCTTGCGAGAATCAGCAACGTTAAACCTTAGAGAGACTGGTGCTACGGGTTCACAGTCGAAAACTTCGCCGGTCGGTTTTGGGCCTGTAATGGCAGCAATATCTAAAAGCGTCGGCATAATCATGCCACACTTTGTATGAAAGGAGTTGGTCGAACTATCCCAAAATTGGAGGGCAGCTAGCAACATGCCACAGGATTGAGGGGGCCACAACGGGCAATCTGTAGAAGGGTATAGATACTTATTCGTATTCAGTGGTCGATTTTCTCTGTTTCCAAACGATTCATCCAAGCGCAAAACTTAGGACAGTTCTTGGGAGGAGCGGTCCTAAAATTCCTTTCGACATAATGGAGGGGGAGAGGTTTTTAAGAAGAAACTAGTGGTTCAGAAAGATGACTGGTGGGGAAAAAGGATTTTTTCTTAGTTATCTCAGGTTGATGATTTTCTGGGAGTGGGCCTAAGAATGCTAGAGGTTTGTCAGATAATGAGAAAGGGATTAATACCTGAGAACGCCAGATTTTGGCTTTTTCTTCAGCAAAGGGAGGTTCAGGAATATAATCCTTGCCATCAATGGTGAGTGGTTGCGTAAGCTTCGCAACGGAGGGGGGTGCTTTGTTTTTGCTTGATCTAGCCATGGAAGAAGTTGAAGGTTTGAAGAAGAAAGGAGTTTTGGTGTTTTCGTTTACTGAAGCAGAGGGCGAAAAAAGGAAAGAAGAAGAAGAAATGGACGTTTGATTTTCCCTTTCTGACACATGTACCCATGTTCCCACGTCTGCAGACACGTGGAGGCGAAGAGGCAGTCGTGGTTGGAAACACGTTTCCGTCATAAAGACGTGAAATGATGGAGACTTGATTTTGTGTGTCTCGAGAGAAAAAGGAGATGTTTGTCATGATTAGATAACGTCAACAGCATGGGACAAACAGGTGTACCACTAAGTAGAAGTGGAAACGATAAAGAACAATTTGACTTCTCAAAGATGCCATTATCTCACAAAAAGTCGACATTCGAAAATGGCATCTCTAGGAGGCATTTTGTTACCACAAGAAACCGATATGGCATGTTGAAGGCGTAATTAATGAAAGTGCCTTGTGGATTTAAGGATTATACCCCACCCAGGGAAGGTTTGAAAGAAAGTTGAGCCCAAGATAAGCAAGAGCTGGGAAAACCACAAGTTACCAGAAGATGAAACCAACAGAAAAAGCATGTTTGGTCGAAATCCGTTCTTTCGACTGAACTGGAGATTGGGACTTAAGAAATTCTTGATTGTACCAAACACATAGGGGATGGTGCCTGCATAAATACCTGAGCGGGATAAGTTTGAAATTCAAAATGACTAGCAGTTACAAGGAGAACAAGCGCCAAAATACGGAGCAGTTTTTAGATCGTGTGGCACGACGTTTGTCTACAGACAGTTATTTTTTAGTAGTTTTTCTTGTAGACAGTTTCTTTAGTTCATTATAAATAGGAGATCCCACAGAGGACTCGGGGTGTTCACTTTGTACCAAAATCACTTGTAAAAAACTTCACATTCCCAGCGCGAGGAAGCAAAAGTTTTTAAAAGTGCTATGTACGTGAATCACCACATTTACTTCAATGCAACTTCCTTATTTTTCAATTGTTCTCGTTAAACACTTTATTTTAATTTCATTTACGTTTGAATTATCATTTTACATTGTCGTCGACGATGTCGACACTGAAATTCTGGTATCAGATATAAGATGTCGAAGGTAATGTCACGACACTAATATCTGTTAACACACATAGGACAAAGATACAGAATGGTAAAGCAAATGACACAAGCAATTGTTAATCTAGTTCGGTGCAACTCACCTACGTCTGGGGGCTACCAAGCTAGGAAGGAAATTCACTAACATAGAATTAGTTCAAAGACTCTCCGTACACTTCAACAAGTTACAGTTTTTCTCACCTAATCTCTACCCGTGCAATTTCTACCTAAGCACTCTTAGATATGAGAACCCACTCACATCCCTACAATCACACATGTGATCTTAAACAATAATCCCTTGAGAAAAGAAAATACTTTTCAATTACACACTCTTGATTTTACTTCACAGTTTCAATCAAGAAGACACACTCTTGATCTTGCTTCACAACTTTGATCAAGAAGACACACGCTCTTGCTTAACAGCTTTAGAGTGACAAATTACAACCACAAATCAGTCCAATTCAATCATCAATGGATGACTTGAATGGCTTACAAGTCTCACGACTAAACAGACACAAACCCTAGCTCTCTCTCTATATTTCGCTCAGTCTTGGTTGTGTATTCAAACAGGTTTTTTAAGTCCTTTTTTATAGAAGCATCCAGCTGGGCTTGGACATCTTAAAAACCCTAAATCTATTTTCCAATCAAATCTTTTTATAACAGCTGGTTAGATCTCCTTGGAAAATAAGTAAATCTGGTTGTAATCCATGATTGAATGTGCCAGCTAATCAGATCTTCAATCATACAAAGATTGCCATTAATTGTGCAATCACAAAACACCAGACATTCATACTGAATGTTCTGTGTACAGGATGTCATGACATCGAGTTTGACATCCTGGAAAAATCCTGCATAATCCAATAATTCCTTTTATAATTTCCAGCAGGTACAACCATATCAGATGCCATGACCTTGTGTATGTCATCTGAACCAATCCTGCATGAACATGTCTTTCATTTAAGTTCCAGCAAGTACACCCAATATCAGAAGCCATGGCATTGTATGTGGCATTCTGAAAAAATCCCGCATTAACATGTTCTTGAACTCCAACAGGTACATAGGATATCTCATGTTAAGACATCACACATAACATCTTATGAACACTCTTTGTTTTACCAAAATTGCTGCCAACACTTAGAATCAACAAACTCCCCCTTTGGCAAATTTTGGATAAAACATATATCTGTCCTTTTTGCTCACAAGGTAAACTATCAGCAGTTAAACAACTTAACAGTAGTTTAAACAACAGCAGAAGCAAAACAATTACTAGCTATAACTACTAGTAATACACACATGCACAAGGGTACTTCTCCTCCCCCTAAATTTGTGCAACAAAAACATAATTACTAGTTATGGATGCAACTAGTAAGACACACAAATGCACAAGGGTACTCCTTCTCCCCCTAAATCTGTGCACACAACAAACAGTCTCCATGAACATAACAGCTACTGTAACTCCAACGCCTGTACCAGCCAGAATGTCATTCTGACATCTGCTTCAACAACAACACCTGTGCACCATATCAGACATCCTCTTTGACATCTGTAAACAGAACAACATTCTGTTTTAACACCTGTGCACTTCCTTTAATAATAGTTGTCCTCCAGCTATATACATCTCACAACTTACACAACAACTTCCATATCAGCACTTCTCCCCCTTTTTTAGGTGACCTTTTTCAAAAACAATAAAACTTCAGTCTTTAAACGTCAGCATCAGAATAGCTTCCAGCCACACAGTCTAGTCTTCGCCACAACACAGTTTACCCAGTCAGAAATATCCTCTAGGATAACCACAATCTCCTTTACTTGCTACAGGTTCTCATGAACACAGATCCCCAACTTCCCCCTTAAACATTCAAATTGATTGGCATCCAAAGCTTTAGTGAAAATGCCTGCTAATTACTTTTCAGTAGTAACATGCTCCAGAGTTATGATCTTCTCTTCTACAAGTTCTCTGATGAAGTGATGGCGAATGTCAATGTGCTTTGTCCTGCTATGTTGAATAGGATTTTTGGAAATATTTATGGCACTCAGGTTATCACAATATAATGTCATGACTTCTTGTGTGACATTGTATTCAGACAACATCTGCTTCATCCAAACCAGTTGAGAACAGCTACTCCCAGCTGCTATGTATTCAGCTTCAGCAGTGGATAGAGATACACAGTTTTGTTTCTTGCTAAACCATGAAATCAGATTGTTCCCCAAAAAGAAGCATCCCCCAGATGTGCTTTTCCTATCATCAGCACTTCCAGCCTAATCAGCATCACAGTAACCAGTCAACATGGATCCAGATCCATGAGTATACAGCATCCCATAGTCACTGGTGCCATTGACATATTTCAGTATTCTCTTCACTTGGTTTATGTGGCTGACTTTTGGTTCAACTTGATACCTAGGACAAACACCTACAGCAAATGCAATGTCAGGTCTGCTTGCTGTGAGATATAGCAGACTTCCTATCATGCTTCTGTATAGACTCAGATCTACACTGACACCATTTTCGTCTTTGGAGATTTTCACATGAGTAGGAGCAGGTGTCCTTTTATGGCTTGCATTTTCCATGCCAAACTTTTTCACAATGTTCTTGGCATACTTGCTTTGAGATAGAAAGATAGAGTCTTCCATCTGTTTGACTTGTAGCCCAAGAAAGTAGGTCAGTTCTCCAACAAGGCTCATCTCAAACTCAGATTGCATTTGTCTAACAAAATGTTCAACCATCTATTCTGACATCCCACCAAATACAATGTCATCTACATATATTTGTGCCACCATGAGCTTTCCTCCTTCATTCTTCACAAACAGAGTTTTGTCAATACCTCCTTTCCTGTATCCATTGTCAGTGAGGAACACTGTGAGCCTTTCATACCAAGCCCTGGGAGCTTGCTTCAACCCATAGAGGGCTTTCTTTAATCTGTACACATGTTGTGGAAGATTTGGATCTGTGAATCCTTTAGGTTGTTCAACATATACTTCTTCATTTAAGTAGCCATTCAGGAAGACACTTTTTACATCCATTTGAAACAGCTTGAATTTCAGAATACATGCCACTCCAAGCAATAGTCTAATGGACTCAAGGCGAGCTACATGAGCAAATGTTTCATCAAAGTCTACTCCTTCAACTTGAGAATATCCTTGAGCTACTAATCTAGCTTTGTTTTTAGTAACAACCCCTTGTTCATCAGATTTATTCTTATATACCCACTTTGTTCCTATGACATTTACTCCTTCAGGTCTAGGAACCAATTCCCATACTTCATTCCTCTTGAATTGGCCTAACTCCTCTTGCATGGCATTGATCCAAAACTCATCAGTCAAGGCCTCCTTGATATTTCTGGGTTCAATCTTTGACACAAAACAGCCATGTGAGATCACTTCCCTTGATCTAGTAGTGACTCCTTTATCTGGATCTCCTATGATAAGATCTTTGGGATGATCCTTCTGAATTCTGATAGAGGGTCCCTTGTTGATTTTGTCATCTTCAGGTTCAGCTTGAGGAGGTTCTTCTTCCTTATTTTTGTCTGAGAAGTCAGTTGGAGAATCATTCAGAGATGTCTCGACATCGTCTGTGACATCCGTCTGTTGGTCATCAACCACAACATTAATGGATTCCATCAATACATTAGTTCTGGAATTAAAGACCCTGTAAGCTTTGTTGTTTGTTGAATAGCCCAAAAATATTCCTTCATCACTTTTGGGATCCATCTTCCTTCTTTGCTCACGATCATCCAGGATATAGCATTTGCTACCAAATACATGGAAGTATTTAACTGTAGGTTTTCTTCCTTTCTAGACTTCACAAAGGATTGTGGGAGTCCCTTTCTTTAATGTCACTCTGTTGTGAACATAGCAGGCTGTGTTCATGGCTTCAGCCCAAAAATGATAGGGCAATTTCTTAGCATGAATCATAGCTCTGGCTGATTCTTGAAGAGTCCTATTTTTTCTTTCCACCACACCATTTTGCTGCGGGTGATGGGAGATGAGAACTCATGATGAATTCCTTCTGAAGAGCATAATTCAGCAAATTTGCTGTTCTCAAACTCCTTCCCATGATCACTTCTAATTTTGACAACATGACTTTCTTTTTCCCTTTGAAGTTTCAGACAAAGCTCCTTAAAGACTTCAAATACATCAGATTTTTCTCTTATAAAATTGATCCAGGTGTATCTGGAGAAATCATCCACCACCACATATGCATATTTCTTCCCACCAAGGCTTTCTACTTGCATGGGTCCCATCAAGTCCATATGAAGGAGTTCCAGGACTTTGGTAGTTGTGTCATGTATGAGCCTCTGGTGTGACATCCTTATTTGTTTTCCAATCTGACATTCTCCACAAATTTTTCCCTCATTAATCTTTAAGTTGGGAATTCCTCTAACAACTTCAACTGATATGATCCTCTTCATACCTTTAAGGTGCAGATGGCCCAATCTTTGATGCCATATCTTCACTTCTTCTTCTTTGGCTAAGATACACATTGAAGAGTATCCAGTTTCTTGAGAGCTCCACATGTAGCAGATGTCTTTGGACCTAACTCCCTTCATGATTACTTTATTTTCTTTGTTAGTAATCAGACATTCAGTTCTGGTGAAGTTTACATTCAGACCTTGATCACACAGTTGACTGATGCTTATAAGATTAGCAGTTAATCCCTTAACAAGTAGGACATCATCAAGGTCAGGAACTCCAGGGCAATCCAGCCTACCCATTCCCTTTATTTCACCCTTTGCACCATCACCAAAGGTAACATAACTCATGGCATGAGGATGAAGTTCAGTTAGCAGATTTTTGTTCCCAGTCATATGTCTGGAGCAACCACTATCAAAATACCAATCTTCTTTTGCTGAAACTCTGAGGGAAGTGTGAGCTATTAGACTTGTGACCTTTGTCTTAGGAACCCATTGCTTTTTGTTGACAGTCTTGTGATGCTTGGACCTTGATTGGTATTGAGACTGAACAGGGCCAGGATAGCCACATAGCTTATAGCAAAAGGGCTTCAGATGGCCAAATTTTCCACAGTATTGGCATTTCCATCTTTGATGCTTCCCTTTTTGCTGTTGTGACATCTGATGTGACATCTCAGGTTTGCTTTTAACATGGATGCACTTAGGTTTGGATTTTGGTTTGCAACCAGTATAACTGCACTCAGCCTTGAATCCAATGCCAGATTTGTTTCCTGTTATTTGGCCAGTCTGGAGAATCTTGTCTAAGATGGCAGATCCATTGTTAAGCATTCTTACATACTTAGTCATCTCATCTAGTTTGGAATTCAAGAATGCAGCTTCAGTCTTCAATTTTGAGATGGTTTCCACAAACTCTTCCTTTTCATTTTCCAGTTGAGCTATCACTTTCTTCTGGCTTTCAACTTGTCTGCACACTCCTGCACTTTTGTGGCACAACTCTTTGTAGGTAGTGGCCAGCTCTTTAAAGGTTCTTTCATCATCAATTGATTCTTCCTCAGACCCCCATCTTCCTGTCAATGCAGTCACATGGTTTATAGCTTCTTCTGTTTCACTTCCATCAGACCAAGAGGCCACAAGACTCCTCTTTTGTTTCTTGTGGTAGGTCCCACATTCAGTTTTAATATGACCATACCCATTACACTCATAGCACTGAACTTCTTTGGGCTTTTCTTCAGACTTTGTTTTCTTACCAAAGTTGTTGGATTTACTGATGTCAGATGTGATGTTCTTGACATTGCCCTTTGCTCTCACATCTACCTTTTTTATCAGTCTGTTGAACTGTCTTCCCAGCATTGCTATCTCATTTTCCAGGTCTTCATCAATATCTTGACCACCTTCCTCATCTTCCTCTTTAGTGTTTGACATGAATGCTATGCTCTTGGCTTTCTTTTCAGCTCCATCACATATTCCCATCTCAAATGTTTGGAGGGATCCAATTAGCTCATCAACTCTCATATTTGAGATGTCTTGAGATTCTTCTATGGCTGTTACTTTCATAGCAAATCTCTTGGGGAGTGATCTGAGTATTTTTCTTACTAACTTTTCATCTGACATCTTCTCACCCAAAGCTCCAGAGGCATTGGCAATTTCAAGGATACTCATGTAGAATTCATGAATATTTTCATCTTCTTTCATCCTTAAGTTTTCAAACTTGGTGGTGAGCAGCTGTAGTCTAGACATTTTCACTCTAGAGGTGCCTTCATGAGTGGTTTTGAGAATGTCCCAAGCATCTTTAGCTACTTCACAGGTGTTTAACAATCTGAAGATGTTCTTGTCCACTCCATTGAAGATGGCATTCAATGCTTTAGAATTTCCAAGGGCTAGGTCGTCCTCCTCCTTGGACCATTGTTCTTCAGGCTTTTTCTCAGCAGTGGCTTCTCCTTCTTTAGTAACTACAGGGTGCACCCAGCCTGTCAACACAACCTTCCAAGCCTTGTTATTAAGAGATTTTAGAAAGGCTACCATTCGAGGTTTCCAATAGTCATAGTTAGAACCATCCAAAATTGGTGGCCTGTGAACAGATCCTCTATCTCTCTCCATTGTACCAGAAAGTATTGCCCCTAGATCTCACCCAGAACCAGAGCAGGATGCCTGCTCTGATACCAATTGAAATTCTGGTATCAGATATAAGATATCGAAGGTAATGTCACGACACTAATAGCTGTTAACACGCATAGGATAAAGATACATAATGGTAAAGCAAATGACACAAGCAATTGTTAACCCAGTTCGGTGCAACTCACCTACGTCCGGGGGCTACCAAGCCAGGAAGGAAATTCACTAAAATAGAACTAGTTCAAAGACTCTCCGTACACTTCAACAAGTTACAGTCTTTCTCACCTAATCTCTATCCGTGCAATTTCTACCTAAGCACTCTTAGATATGAGAACTCACTCACTTCCCTACAATCACACATGTGATCTTAAACAATAATCCCTTGAGAAAAGAAAATACTTTTCAATTACACACTCTTGATTTTACTTCACAGTTTCAATCAAGAAGACACACTCTTGATCAAGAAGACACACACTCTTGCTTAACAGCTTTAGAGTGACAAATTACAACCACAAATCAGTCCAATTCAATCATCAATGGATGACTTGAATGGCTTACAAGTCTCACGACTAAACAGGCACAAACCCTAGCTCTCTCTCTCTATATTTCGCTCAGTCTTGGTTGTGTATTCAAACAGGTTTTCTAAGTCCCTTTTTATAGAAGCATCCAGCTGGGTTTGGACATCTTGAAAACCCTAAATCTATTTTCCAATCAAATCTTTTTATAACAGCTGGTTAGATCTCCTTGGAAAATAAGTAAATCTGGTTGTAATCCATGATTGAATGCGCCAGCTAATCATATCTTCAATCATACAAAGATTGCCATTAATTGTGCAATCACAAAACACCAGACATTCATACTGAATGTTCTGTGTACAGGATGTCATGACATCGGGTCTGACATCCTGGAAAAATCCTGCATAATCCAATAATTCCTTTTATAACTTCCAGTAGGTACAACCATATTAGATGCCATGACCTTGTGCATGTCATCTGAACCAATCCTGCATGAACATGTCTTTCATTTAAGTTCCAGCAGGTACATCCAATATCAGAAGCCATGGCATTGTATGTGGCATTCTGAACCAATCTTGCATGAACATGTTCTTGAACTCCAGCAGGTACATATGATATCTCATGTTAAGACATAACACATAACATCTTGTGAACACTCTTTGTTTTACCAAAATTACTGTTAACACTTAGAATCAACAGACACTAATTCTATTACGATAATAGAATTCACCAAAAGCGTGTTCGTTGTGTATGTCTTTTGAATGTTATAGTGTTGTCGGTCACGAGTCACCCATAGTCTATAGCATCATCATTTCGTGTGGAAAAACCTTGGCTTGTTCAATACTTTGTCAGAAGCCGTTTCTCACAAAGTTAATATTCCGTCGAATTGGACGAGTCACCCTGTTACACTAGCACATGTCTTAGGATCAACTGGTCGATCCTGCAAGTAACCCTTAGTTTTAAGGCTTAGGGAGGACCAACGATTGTTTACCAATTTCCACAGTAAATAGTTGGTTGATTTTACCTTTGAGAAAAGGATTTTCGGAGTGATGCCCTAAGGCACAAAAAATAAGGTTTGATGGGTTGTGTTGTTTTTACCTTGAATAAAGGTTTATGAAAAGAATGTTTGTGATTATATTGCACTAAAGTCTATGGGTGGAGGTGAAAATTCTAGACAACAAGCCAAGTGTCTTGCGTCCAAAATAATTAGAGTAAGGGTAGGAATACTCCATTCTTACTCATTCTCCACCACTTAAGGCCCGTGGTGCACAATACTAATCATAGTTTTATTATGTTTTGAATTTGATTATGAAAATTCCACTTGACGTTGAATCAAGGGTTTGTTTATTTGACTATGAAATTGGGTAATGTAATGGATATACAAAGTAACCAACAAGAAAGTGAAGTGTCTCATTGTAAGGTAGCCCAATAGAGAGTCTTGTGTGTGCAAAAGTGACCTAACCTAAACAAAGGATAATGGTCTTACAAACATGTCCTTCTAGGATGGTGCCATGATGTCATTCTTACAACCGGTATATAAGTTACAAATGAAATCCAAAGTTGAAAACCAAGTATCACAAAGATAAGGAAAAGGTCCTCCAAGAAAAGGTCCTAAATGAGATCCTTTAAGTCCAAGTTGATTAAGTGGAATGAATATTTTTGGTTTTATCATTTTATCATGTTTTTGTTGTTTTTAATGTATGATAACAATAAAAGATAAATGACAATAATAAATATGCATGATGAGTTTATACAATGAATATGATGATGATGAGTACTTGGATGTAAATTACAAAGTAATAAAATAAAAGTAAATAACAAAGTAACAATGATAATAACAATGGTTAGTGGTAATCAAAGTTAGTAAAGTTAAGTGAAGGTTAGTGTTATAAACAAGACCAACACTTGAGGATTATCTATCCTTAGGTCAAAAGATTCAAAATATGGTGCATTAGGGGATAACTTATCACTGATGCAAAGTATTGAAGATGATTAATGATCAATTTACAATAGATTCGTAACAATGAAATTTATGCAAACTCCAAGTCCATCTATCAATAGCTTGACAAAAGGAAGACTATACTAACTCAAGGGTTAAAAGTTAATATTTTGATTAAGTGATTAAGTTAGGAAAGGTATAAAGATCAATTTAAAATATGAACAAAATAGTAAGGATTAGTGTAAAGTATGGAAAAGTTAGCATAAAAGTTAGTGGGTTAGTATAAGCAAAAGAAATAACATGAATCAGATGAAACCAACAAGTTAATATGTGCATAAATAAGGCTTAATCTACATGTCAAATTACCCAAGTTAGTTGATGTATGGGAAATCTATCCATGCTTAAAAGTATCATAAATGAACTCTTGATCATTCATTAGTAGGTTTGAAACATGGAAAGTTCAAGCAACCTTAAACAATCCAATATCATGACATACATAGACTTCATTTGCCACTAGGTTCAAGACCTCATAAGTCAATGGACAATTGTTCAAATGACATGAAACAAAGCATAAATAAATAGTAGAGACAAAAATAACAAGGGTCTGTGTTGGAAATATTTTCAGAATAATAAAAATAAGTGGGGTAAAAATTAAAATGAAATTGGAAATAAATGTGGGGAAAAATAAACATAATAAGAGTGAAAAGAATAAAAAATAAAAGAAGTGCATGCGCTGGAGATTGAACCCCTGACCTTGGGGTCATAGGGGATCAACTCCCTCTCCCTCTAGGCCAAGCGCTCACTTGTGACCATGAAGCGCGCTTAATAAGTAAAATAATAAACCAATAGTTAAAATGAAAGGCGTGCACTAAAGAGTCAATCAGGACACGACATCAATAACATTTAAATTTGAAAACACGCGTAAGACAATGAACTCAAAGTCGTCTTCAACCTCCAACCTTCAAAGATCAAAACCTCCAAAAAAATGGTTTTCACCAGATTTAAACATTGAGTCATCTTCCATAATCATAAACAAATCAACCTCCACACTCATGAGCCATTAATTGGCTCTGAGTATGGAGTATTTTGTCAAGAACCAAAAGAACAAGTTTGACCTAGATTAAAAATTAAATGATGGATGATGGTTAATCAACCCTCAAAATATAGGGTTAATGATCAGTGAGTGATTTCGAGTTGAATGGTAACTTGTTTGAGTGATGGGGGTGAGTGGAACTACCTGATCGGAATTGATTTTAGAGTGATGCTCCAATGACTTGGTGCAAATCAGGTGAGGTGTTGGGAAGGTGAGTTAGGACTTGAGAAAGTTTGAGTAAGTTTAACGATAGATTCTAGGTGGTTATTTGGAACTGAAATGCTTTGAATCTCGAAAGTGGCAACTCTGTTTTCAATGGTTCAACTCAGGTTTGCAACAGGGTGTATTTGACTTTTGAATATTGGTTTTCTGATGGAATAACTTCCCCTATTTATAGGGAAGGTGATGGAATGGTTTTTGGGGGAGAATGAAGTGATTTAGACAGAAATCCCATGTGATTTGAAGCATGCTCGAAACTAGCTTTGAGGAGACATGGAATGGTACACTCTGAGCTAGTTTCCTTCACCAACCACTTGTTTTTGGTTCTTAGCATCAATTAGGAATAGACAGAGGCAATGAAATGGCCTGTTATGCATTTGAGCTTTGACCATTTGGGGAAATTTATGAAAAATCACATGGCATCAGGTTTTCAAATGTGAGAGGTTCCCAACCCAAAGTTGACTTTCATTCATGTCACAATATCATATTCAATGTGTTAGAGGTCAAATGGGATCAGAACAAATTGATTTGGGGGCTTGGTGGATCAAATTGCACATTTTGGCCGAGGTGTGTCTGGTTTGAGCATCGAGATGATTCTTAATATTTGAACCAAGGTCAAATGAAATTGGCTCGTTCATTTTGCATGAAATTTGTGTCAAATGTTCCTTGCCATGTCCTTGATTAGATACAAAAAGAACCAGATTAAAAGGAGTTATGGTTTGGAAATGGCAATGTGGTAAAGTAGTGGTCTTGGTAATGTTTTAGGGCATGGTAGGCTTGTTGGACCAGCTTGGCCAATGCAAAAACTGAGGTCCTTGATCAATGAATTAGGTCTTGGACCTTGAAACAAAGTTGGAGACGGACTCAATTAGGACATTTTTCTCTAAGTGTACCTTAAAAATCTTGTAAGATGAGAAAGTTGTGAACTTTGGAACTTGCCATAGGCCATTCTTGCCAAAATGTGACCAACCAACATGACCTAAAAATGTGATTTTGAGATTTCTTGATTTTTATGATGGATGATTTAAGCTAATATGATCATATCATGATCTAAAATGAGTCTTGTAGCTTTGTGGAGTGATGTTAGGTCAAGTTCATGGGTGAATCAAATGCCTTGAAAGTTCAAAAACCATGATCAAACCAAGTACTTATAACATGAATTGAATGAGTGTTTGAATGGTGAATTATGGTTGTAATTTACATGAATTGATGTTGAATGAGTGGTGGTATGATAGGTTGATCAAAATGAAGCAAAGTCAATGATCAAAGGATGCCCAAATTAGGGTTTCATGAACCACAAGTTTCATCATGAACCATGGTCAGAGAAATTAGGGTTTGGTGATGCAAGGGACATATTGAGATGTTTCAAAGGTTTGGGGAATGAACAAACTTTAGATTTTAGGTGTCCTCAATGACATAGTCAAGATCCATGGTGAATCATGACTTTTACAAGCTAAAGAAGGTCAAGAGCTACGGTTAGGGTCCTTGGGTGACCAAATGAATCTTAATGCATCTTGAAATGGGACTCGCCATCCAAATTGGGTTTGGAGAGTGAGTGAGATGACTTGAATGATCCTCCAGGATTTGTTGGATGCTTGAGGATAGAGATTAGGGTTAAGGTGGGTTGGGCATACCCTAACATGATAAGAGGGTCTTAAGGCTTCATAGATGAATCTCATGCCTTGGGTTTATGGGTTATTGAGGATCATTAAGGACAAATGCATATGAGATGACATGTACGAGATCTGTGCTCATGAATTAAGGCTCAAGAGGATGATGTAGGGTAGGGTAAATTTGAGGGTATGAAAGCTTCCCCTATTTAATCTTCTCGGACCCGAATGTATGGATAGCAACGACTTCTAATGCATTCAAGGTAGGAGATGATTAAATACTAAAAAGAGTAACTGAAAATTTTCCATGTTGGGGATGAGAGTGTTATGATTTTCTGGGGATTATATATGCAAAAGTATTTATTAGATGGAAAATGATCTTAATGGGAGACCAATTGCTAGGGAAAATGAATATGGACATGATGATTATGCATGCAATGCGATGTGTGCAACATAAGTATCTCTTCAAAGAGGAAAGTTCGATGTCAATACTCCAAGAAAAAGGGTAGGGAAGAAACTTCGTTGTGGAATGAGAATTTCGGTAATAGAAAATGGTGACTTCCCCTAACAATGGTTGGGGAGAAAAATCATGGTGATTCCTAGCAATAACTGGAACACCTAACTCTGATGGGGAAATATAGATTCAGCGATGATTCCTAGCAACTGATGGAATAAATGACATCTACTAGGGATCAACCAATTGAATTCAGCAATGATTCTTAGCAACGGCTAGAATACCTGACTCAGTGGGGATAATATATGGGTTCAGTGATGATTCTTTACAACGGTTGGAATACCTGACTCAACTGGAGAGAATGACGAGGTACGGTGACGATTCTTAGCGACGGCTAGAATACCCGACTATGTGGGGAAAAGAAGTCATTCAACGATGATTCCTAGCAAAGGATGGAATACCTGAATTGACTGGGGATATAAACCCAAATAGTTCAGCGATGATTCCTTGCAACGAATTAGAAATACCTTACTCTATTTGGAGATAAACTTCTCAAGAAGGTACGTCGATGATTCTTAGCAACAACTAGAATACCTGACTCTATTGAGGAAATATAGAAGTATAGTGAAAATTCCTAGAAATGGATAGAATACCTGACTCTGTTGGGGAGATCAAACAGTTCAGTGATGATTCCTTATAAATGTTGGAATACCTGACTCTGTCTGAGGAGGATTGAAAGTTCAGTGATGATTCCTAGCAACGGTTGGAATACCTGACTCTAGCTGGGGAATAGAGCAAATTAGTGACGATTCCTTATAAATGTTGGAATGCATGACTTATGCTGGGGAAAGAAGTTCAAAGATGATTCTTAGCTACGACTATGAATATCTGATTCGGCTGGGGAACAAGCTCAAAACGTCTCTTGTCTAAAAAAAGGAAAGTTTAGTGATGATTATTTAGCAAAGGCTAAGAATACTTGTCTCTGGTTGGGGATAAATGAAAATGTAGTGATGATTCTCAACAACGGCTGGAACATCAGACTTTGCAGGGGAGATAAGAAGTTCAGCGGAGATTCTTTAGAAACGGCTAGAATACCTGACTCTTTTAGGAAAACCTTGAGAGGAAACAAAGCAGTTCCACGAAGATTCCGAGCAATGGCTAGAATACCTAACTTTACTTGGGGAGAAATCTTGGGAACGATTGTCGACATTACTAGGGAAAATACCAAACAAAGGTTGGGAGATTCCGATATATGATGAATCATTCTTGAGTAAATATCGAGGAGTGAATTTAAGAAGATACTTATGATGCAATTTTATGTATGCAAGATGCCGATGCATGTTCGGACTTTCAGACATTGAAAAAATGGAATTTCTTATGTCCAAGCAAGCAATGGGTGCAATATCTAAGGGTTTCTGCTGAGGAGAAACTCTGATTAGGCCAAATCCAAAGGACTTTGTGGCGTTGCGGTGTTGAGGTATACCGAGCGTGTTTTTGGTTACCTTTAGATACTTTTTAAAGAGAAGTAATTTGATATCTTCCTTTAAAAGTTTTTTTTATTAAAATTTGTTTACCAAAAAATTTCCAAAGCAATGTCATTTTAAGAAAAGTCACATTTCATAAATAAAGTAGAAAAAGTAAAAATATTGAAAACATATGAGGGAATTGATTTTATTGATAAAATGGTCCCATAAATGGGTGATTTGTAGAAAGGAGAAATTCCTAAAGAGGTTATTGCAAAAAGAAGTTGAAAAACTATAATGGCAATGGAAAAAGCTCGGATTTCCACCAAGTTTCAATTCTGCTATAGTCCTTATGTCCTTGGTTGTCCTTAGGTCTTGCTTAAAAAGGAGAGTGAATGGATTGACTCATTAAGGAGTGAAGCAAGATTCTTTGCGGGATGCAATCTCTCGCTTTTATGAATCCCTAATTTTTTCCTAGACCGCCCTTTCGGGTTTTCACTCTACCGGGATACCCAATTTTGTATAAGTTTCCCTTTCAGATTTTTAACTTATTGGGATCTTTTTTTAAGCGTAGTATTTTTTGACTGAATCTGCGTTTACGGGGGATGGAAGATCTTCACCATCTATAGTTGCAAGGATTAAGACTCTTCCAAAGAAGACCTTTTATTACAACATATGTGCATTCGCAGTTCGGCGTCCATTTCCCCTTGGGTCAGTATGAATCGGTATAATATTCATTAACACGAGGTCTCTGACCTTGAGGTTGCGAGGAAAGACCTTATTGTCATGTTCCCTCTTTATGCGCTTTTGGTAAAGCTAGTTGTGGCAAATGGCTGTCAAGCGCTTCTCATCAATGAGGTTCATCTGGTCAAATCGGGCTTGCACTCATTCGGCTTTGTCAAGCTTGACATCGGTCAAAATCCTTAAGGAAGGAATCTCTACTTCAACGAGCAGGATTGCATCCATGCCATACACTAGAGAGAAGGGATTTTCCCCAATGGAGGTACATATTGAGGTACGGTAGCAATGTAATGAGAACGGGAGCATTTCATGCCATTCTTTATAGGTTTCCACCATTTTCTGCACAATCTTCTTGATATTCCTTTTAGTTGTCTCAACAACGCCATTCATCTTGGGCCTATAAGGCGATGATTTTTGGTGTTTAATTTTGAAGCTTAGGCACAACTCTTTCATCATTTTGTTATTAAGGTTAGATCCATTATCCTTAATGATCTTGTTGGGGACCCCATAACGACAAAGGATTTCTTTTCTTATGAATCGAGCCACTACTTGTCTTGTGTCGTTGGCGTAGGAGACTGCTTCCATCCATTTGGTGAAATAGTCTATGGCTACCAAGATGAAGCGATGTCCGTTCGAGGCAGTTGGCTCAATACGTCCGATCACATCAATTCCCCACATGGAAAAAGTCAAAGGTAATGTTAGGACATTGAGTGGGATTGGTGGTACATGGATCTTGTTGGCATAGATTTGGCATTTGTGGCATGTTTGGACGTGGTGGTAACAGTCAACCTCCATGGTCATCCAATAATAACCGGCCCTCAATATTTTCTTCACCATGGTGTGTCCACTAGCATGTGTCTCGAAGGACTTCTCATGGATTTCTATTATAATTTGATTTTCTTCTTGCTTGTTCACACATCTAAGCAAAAATGAATCATAATTCCTCTTGTATCAAACCCCTCCGCTTAAGATGAACTTGGATGATAGCTTCCGAAGATACTTCTTGTCGGTAATGGATGCGTTTTCAGGGTATTCTTGGCTTTCCAAGAACTTCATGATGTCATAGAACCAAGAATGACCGTCGGCTTCATCTTCTGCTGCCAAATAGTGGCCAGGCTCGTCCAAGTAGTCGAGGTGGAAAGTTGGTGCTTCATTTTTCCATTTGACCTTAAACATGGATGACAAAGTTGCCAGGGTGTCGGCCAACTGATTTTCCTCTATAGGGATGTGGTTGAATGTAATCTCGTCAAAGTATCGGATCAGTTTCAGGACATGTTCCTTGTAAGGGATAAGCCCTTATTGAAGGTTATTCTCCCCATTACCTTAGATTTCTCTAGCAAAATTCTCAAAAGCTATTTCAATGGATGCTCTCCCTATGTCCTAGCCCTTGCCTCTCCATAGCCCTAGCCCTTATTGAGGTAGACGTATGAAACCTCTCACAACCCATCACTAACATTTTTATTTGTAACCTAATCTTTCATTTAGAGACGTTCAACATTACCCTCACTTATTCCCCTATTCACCAAACTGCCATTATATTTTAATAAAAATACTAGTAATATTCCTTATTTTCTGTTATTCTATTTTCTCATTTTAACTAAATAATTCAATTAAAATACTATTATTAAATTATTAAAAATATACTCTAATGATTATACTCACCTTTATCAATCTCTAATCACTCTCTACACGTCTACCTCAAGGTCACACACCTCTGACACCCATATGAAATCAATTATTACACATAATAATTAAATTAAATCATAATAATTCAAATAATTTGATAAATCAAGAATTGGGGTGTTATAGTATTTTCTGCCAAGTAAAATTTCCCATGTAAAGGGGAAAATGAAGAACTTTAGGCAAGAAGATGGATAATCTCTTTTTGACGCATGGGAACGTTATAAGGATTTGTTAAGACTTAGCCCATTTCATGGGCTTGAAAATGGTTAGGGATACATACTTTCTATAATAGTCTCCTTTACTCTAAAAGGATTATCCTTGATGCAGCCGCTGGTGGTGCACTAATGAAGAGCCCATAAGACATGGCGTGCAATCTAATTGAGGATATGGATAAAAACCACCACTCATGGGGTCCCGTCCGTGATAGAAGTGCCAAATCCCCTCAAAAGGGTGGATTTATGAGGTTAGCCAATTATACCACATGAATACGAAAGTTGACATGTTATATCGAAAACTTGAAAACTTGAATGTGTCCCAACCAGCACCTACATTGGTAGCTATTGTAACCCATAACACTCTAGCAAGACCTTTTGTGAGGTATGCAGGATTAATGGGCACGACGTGGGAGAATGTCAGATGGTTCAAGTAGGAACTAATCCATATGCTATTAATCATGTGAATAACCAAAGAGGAAACCCATATTCTAATACTTATAACCCAGGATAGTGTGACCACCCCCAATTTCAATCAATCTCAGATCTTGATAACGAGAGTTCTGAGATTGATTGAAGGAGGGGTGTACTTGAAACTAACCGCTCTTAGAGATCTTGTTGAGTTTTCAGGTTGTTAGCAAGATTAAGGGATTGTCAATGGTGGTGACAAATTCCATTGAAAAGAAGTAGGTTCTTCTCTCCATCATCGCCTTAGTAGTAACTGTGTGGAAGGCTACAGGTAAGGAGGAGTTCTTCTCGGATTATCGAACAATTTCACCGCTCAAGAAATTGTTATGATCAAGGGGTTGATAACTACATAAGAAGGCTTGGAGCAGAATTGGTATCATTGGAAGATTCAAGAAACTTATTCGAGTAAATATTACGTAGAAGAGTTTGGCAAGTTTATTGTATACAAGTCAAGATTCAAATTATGAGATTTATTTTCTCAGTTGTACTCTGGATTGGTGATTGTATGACCTCTTGGAAATATTTTTCAAATAACAAGGAACTTTGCAGGTTCCAATGGGAAACCATTAAAGAGTGCATTTAGGAAAATAGAGGATGAACGTCGAAGCACTATAAATCCCGGTGTCATCTTTCTAACTCTTACTCTTGCATTTAAATTCGTAGTGATTGCATGCTTATGTTTTCAATTCCTTCGTATTATATAATTTGTTGTTAATAGAAAGTTATTGCATAAAACTTTAGGTTTTGTTGGAATTAGATAACTAGTCAAGCTAGTATTGTGATTGATAAATATGAAAATGAATTGAATTTAGAACTCCACGAATTGAAACATTGTGTACACTTCTTGTGACGACAAAAATTAAATCAATTCATACCTATCGTTTCATTATTATAATCTTGGATATTTGTGAAACAAACTATGTTAGATTGATCATATTCAACTATATAATTTTCATTTTCGCTTCAAACCTTTTGCTCACAACTCATTTTTGAAAACTCTGATTTTGGAAAACGGCAGTTGCATTATTAATTTGGGTATTATAGCGGCTAGAAAATTTATAGAGCCACCACCATCTTTTATTTGTTCCTAAGAATAGGGAAATAATGATAAAATCTAACAGTAAAGGGTAAGACGTTAGGGGTAGAGAGTCAGTTAAGCGAGGGGAAAGTGTTAGACACCCATTGTACTCAATGGGATCTTTCTCTAGTTCTAAGGTTAACTATGTTTGCTTAAGGGCAGTCTGCTTAAATTACTTATTATTTGCTTAATTGCCTTATTTCATTTATTTATAAAAAAATGATCTTATTATTTTTAAGAAAAAGAAGACTTAATTACAAAGGGGAATAAAAAAAGGTTTTTTTATTGTACTCGCCAGAGTGTCACAACTCTGTGTCTACTTATCCTCAAGTTTATTGAAGAATCAGAGTATCGTAGTTCGTCTAGAAAATGTTTGTGTATTTATTGATTTTAGTTTTGAAAAGTTCTCAACGCATTGGGGGCGGAGAAAAGTTTGATAAAAAAATGTCTCAATGCAAAAGGGCAGAGAACGTGATGTTTAAATGTGTTGAAAGTTGATTTTTAGATTGATTTGTTGATTGGTAAGGTGTAATACCAGCCAATCAACTTGATTTTGCAAAAATGTACTCATAAATTGATTTAGAAAATAAAGGGTTGTGCTATACATAAATACATGATTATTATTTTGAATACTTAACAAAATAAAAGAAAAAGATTATCAACTAATATTATATTTTTTTATGTTTTTTGTTTAAGACTTATTCAATCATTAATCCTAACTAATTAGTTCCTAATTATCCTAGTAAAATTACCCTAATTAAATAATTAATCTCCATTATCCTAAAATCATTTTAATTAATCATAAAATACAAATTATTAAGTGTTTTCTTATTATGAGGTTTTTTGATATTAAATATAAAAGAAATGTTCTTATTATAAATTATTTAATTATAAAGTAATCTAATTATATTAATTAAGTTAACTAATTTTTAATTAACCCTAATTAATTATTAAAAATAAGCTAAAAATAATTAAAAGTAGAAAGATAATAAATTAAATAACGTGGGGCATAAACCTAGTTAAAACAAAATGGGCATTTTGTTAAGGGGGTGTGGAAAGCAATGGATTGATGCCCATCAGACTCTGAAGTCTAACGCTTTGCCAGAGTGTCCATGGAGAGAATCAACGGTTGACTCTCTCTAAGGCGTATGATGATGATCAGAGGGATCAAATCAATTCAGATCACATCCTTTGGTTATGTGTACTAGTCAAAGTAAGCAAGATGGATAACTTAGATTGCAAGTCAATGGGAGCATATGGTAAGCGTGTGTACATAATGTTTGGCCAACATCAGCATTTTCATTGGCTCTGAGTGTGCTACGTGGAAATGACGTGGAGTCTGAGGGGGGGAGGGGTATAAGACTCAGCTTCCTTCAAAAATGAAAATATTTTCATTTCTTCTCTCTCTTTCTCTCTCTCTGAAATTCTTTCTCTGAGACCCTCTCTCTCTAAAATTTCCCTCTCTCTTCTCTTTCTCTGACCACCACCTATGGCCACCCTCAAAATAACCTTAGCCGCCCTAGGAGTCACCCCCATCCAGGTTTCCAATTGAACTTCAACCGGAACCATCATACATTCAACCGGTGTTCATCCAAATGATGAACACCAGCCCAAAACCTCTCAAGCCCAAGAATCCTAACTTAAACCTACGAACCCTAAGCCTATCCAGATGAACCCTAATTGGGTTCTTATGAACCATAACCTAAACCTGAAGAACCCTAACATGAAGAAGATGAATTCCCCCGGACAAACCTAACCCAAACCCATATTAACCCTAAAACTACCCAGAATCACCTTAAAAAAACACAAACTATAGATCGTAACCTTCTTATCCTTAATCAAGCATTAAAACAATAAATCAAACAACAAATTTTAAAACCCACTACTAAAAAATTACATTTTAGCTTCCTGTATTTAACGTCGGCCACCGACTCCGACGCTAAAAAGCCTTAGTAGCGTCGGCTAAGCCCACTCTATAAGTCATTTTTTATTATATTTTTAAAAAAAATTATGGAATTAATTAGAGGCGGCTTTGGCCGACACTACAGATCAATTTTTTTTAATATTCGTATATTATTTTTATTGGACAAGTTAGACACGGTCAAACCGACACTATTTGATAAAATATTTTTAAATTTTTAATTTAATTCATTAGACATGGTGTAACCGACACTACAAGTTATTATTCTCAAATTATTTGATTTAGTAGACGGGATCTGGCCGACGCTAAGATATCATTAAATTTAAATAATTATAATACGATTAATAAAGGTATTGAACTTCAATCATTTGGCTATTTTTTATTCCTATTCCCTACTGTGCTACAGTTTCTTAGTAATGTTCTAATTATTTTATTTGTAGTATATTTTAGATTTTTTTCTATTTTTTTACTCACACTTTTTATCCTCTTCACTCTTATCTCTATATTCCATATTTCTTTTCTTGTTCCTTTTTTCCAATAACCTCAAAATAACAGGTTTATGTTGCATTTTATAAAAAAAGTTATAATTAAATTATTACACATATAAAAATAGCTAAAATAAAATAATTTAAAAAAGAAAAATAATTGTTTAAGAAAAAAAGTAAAAAAATGGTAATAGAAAAATGTTAAGAAAAAAGAATCCCAAAGGAAAGTGAAACTTTTCATCTGGATGTGGCTAAAATTTCATTACCGCCCCAAACATTTCCGTCAAACCCTAAAATCTTGAATTTTGTTTCCTTCTTCCTCTATTCCTCCAAACCATGGCTTCTCCATTTTACAAAACTCACGTCTCCTCCAAATTGCCGAAAAATATTAATGAGTGAGTCTGAGTGTGCGAGGATGGGAGAAATTGCTCCGTGGGATGACGGCGACGAACAAGAAAATGGGCGTGAGTTTGGAAGGAAAGAAGATGATATATGTCCCTTAGATGGAACGCTATGTCCCCAAATATCATAAATAGATGCAAAGTCCTTCCCTCCTTCAAGCTACTGCATCTGAACCCCTTTCCAACAAGGGCATGAAAGGCAACTCTCATGGTCGCATGATCTCAACAAGGAGACTTTCCAAAAAGGGTATTGGAGACTAATATACTTGTTTATGATATTTGCAGCCACTATTGGTGAAGTAAGTATTAAATCTCTTTGATTTCACTTTTAATGACTTTGTTATCATAGTTGTGGCAAAGTACTTGGAAATTAATCTATTCTGATGATGATGACCTTTGATATTTGAGTTTAAAATTGGAGAATTAAATGTAGAATCCATCAACCTGTTCAAAAAATTGGTTTTAAATCATTGAATTAATCAATCACGCTACAACTTTTTATTGTAAAAAAGTGTATACACTGTGTTGTCCATTTTTGTATTTTATGAAACTTTTTTATATGAAAATACTCTTTTAGAACTACTGCTTGTATATTAATTGATTTGATGTACTCTAGTATTAAGAAACATCTCTCTAGCTTCAAGTGGTTTCTACATGTTAAATATCTTCTTGGTAACTTAGTTTTTGGTTTTGATGCAGGGTTTGTGGAAACTTCACATATCAACATCTCCAAAGAGGTGAGCATGTTTAATTTCAAATTTTCTGAAGGGGTACTAATTTGTTGTCCAACGTGCATTTTCTTGTTCTCATTAAGAAGGAATTACAAACAAGTTGATATCATAATTTTAGGCAAGCCATATAACTCTCTTTTTCTGAAATCAATACCAATCTATATTACTTTGGCTAAATGTTCATGTGCTTTGTATTAGTATTTAGTAAGAGTTACAAGCTAAATGATTTAGGTACATTACTATCTAGAATTCTTCTTTCTCTATTGTAGATAACATTGATCAATGTTTTGTTCAAATTTTTTGACAGGTGACTTTGGAGTTGCAAATAACACAAGACAATAGTGAGGAGATGATTGGCTTGATGGGTACTTTGATCAAACACACTTTAGTAACATCATGTTATTTATTAGTAGTACAGTATTCTCTTTTGTGGGAGTTCCTTGTTCATGATGTGCATTTTCAAGCAGTCTTACTAATACAAGATTGTGACATTATTCATCTAACTATTTTTTCATTTCAAGTGTAAGAATTTGAAATTAAAAGTAATACTAAAATTGATCTAATTTTCAATAAATATTCTAGACATATAGACTTACTGTTCTTGAACTAGAACTTAGATCGACAATTATTGAACTAGAACATAGTGATATGTTGAATTTGGAAAACTACATATGTTGTTGTGAGAATTGTTAAATAGTTTGAGATGTGATAAATTTGTCATGTGCAAAGTTGTAGGTGGTGAGAGTTGAACCTTTCCATTTTCAAAATATATTTTAAACTTTGAATATGTAGCATCTCGTTGTTTTATTCATTTTCTCACTGTACCTATTTGCTCCACAATAAGGACATTGGAATAATGGAGGACCAATATCAAAATATCCTACCATAGTTGAAATTATTAAGTTTCCTACAAATATGTTATTAGGATTGTAATCACCATTTAAGTATTTCATCCAATCAATATAAAAATCTTCAATGTGCATGTCAAACTTAGATACTTCCATATTTGTTATATTTGACTCATTTTAGTTAAATCAAATTGATTAGCCAGCTAGCTAGCTAGCTACAATGATGAAGTTGTTTTCAATGTTCATGACAAGGTTGTTGAACTTGATACTTTATTACGGGTAAGCTTCTCACATTTTTTAAGTTTAATAAGTATAGTAATGACTGAAACATTTATAAATCATGATTTCGTATTGCAGGATCTTTCGCAAAACGGTCGGTATTGCAGGATTTTGGTTCTCGCCATGGACCGTCATCCATCATCGACAACAGTGTAATTGACACATATTTTACATTTTTTTAGAAAGGATTATATTTAATATTACATTACTTGATAATATGTTATTATTGTTTAATTTTTTTTTATTTTGTTTATATATTTATTGGTTTGTATCCTGTTTTCTTTATAGAGTGGCAGAGCCACTATAATTGTCCTTATTTGCACGTTAGTTTATACAAGTCCAATTGTTTTTCCTATATTTCAATCTCATGAAATTAAAAAGTTGCTCTAAGTGGCAAGATAATGCAGTACATGAGAATATTAAAAGCAGTCCCAACAGTATGGTGCATAGTTTACACATGATGAATAAGGGACTTTTGATTAAAGTGGTGCTGCTTTATTCTCTCTTACTTGCCCATGCATTTCCAAGTTACAAAGAGTTTTCACATTTAATTCAACAACATAGTATAATGCATTATTTGGATTTGCCATGAGAAGAGTATTTCACAACATAGCATACATAATAGATATATAGTCAATATTTGTTCAGGAAGATGCTTTGACCATCAATCACATGCCTTTGTTACTTATTAATCGACTAGTTAAATTCTCTCTTAATGCATGGGTTTTTATAGTGTATAAAGTATTAAATTCTCTTTATGAAGTTTAGCCACGACAGTTATCAACCGACGCTAAAGTTTAGCTTCGAGACTTTTATCCAAGGCCCCGACACTGACGCTAAACGGACGCTAATTCTTTGTTTGTGTCGATTTTTTGGCTTTTAGCGTCGGTTTTTGTCTGACGCTAAGCTCTACTTTTCTAGTAGTGACCCTAAATCTCCCAACCCCATTATGTAAACCATTAATCCCTCTCAGATTATCCAAACACAAAAATTTTCGAACAAACATAATGCTCAAGCAAATATTCAAAATAAGTCATGCATCAAGAACAAATAAAAAGGATGACCAACCTTCAGAGAGGAGGTCTTCTCCGGTAAAAAGGTAAAAGCCTCGTCACTTTTCTGAATCCCTCTCCTTGATCAGTGTCTCCCTCTCCTTCTAACTCTTTGTTTCTCTTTTCTGTTTGTGTGAGGTCTGTTAGGGTGGAGGCTAAGCTCATATGCATATGGTTTCAAGAGCTTTGGTGTGTTTGGTTCGGAATAGCAGCAGCAATAGGCTAGGGTTTTCTTCAATTTTTGTCCCATTTTTTTATTTTTTTTCTCTACTTATTTATAGATTAATTTTTAGGGTTTTGATCATAATTAGCCTGATTGTTTTAGGAAAGTTGTAATATGATTGATTATTAATTTTTTTAAGGTTTTTTTATTTCTAATGGCAACTGTTTGATGTAATGTATCTGGTCCTATTTCGTATGTAAATCCTGATTTTTGATGTATCTGAAAAATTGGAAAGATTTTATTGATTTGATATTCAATATTTTCCATCCATTTCTTCTTCTGATTCTGAGCATATTAGGGTTTGTTGGGGATTTTGGGTTCGACTTTGACTTAACTTGGTCATCAGTTTGACCAGGTGCATACAATACTTCAAAAATTTAAATTGGATAGGAAGAAAAATTGTTTAACCTAATATTAAAAAACTAATTAATATATAAACATTAATAATTCTAAAATGAAAGTAATAAAATCTATTTTTCTAATAATCTAATATTAATATGATAATATTGACCCTATTACTTAAGTTTTGGTTAATGAAATATTAATTAATAATAACCATGAAATATTTAAATAACCCCAAACAATAATAATAATTACTCGGCTAGTTAAATAATAATATAAATTTTAATTAACTAAATAATAAATATAAATAATGACTTTATATCTAGATAACTAATATTTTCATTAAAAAATATTTATCTAGCAAATTAATAATTTTCAAGCAAAATCTTCTAACCCAAAAACTATATATATTATACTAAAAGCTAAAAATAGCAATCTAAAATCTTAAAAATAGAATCAAATTCCTAAGAGGGGATAAAAGGTGAAAATGATCCTCCTTTGACTTTTTAGGTCATTAGGATGACCAGATGACCAATATAGGACTCTGATAAGTCAATTCCTTATACTCCTAACTTGGATGACTGAAAAAAGTATGGTCAAATTTGGGGTATGACGGGTATATTCATCCCCTTCCTCTAGACCGTTTTTCTACTTCCATATTCACATCCAACACAAGGATATATTTTGTTCGTCAGTCATTTTGACCAGGAAGACTATTGTTTTCCTATAAATATTAAATTAGTAATTTTTGAACATAAAGAATCAATCAATAAATCAAATTATTTTATGCCTTTTTATCCTTATCATTTATATTTATCTTATTTTATTATGCAATTTTATTAAGTATAACAAACACCAAAAAAACATACCCAAGAGCCCTTGGTTGAGATGGTAAGGGTCTCTTCCAACTTAATCAGAGGTCTTAAGTTCAAACTCAGGCTTGAACATACAACAATATTAAATTTCTTGAGGGATAGCTTTGACGCATATTGTGGTCCTCCCTTGCTCAAATGATTAGTCTATGTAGTTGTGCGCGAAGTATGCCCAATTTATATTAAAAAACATCAAAAAAACATGAAACTTAATACTCTTTAGAGTAGTTAACAAACCAATAACTGATAAACAATGTCCCTTCCTTGCCATAAATGCTTAAAGAAATGGGATCATTGTTGAGAATTATACCTAAAATAACTTTCCAATTCACCAAGAATCTCATACTCGATACCCTTAGGCTTTATTTAAGAGTTTAAGAGGAGAGAGAAATGAAGGGCTTTGAAAAAAAAGGATGAAGTGGAAGGAATAAACTTTCCAAAACAATTCCCTCCCCAAACTTTAAATAATTTCTATTAGAGTTGTGGGATTAATTTTGTACTCGACAGAAGAGGATGCCTTGTACGCTTTGTGTCTTCCAAGGCTCAATCTGAATGTTACAATATTGTATATTGAGAGATAACGTGATATATGATATGAGAACTAATTTTGAAAGCATTTTGGAATGTCTTAGTGGTACAACTCCATATTTTGACTTTAACATTTTTACTAGCGAATATATCATCCCCTAAAGCTTAAAATGTTTTGGCAAATACATTTTTTAGTAAAAGTGTTTAGGATATGGAATGAAAATAAAATTTGATATGACCACAAGACAAAAAGTAATTTTGGGTATTTACAAGTAACACCTGCTCAAGAATTTCTCCTATATATTCCTGTTGACGGACTAGACCATGATATCTCACTTGTAGAGTATTGTAATATTCTTATATATTGTCTAATAATTCCTTAATTTCTCATTGACGAGATTTTTCATGTTTTTCATAAGGCGTGTTTAGATACCTTTTGTGAACACACGGTTCACTGTAAGAAATATATAGGCTTTAAATATCATCGTGACATTGTTAAGGATGTCCTTTTAGATATATTTGTGTGGGTAGAAGTATGTATGAAAAAAATATAAATATGTAGATTTTTCAACCAACCCATAAGAGTGAAGATCGACATTTAGACTAATAGATGTTCTAGTGTACGGATGTGTATGAGAAAAACTTACATGTGTGGGCTTGACTAGGATTTTTCCACTTATGGAATTGTAGACTAGAGATTTTAGTTTTAATAAAAACATCTCTTAAATCTACTTAAAGTAAAATGGTTAAACATAAAAATAAATAAAAAATCTATTATCTCAATCAATATACTATCTATATATCATTTATATTTGATACTTTTGATTTCATGAAGAAAAAAAAAACAGTTCTTTTATAAAGAGCTCCTGGAATCATGTAGCATAATGTTGTGTTTGTTAGTGCAATTAACATTTTTTTAAAAGTAATTGATTTTGCCAAAATAAATTAATGCGTCTTGTTCTCTGCTTACTTTTTATTAATGTATATACTTTATGTATTATATAACTAGTTTTATCCTTTATTTTCTTAGTGTTCACTTTGAATTTATTTTGTTTTTTTTGTGGGTGCCGAGTGCCCATACCTTTGTGGAGTTCTACATGGATCCTTCCGAGCACTGATAATATAATTTGACAAAAGCGTTCTAAATACATTTTGGCCAATTTTGGCAACCGGAAGAAAAACCACTTCTAGAAACAGAAAGTATTTTATAATATTGCTTTGTGATGCTTTATTTTTGTTGGCATACACATGTAATAGTAGGGGTATAATCGACGAATCTACTGATCCAAATCGAATCAATTTATAAATTATCCGAATTTAATCATTTATGGATATACTCAATCTAATTTATAATAATTTGTATAATTTTGGTTCGGGTATCAAATTTGAGTTTTGCAGCTCACATAACCGTTAACCCAATTCATTTAACGTGACTTTAATAATTTTTTATTATTTTTATTATTATTTTAAATAAAAATATAAATTAATATCTTACTAATAATCATAACTTTTTTAAAAAAAATTATTTTCCACCAACAATTCTATTTGATCAATTAACTTATGTAATTCTAAGATTATATGTTGTTTTTTTATTTTCTTTTTTATCATTTTCAACTTATGTATTTTATAGAAATAACATGTCTTGTTGAACTTTATACTATTATCACTAATAATCATAATTTTTTTTAAAAATATTATTTTCCACCAACAATTCTATTTGATCAATCAACTTATGTAATTCTAAGATTAAATGTTGTTTTTTTATTTTCTTTTTTATCATTTTCAACTTATGTATTTTATAGAAATAACATGTCTTGTTGAACTTTATACTATTATCAAGTGTTATGTCGTGTTGATGAATTTTATTATATATTATGTGATGAGTTTCATCGAATTTGAGTGTTTTAAATAAGTATAATTGTATTGAATTGTGTTATAATTTTTTAAATTGATAAAAAGAATCATAAAAAATATTTTTAATTTGAAACACAATCTGTGAATCCATTCTAACCCATAAATGAACGGGACGGTCCGAATCAATTTTGATAATGAAATTACGGATTGAAAGAAGAGCCTAATGCATAAAAATTTGAAAGGATAAGATAATAGATTATACCAACCTCGATTCAACTCAACTTATATACCGATCTTGATATATAATAAATATTTTATCTACTTTGCTATGGTTGTGTGTATGCATCCTCAAAGTTTGAGAAAATTAAAATAAAAGGGATAGTGATAAATTATTCAGTGGCGGAACTGAGGGGGACGTGGGAAGGTCACGACCACCCCTCAACTTTTTATTTTTTATTTAATTCATATATATTAAATTACTAAAACATCCTTATTTTAAATTAAAATTAATTTTTATTTTTTCTTTTTCATTCAAAATTAGGTTAAAATACAGATAAGGTAAAAAACTCATACTTTTCCTTTCTTTCTCATATGAGTTTGCTACTGGCACCGGAATCGGAACAGATTACAGTGATCGACATCTAACAGGTAAAAAACTTTATTTATTCTTCTTTTATAAAAAGTAACAAATTAAAGTGATTGCTTGATTTGTTTTTTTGAGATTTTTAGGGTTTTTATTTCTTGATGTGTTAAAATAATCTATATGAGGTTTATTAAGCCAATTCATAACACTGTAATTTACAAATATAGTTATATATTGTAATAAGGTTTATTTAATCATTGTTGCAGCTAATTTCTAATAGTGAAGTTACCGGTATTTGAAAACTGATTAAAGTTGATTAATTAAGTTTATTAATTTTTTTCTCTTTTAATTTTTATGTTCTCTAAATTGATTTTTGGATCTGATATGATATTATAGGAAGAGTAAAGATGAATAATAGGAAAATTGATTCTTTTTTCAAAAGAAAAGCATGTGAAATTGAAAGAGAAGAGAGAGATGAAGAAATTATAATCCCGACATTCGAATCTGAAACAGTTCTTGAGAATCCAACAATTGAAGAGCATCATGGTTTTGAAAATTCTTTGGAACGTGATCCTGGAAAGCGTCCTCCGATTTGGAAATATCCACCAAATCAAGTGGATGCAATACGAAGAGCTTATCTAAAATGAGGTCCATATCAAATTCATTTAGAAAACTATCCTTTGTCCGGTAACGAGGATCATCCAAGAAGGTTTCAACATACTTGGTTTAGCATATTTCCATAATGGTTAGAATATCTAAAGATGCCGCATATTGCTTACCATGTTACCTTTTTAGCAAAAAACTAAGTGGACGTCCCAGATCGCTTATCTTTATTTCTATGGGTTTTAGAAATTGGAAGAAAGTTAGGAATGGAAAACATCGTTCCTTTCTTAAACACATAGGGAATGATCATTGCTCACCACACAACAATGCAATGAAAGCTTGTCAAGACTTATTGAATCAAGATGGTCATATTAGAAATGTTATTCAAATGCAAAGTTCAAGTCAAAGAATGAATAATCAGTTACGACTCAAGACTTCAATTGACATTGTTCGTTGGTTAACACTACAAGCTTGTGCTTTTAGGGGTCACGACGAAAGTAGCAAATCAATAAATCAAGGTAACTTTCTTGAGTTATTGAAACTTTTAGCATCCTACAATGATGAAGTTGCAAAAGTTGTGTTGGAAAATGCTCCACAAAATTGCAAGTATACTTCACATCAAATTCACTACCATTGACAAACAGTTACAAGAGTTGAATAACAGATTCAGTGAGCAGGCAATGGATTTGTTAACTCTTTCTTGTTCTTTATCTCCAAAGGATGGATATAAAGTTTTTGGCATTGATACTATTTATTCTTTAGTTGAAAAATATTATCCTATAGATTTTAGTGATCAAGAGAAGAATAATTTGCAATTTCAACTCCAATATTTTCTATTTGTTGCTCGTCAAACATCAAACTTGAATAATTTATCAACTATTCAAGAACTATGTTCATGTTTGGTTGCATCTGGACAGACTGAAACTTACTTTTTGATTGATAGACTACTTCGTCTTATCATGACTCTTCCCGTTTCTACGGCCACAACTGAGAGGTATTTTTCAGCAATGAAAATTATTAAGACTAAGTTGAGAAACAAGATGGATGATGAGTTTCTTGGAGATAGCATGACAGTATATATTGAAAGGGAGATTAGTGCAAGCATTAGTTCGGAGTCAATTATTAACGATTTCAAGTCACTCGGAACGCGTAAAACATTACTTTAAGGTAGTTTTAAGTCATGTAATTTAAATTTTTAGTAATTAACTTTGTATTTATTTTAACTTTAATATTTTATTTAAAATACTATTTACATTTTATTTATAATCTTTATTTTACATTAACGGTTATTCCAATTTTTTTTATAGGACTCCACCACTGAAATTATTGATGATATGAAAAGAAAAATAAAGAAAAATAAAAAGTAAAATAAATGTTTGAAATTTAAAGTGTATAGATATAATATGTTAATGTATACGTATTATATTTAATTAAAGCGGTCTCAACACAGTTAAAATTGTATTACTTTGGATTTGACTTACGCTTTTGGTTGTCTCAATACAATTATCAAAGGAGTCCACAACATATTTTGCTGCAAAAATTCATAAATTAATAAGTGAATGTTAATTAAAAAAAGCATTAAAAAACCACTTCTAGAAATCACATGACGCGGAAAGCATTTACTAATAATTGACGACAATTGCTTTGTCATGCTTTCATATGTTGGCTAGGCATAACACTTGTAACCAACCAAACATGCTTTATTTCGTAAGGGTTTATGTATGCATGAGAATTTGAGAAAATAAAAATAAAAATAATTGCTTCATAAATGTGACAAAATCATTGATGGAATATATGAACAAAATATAAATATAAAAAGAAAACAAGTCTGCTATTCAAACACATAAATTCAACGTCAATTCTTGCCGTATGTCAATAAGGAATATGGATATTTCAAAACGAGTGAAATGAAATGAAACACACTGAATTAAAATGGAACGAAGTGGAGAAGAATAAGGGCTTGTTTGAATCTCTTTTCAATTTTAATTTTTAAAATCTGTTTTATAAATCTATTTTATAAATTTGTTTTTGAAAAAAAAAAAAAAAGAATTCATTTGGTAATTCAATTTTTGAAAACTGTTTTAAAAATTAAAAAGAAAAAAATGTTTGATAGTATAGTTAGTCAAAACTATTTTTTTTTGAAATAGAACAATATAGTTTGTTTGATAATCTATATTTTAAAAATCTATTTTATTAAATAAAAATAATTGTGATATATTTTTTGAAAATATAAAAATTCAGCTAATATACATTTAAGTTTATTAAAATATTTTTAATAATTAATGATAAAATATACAATTCGCCTAATGTATAAAATTATATTTGAGTGTTGGTTTGAATATATATACAAATTCACTTAATATATAAAAATATACCATTCACTTAATAAGGATTAATTAGAGAAAGAATAATTGCGAGGGAGAAATTTAATGAAACCGTGTATTTTTTTCCAGTTCATCTCAATTGAAAATTAAAAAATAAAACTGAAAATTGAAAATCAAAACATATTTTTGTAGTTTCAATTTTTTAGATTTTAAAACATTGAATTTTAAAAGTGTTTTTAAAAATAGTTTTGAGAAACAAATGTATCAAACAAGTTTTTTGTTTTTCAATTTTTAAAAATTATAAAACTGTTTTTTAAAACCATTTCAAACAGACCCTTTTATTTTAATGTTTGAATATTTTATATTAAAATATACTAAAAATTGTTATTTCATTTAAATTGGATAAAATAAAAATGAGGGTAAGTAATTGAATGAAATGCATTCTATTATATTTTAGTCCATTTTATTTTGATGTGTGTGGACCATTTGAAGTAAGATCCAATGGAGATAACTATTATTTTCTAATCTTCATAGATGAATTCACCAGATATATGTGGATTTACCTTATTGAAGGAAAGAGTGAGGTATTCACGCAATTCAAGAAGTTCAAATTTCATGTCGAGAAGCAAAGTAGATGCAAGTTGAAGAAATTGAGAACTGATGGTGGTGGTGAATATACTTCTCGGAAATTCGTTAGATTTTACAATGAGGATGGTACAAAGCATGAGTTCATTGCACCATATATACCTCAACATAATGACATAGCTGAGAGGAAGAATCAAAGTATATTGAACATGACTAGGAGCATGTTGAAAGCTAAAGCCATGCCAAAGAGATTTTGGGGTGAAGCAGCTTCGACAGCAGTATACATTCTAAACAGATGTTCAATCAAGAAGATAGTCGAGAAGACTCCTTATGAGGCTTGGACAAGTGTGAAGTCGGATGTTAATCATCTTAGAGTTTTTGGATCAATGTGCTTCAGGCATGTCCCTGAACAATTGAGGAAGAAACTAGATTATCGAAGTCAGACCATGGTGTTCATAGGTTATCATTTAATTGGTGTATACAAACTGTATTCACCAAATAAAGATAAATTTGTGATCAGTCGAGAAGTTCTAGTGGATGAAAGCACATGGTGGGATTAGAGTCATGGGTCAGTTCGACTGGAGTCAGATACAATTACAACTATGTTTGAAGAAGACCAACAAACTGAAGTCCCGATAAATTGAAATGAAGAACCACCTGAGCAAAATGTTAAAGATCTACTAGAGCAAGAACTGAGTTGACAAAACTAGCCGGATATGAGAGATTTCCAGATCTAGCAATCGATGCGGATGTGACTTAATAGAAGAAGCGGTGATGATGGATGAATCAGAACCAATCAATTTGGATCAAGCCATGAATGATCTGATTTTGTTAGCAACCATAAAAGAAGAACTCAGGGAAATCGAGAAGAACGAGACATAGGAGCTTGTCGAAGAGTCAATCAAGAAGCCGATTGATGTGAAATGGGTTTACAAGCTGAAATGAAGGTCAAATGGTGAAACCTCAAGGCATAATGCAAGACTACTGGCGAGTGGTTTTCTTCAAAAACTTGGTATTGATTTCGATGAAGTGTATGCACGTGTCACAAGGCTGGAGACAATCAGAATTGTTGTGTTGACGGCATCATACAGAGGGTGGAAGATACATCAGTTGGATGTAAAATCAGCATTTTTGAATGGACCTTTGGAAGACGAGGTCTATGTCAGTTAACCACCAAGATTCGAAATCAAATGGCAAGAGCCGAAGGTGTACATATTTAGGAAGGCTCTCCATGGTTTGAAGCAAGCCCCGAGAGCTTGGAATAAGAAAATAGACAACTTCCTGATTGAATAAGGTTTCACAAAACGTATCTCTGAACATGGAGTGTATGTCAATGATACAAATAGGGATAGTCGAATCATCATATGCATGTATATAGATGATTTGTTGATTACATATGCAGATGAAACAGAGATAAAAAGAGTTAAGTCGAAGTTGATGCAAGAGTTTAAAATGTCCAACATAGGGAACTTGTCATATTTCTTAAGGATGGAGTTCAAAGACACAAGTGAATGAGTCAGAAGAAGACCAACACATATGCAAAAGTATATGGTCACACTAATTCAAACTTTAGTAGAGATCACGACAGAAAGAAGAGTATTGCAGACTACATGTTCATGATCGAAGTCTCTCCAATTTCTTGGAGCTCAAGGAAGTAAAGCATTGTGGCTTTGTCATCATGTGAAGTTGAGTACGTGGATGCATCATATGCAACATGTCAAGCATCATGGTTAAAGATATTGCTTGAAGAGCTCAAGATAATGGAACCTAGGAAAATGAAGTTGTTTGTCGATAACAAGTCAACTATCGACTTGGAGAATCATCTAGTGTGTCATGGTCGAAGTAAACACATAGAAATGAGGTATCATTTTCTAAGGTATCAAGTTAACAAAGGAAAGATTGAAAGAAAGTCAGGTTCGACGAGTTGAAGAGAAGTATCATGATAAGAAGTCTCGAGAACATGAATTAGGGGGTGTTAGAAGCTGTAATTTGATGTTCTGTCGAAAGCTAGCATTCGACTGTGTCAGAGTAGTTAGTCTAGGTGAAAAAGTCTGTTGCATTCGACAGAGTCAAATACATCATATAATTGTGTCGAAATATAACTGATAATTTTGTATTTTACATTTCGTATGTTTTGGACTTGTGTGAATCAGAATAACTTTTAGGTCTGAAGTTTAGTTGCCTGTATAAAGAGCATAATATATTATAATTTAAATAGTACAACACTTATTATAAATCACAATTTTACGATTCGATTTTTTTCTCTTTTCTCTCTTCTTCTTCTTCTGTAATCTTTCTTAAAAATACTTTAGTTCTAACACCCACATAGTGCTTTAGTACAATCAAGAAAAATGGATAGGCGAAGGTTAATTTTGAATAGTGATCCTTCAACATTCAAATTAGCTTATTTTAAAATAATGGAAAAGTATGAGAGTTTAGGAAAATTTTTCATTGCGACATTTCGACGATTTTTTTCCAGAACTGGGTACTGCAGTCAAATTTCCTAAAAAGTAAACAACCTCCTTTTATACTGTGTAGCAGTATCTTTGTTGCAAAAATAGAAAACAGTGAAAATAATAAAATAATAAATAAACTAGTACATGTTAGTTAAAACACATTAAAAATAGCCATCCCTAGTCCTATAAATTAGGTGCAATACCTTCGGGTCTTTCCAAACTCTCTCACAAACAAACAGAGAACAGAGAAACAAAAACAGAGAAACGTATCCAAATTTCCATACAAACAAACAATGGCACCCGCGAGAACTCTCAGCCATCTTTCCCAAGAAAAAACCCTCCAGTCCAGTTTCGTTCGTGACGAAAGCGAGCGTCCAAAAGTCTCTTACAATGACTTCAGCAATGACATTCCAATCATTTCTCTCGCCGGAATCGACGATGTCCATGGCAGAAGAACAGAAATTTGCGACAAAATTGTAGAAGCTTGCGAGAATTGGGGTATCTTCCAAGTTGTTGATCATGGTGTTGATTCAAATCTCATTTCCGAGATGACCCGTTTTGCTAAAATGTTCTTCGATTTGTCACCGGAAGAGAAGCTTCAGTTTGACATGTCCGGTGGTAAAAGAGGTGGCTTCAATGTCTCTAGTCATCTTCAAGTACGTAATAAACAAATCTTACACTATTTTGGAATTTTAATAAAACATATATGAAATGAACCAAGAGTTTTATACTAATTTGTAATAATTTTACAGGGAGAAGCAGTGAAGGATTGGAGAGAGATAATGATATATTTTTCCTACCCAATTAGTCAAAGAGACTATTCAAGGTGGCCAAACAAGCCAGAAGGATGGAAAGCGGTTACAGAGCAATACAGTGAGAAGCTAATGAGTTTAGCTTGTAAGCTATTGGAAGTTTTATCAGAGGCTATGGGGTTAGAGAAAGAAGCTCTAACGAAAGCATGCGTTGATATGGATCAAAAGGTTGTGGTGAATTACTACCCAAAATGTCCTGAACCTGATCTCACTCTTGGGCTGAAACGACACACTGACCCTGGCACCATCACTCTGTTGCTTCAAGATCAAGTTGGTGGTCTTCAAGCAACTAGAGATGATGGTAACACGTGGATCACTGTTAAGCCAATTGAAGGTGCTTTTGTTGTCAATATTGGAGATCATGGTCATGTGAGTACACTTTTTAATTTCTTTATAGAATATCGGTATCGTTAATAAATAAAATTTAAGAAATTGAAAAAAAAAATCATTTTTAAAATCATGATTTGTTTAATTTGCACATGCATGCAGTATCTGAGTAATGGACGGTTCAAAAACGCTGATCATCAAGCAGTGGTGAATTCAAACTACAGTCGTTTATCCATTGCGACATTCCAGAATCCAGCACCAGATGCAACTGTGTACCCTTTGAAGATTCGAGAAGGAGAGGAATCTGTGTTGGAGGAACCAATTACTTTTGCTGAAATGTATAGGAGGAAGATGAGCAAGGACCTTGAGATTGCTAGGATGAAGAAGCTGGGTAAGGAAGTAAAAGAAAATAGGGAACTTGAAGCCAAATCTCTGAATGAGATCCTTGCTTAGACTTAATTTACACAATTATAATTTACGGGTTCCTTACATTTGTGTTTTTCCTTTGAATAATTATGTTTAGATTGTTCTTGACTCCTTGTCCATGATGTTTGATGGATGCATTTTGTTATTTACAATCAATGATATTAATACTACATCAGTTAAAGTATAATTCCCTTTTTACACTTTCAATTAATATTTATCTTAATAATTTTTTAAGTTAATAATATAATATAATAGATTGATGAATTTTTATTGGATGACAGTGTAAAATTAATTTACACTATTCATTCATATCAATTAATTTCTTTCAATAATTGCTCTAAAATTATCAATGATAAAATAAATAAATTGACGTTCTAATACCTAAACTTTTTGAAATCGGTAAAGAAGTTATCCTTTTTTAATATCTAACATTAATAATATTCTAAACAACACTTTTTAACAATTAAATTATGAATTTAATTAAAATATATTAATATTTTATACAGTTAGTTAACACAGATACCGGATGATGGAAATAACTTGACTTTTATTTTAATCACTATAAAATAATACAAACAGATGATGATGATGAATTGACAGTATAAAATTTCTTACACTAACGATACAAGTAGCAAGCTCATATCTTTGTTTTCTTTTTCCATAAATCTTTTCAAATAAAGGTACGCATGTGAATCATTTTAGCATATATGATATCATGTTGTTGTTATTCAATTATTAGTCTTATTATCTTGTTTTTATTGTTCAACAACTACGTCAAACATGTGTCTTCGTCTAACACAAGGTTTATTCTTTTATTGTTGTTAAGTTGAGATTATGGGTTTAAATTGTTGAGGTATGTAAACTATTTAAGTTATTGTTGAGGTATTTAATTGTTTTGTTAAAGTATTTTATTGTTTATGTTAAGGTTATTTTATGATGATTTTGTTCATAAATATTGTTGTTGGGGTATGTTTGATAAATGTGTTGTTGTTTATGTTAAGGTTAGTTTATGATTTGGTTCATAAATATTGTTGTTTGTGTTATTTGTGTTGTTTGTTCATAAATGTTAAGTTAATACTTTGCATAATAAACTAGTAAAACAGAAAGTGTTGATTGAAGAACTACAAGCATCAAACTAATTTCTAACGGTCAATGAGCGAGATACGGATAATGGGTTGTAGAAAGCTTGAAAAACATTAATTAATGTAAGTTGTTCTTCTAATATAACTCAATTTGTCATATTGTTAATTTCTAAGTCAAATTTAAAGGTAATATGTTTATTGACAAGTTGGTGAAATAAGCATTTCACATAAGTTATAATAAACTTAAGTGAACATATCACAAAGGATGCTAGTTATAACTGTGGTGAAATATTGTATGATATGTCTTTCACTACGGTTGTAACTTCAACTGTGGTGAAATGTTAAAAAATCTCTCAAAATTATTGCATTGGGTATCAAACCAATGACCTTCACATTTTACTATTGTTGATATCTACAATCGTAGTGATATGACGCACTGGTTTTTACTACGGTTATCATCCCATGGTGGTAAAGCGGACATGTACTACCACACCCTACTTACCACGGGCCACCATCCGTGGTAGAATTCTTCTCTCAACCATTATGATATGTATATTTTTTAGTAGATATGATTACCAACCTATGGTGGTAAAGGGGGAATATACTACCACACCCTACATTACCATGGTTTATCACCCATGATGATATATCTTTACCAATCATGGTGAAAAAGTCTTTTTGTAGTATTGTCTTAAAATTTGAAATTATTTTACTCAAACTAAATAAAAAATGATAAATGTAAAACAAAAGTGTAACATCAAAACTGAACCATAAGCAGATATAACAAGTAATTTCAACAACATTAAAGAAATTGACAACGAGAACTAACTGAAGCTAGCTGAAATATGTCCACCAAACACCGCAAGCTCAAAGGTACAAAAAAGTCGCCACCAAACTTTATTTATTCCAAAGGAGGGAAGAGAAAACATCGAGAAAACCCAAAGGGAAAAAGAAACACAGAGAAATGGGTAAGGGAATCGCTTATGCAAGTGAAAGGTATTAGAACCACTCACATCCATGGTACTCCATGGGAACTGTCTTGAATGCCCTTGATTGGATGGGTGTTGATATCTTCATGTACCTGCAAAACAGAAAAGGGTTAGAAAAAGAGTGCTTGAGGGGGATTGTGGTCCTCATGTCTACGTATTCTCATAATGAAATGAGAAAGTCAGAGCCTCGTAGTTCAGAGAACCAGAGAGAAAAAAGGGGAAAAGAAAGAAAAATGCTCGCCGAGGATTCACATCCTCATGCCTATGTATTCTCATAGTGCAATGAGAAAGTCAGAGCTCCGTAGCTCAGAGGACAAAGACTGAGAAAAGATAAGACTAGGGGTGGTGTTTAAACTAAAGGAAAAGGATATGGGGGTTAACCATAAAGGTGTGTCCCAAACGAAAAGGAATTGAAATGGTGTTTAAACCAACAGAAAGGGAACTTGTCAAAGTCGGAGACTCACATGACAAAGGTCTTACCAAAGAACTGGGTGTAACATGGTAAGGAAGAAGAGCAAGAATTGTCAAAGTCGGAGACTGACATGACAAAGATCTTACAAAGCACTGGGTCTAACATGGTAAGAAAAATATGTTTAAACCAGGAGAGGGGAATAACCAAGAAGATGTTAACCCAAGGAATAACCATGAAGGTGTCAACATTAAAAGAAATTGAAATGGTGTTTAAACCCAAAAAAGGGAATAACCAATGAAGGTGTCAACCCAGGTAATAACCATGAATGTGTCAACCCTAAAAAGGAAATGAGTAGGAGTAACCATGAAGGTGTCAACCCAGGGAATAACCATGAAGGTGTCAACCCTAAAAAAAGGATATTGCAATGGTGTTTAAACCAAAAGGATTTGAAGATAGGAGCCACATGGAAAGTTGCAGACATGACAATGAATTAACTAGAATTATACTAAAGTATATGAATAGAGGAAAATACTATGAGCAACTGGGTCATTCGTCTCGTACTCAAAGATATTCTAGACAAGTGTAGGAAAAATATCCTCTCATCATTCTCTATTGCTTAAGGCTCATGGAATGCAAGTCTAGTCAATGACTGGGAAGTTGTTGAAGCAGGTTCCTAGAGATGCTTGTGGGGATTAGTTAAATGAATGACTGTTGATGAAATTTGTAGTCCACTGAGGGCCTTGAACTTGTTGAGAGGCTGATGCTCCAAAGTAACAGAGGCAAGTCCTATCAAGTGACCAAGGGACTTATGGTCCCTTGACAAAGACAAAGGGGAAGTGTAGAAGATGAAAGGATTTAGTTGATCAAGATGAATTTGATCAAGCTAAATCAAATGGAGTAGGATTGATGAACAACCAAAGATGCATGAACATACAAAACTAACTTAGGGTCTCATTGTTAGGTAGCCTAAGAGAAAGCCATGTAGGTGCTAAGTATAATTTCATATGTCTCATTGTTAGGTATCCCAAGGGGAAGCCATGTATGTGTATGAGTGTGCTAAACCTAAGTAGATGAATGCAAGAGGAAAGAGTCATAAAGCAGATGAAACAACACATAAACCCAAGGGTTCAACAAGAATGAAAGCAAGTCAAAGTTTCCACAAGGTCCAAGGTCACTCCAAGTCAAGAAAATGGCATAAATCCTAAGTCAAAGTCCAAAGTCCAAAGTCCAAAAGGCCTTCAATACTCCAGATCAAACATATGATTAATATTAGGTCCAAATTACTTTATCATGTTTTGATTCATTAAGATTAACAAGCAATCAATCAAACAAGATAAGAGAAACATATGAATATGGTAAGATGGATAGAGTATGAAGTGATATGATGATAATGAGACATGAAATTAAAGTGCATTAAGTAAATGACATAAACTTAAATGACTTGAATTAAATGGCAATAATGTAAAGAACAAGAATCAATGTTAGGAGTTAATGGTTAGTCAATTGTGTCGGGACAATTTAGTGTATGTGTTAAGCAATCATAAGTAGGCTTATGTAGAAGCCATACCTATCTGAGGCTGGTCAATAACAATGTATGTATTAGACATATTAGAGAATTAACACAAAGTTAATCTCCTACAATATGCAATACAATGACTAAAGTAAAAGAAAGAGATGAAGATGGAAAGAAGTGAAAGGGATAATCAAGTCAATTACATAGGGATCATTCTATCCTCAAATCAAAGGACTCAAAATATGGCGCATCGAGGGTTAACCTATCATCGATGCAAAGTATTGAAGATTATTCACAATCATCTATCAACAGTTAAGAAAGTTGATCAACCTCAAGTCTATGTATCAATGATTTGAGATGAGGAAGAAATTACCAACCAAGCAACCAAGTCAACTCAAAACATCAAGTGATCAACAAAAAGCAAAGTAAAATGAATTAAAAATGATTTAATATTGATTAAATAAAGAAAATAAAAGGAAAAATGTCAAGGGGGGGGGGGTCAAAGCATCATATAAAAGTATAAGAAAAATGTGGAAGGTCAACAAAAATATGAGAACTTTGACCTCAAAAGTTGGGGTCAAAAATATTTGAAAATGATTAAAACAAAATATGCAAAATTAAATTAAATGAAAAATAAGAGAAAATAAGCATTTAATGCAAAAATTATTTTAAAAAAAATGCAAAAAATGGTATGAGGTAGAAAATATTTTTAGGGAATTATGGAAAAAATTTATTAAAAATAATAATGGAGCTATTTAAAATTAATTTAGAAGAAAATGAAATAAAATAAAATAAAAAAGAAATTAAAAATAATTCAAATGCAACGGCTAGCAAGGTGGCGCATTCTGATTGGGTGAAACATTTGAATTTGGCTCCAACGCATGCGAAACACTTCATCTTCAACCTCAAAACTTGTGATTTTGCAACATTATGAACTCGTGTTTTTAACATGAATCAAACATGGATTCAGATGCGAAACACTTCACCGTTCATGTCTCCTTGCATCAAAGTAATTAATTTTCTATAAGAAGGGAAAATTTGCCCCAAAACTCGAAGAACCATATTTCTTCAAAGTAAAATTAAATGGTTAATACTAAAAATAAATGACAAGTTGGTTAGGGATTTTGATCAGTAGAACCTCACAAAGAGAATGGTAACTTGTTTGCTCAAGGTTGTAACTCGTATCTACATGTTCGATGGAAGCTTCAGAAGTCAACAGTGGTGGATCCGAA